>NC_043702.1:103783789-103916214 GCF_006229205.1 Suricata suricatta
GTTCATGTCTTCTGCCCATTTCTTCACTGGGTTATTTGTTTTGTGGGTGTGAAGTTTGGTGAGTTCCTTGTAGATTTTAGATACTAGCCCTTTATCTGATATGTCATTTGCAACTATCTTTTTCCATTCTGTCGGTTGCCTATTAGTTTTCTTGGTTGTTTCCTTTGCCTTGCAGAAGCTTTTTATCTTGATGAAGTCCCAAGAGTTCAGTTTTGCTTTCAATTCCCTTGCCTTTGGGGATGTGTCAAGTAGGAGATCAAGTATACTGTAGTATAGATTTACGGAAAGGTATTAAGCAGGCTGTGTTTTAGCTTATGGGCAAGTAATAAATTATATCATGTATCTTGAAAGTATCATAGATAAGCCGCTATATTACAATTGCCACTTCAGATAGCTGTGAAATTAGGTGATTAACTAGTTGCTACCTAACCTTCTAATTTCTGTATAAGTCTAATTACATGAAATAGAAGTGGGGGTTTTGATTTTTTACTTTGCTTTTCTGTTTGGAGTATCATTGAAACTACTGTATTATAAATGACAGAAAATAATTGCATATGTTAAAAAAATAAATTGTATAAAAATATAATAAAACAAACTTGATAGAGAACAAAAAAAACAATATAAAAGCTTTTTGTTAGATGCCAAAAAAATATAAAAAAATAAAAAAGGTAATTTTCAATTATTAAACACTATCTGGTACCTACAAAATCTGTTTGTTTTTTTTTACTTTTTTTCTAGGTACTTGATGTGAATTGTTATAAACAGCTATGATGTATACCTAGAATTGCCAGTCAAATTAAAAATAATCCTCCCACACACTCTCCCAGGGCACTGACCAACTGAAATCAAATACATAAGTAATTGAACTAAATCACTATGTTCCGGTAACTTTTTTTTCATTCTGGTAACTTTTTAATATGAAACAGGGCTCAGAGAGTTGAAAACTCTTATGAATTAGAGTCATGTTTAATCTAGTACTCATCACAAAGCTTAGATGTCATGTATGCATGCCCAGTCAGCACACTCTAAAGCAGTACAGTCCAATAAAAGTAAAAGGCAAGCCACATTTTCAATTTGAATGTTCTTATAGTCATATAAAAAAGGAAATCGAGGATGCCAAGGTGGCTCAGTGGGCTAGGCATCTGACTCTCGATTTTGACTTGGGTCATGATCTTATGGTTCTCGGGTTTGAGCCCCACATTGGGATCTGGGCTAGCAGTATGTAGCTCACTTGGGATTCTTTTTCCTCTTGAGCGTGTGTGTTTGTGTGTGTGTGTGTGTGTACTCTCTCTCAAAATAAATAAGTGAACATTAAAAAAAAAGTAAACTAGGGGCACCTGGGTGGCTCAGTTGGTTAAGCCTCCGGCTTCGGCTCAGGTCAGATCTCACATTCGTGGGTTCGAGCCCCGCATCAGGCTCTGTGCTGACAGCTAGCTCAGACCCTGGAGCCTGCTTCCGGTTCTGTGTCTCCTTCTCTCTCTGCCCCTCCCCCTCTCATGCTCTGTCTCTCTCTGTATCAAAAATAAATAAAACATTTAAAAAAAAGTAAACTAAAATGAAACTCGTAATATTTTTTATTCTATTCAATATGTCAAAACAGTATCATTCAACATGAATTCAGTGTAAAATTAGTGAGTCTAACTTATGTATATATTATATATGAAGTCTTCAGAATGTGGTTGTAATTTACACTTATAGAACATCTGGATTTTGACCCGCCGCCTTTCCACAAACATCACTGTGGTAAGTGGCTGCCATATTGGATGGCACAGCTCTCGGGGATATATACTGCCCCTCTTCAGGATGACTCACAGGAATTCTCTATCGTGCTGAAGTACAAGTAAAGAAGACACCTCTTTCTGAATAGTTTTTCCCAGTCCATTGCAGATCCCAATACATAGTCATATGTGCATGAGGCACATACCAAGTCTGAAAATCACCGAAACTGGGCTCCACCATGTTCAACAAGGCAGGGCTTGGGTGCTGCAGCAGGCCAAAGTGTTCAAAAGCTTCCTAAATGGAAACTTGCAGTTCTTGCATTGGTGTCCTAACTGACCAGTAAGGAGCATTTCTGGGACTCGCTCTGATGCAGACCACTCCTTGAGTAGAACTGTTCCATCAGAATCCCAGCAGTTGAGAGGTTTTAAGAAGAAACACATTTTCATAGCAGCAAGAATTTTTTTTATAAAGAAATACGCTAATTATAAAAATAGTCCCATTCAATGGCACATTATTTGTATCCCTCCTGCCCACCACATCAGTAACTGTCAGAATGTCCTAATTATTAAGTGCTATGAAAACAATATAACAAAATACAGATACAGAGCAAACTGCATGGCAGTTTAAATAGGAAATTCACAAACAAGCTAAAACATGTAACATTTAAGAAATTAAAATATGGGAAGCTCAAAGGACAATTATTTAGCTAGCAAGGAATTAAGAGATAGTTTGAAATTTGAGAAATCCACAAAGTGTTGATCTTCTTTCTGGCTGTATATTAAACAGAAGTTGCAGTACATCCCTTGCCTTTGAAATTTAATCAGAAAAATTCTATACCAATGGGTGTCTAACTTCGAATCAGGTCATGATCTCACAGTTTGTGAGTTCAAACCCCATGTCAGGCTCTGTGCTGACACCTCAGAGCCTGCTTCGGATTCCATGTCCTCCTCTCCCTCTGACCATCCCGGGCTCACATTCTGTTTCTCTCAAAACTAAATAAACATTCAAAAAATTTTTTTAAAAAGAAAAACTCTATACCGAGAAGGTAACACCTGGCATCCTTTGTTCATTCTAGTAAGTACACAGAAGTTATTACAATTGATATGATTAACTATTTTAAAAACCTAAAATAATTTTAATAATTTATTTTTATAATTTTACTTTTTTATGACAAAGGTAGACTTATAAAATTTTGTCTGTAAGCAATTAGAGCCATAACTATCCAAATGAGTTTCTTCTCTTTTCTTTGAAATTCTTATATTAAAGAAGAAGCCATGTTCCTTTTTAACACACAGGAAAGTTGATGCTCACACATGGGCACTTTAAAAAATGGTTTATTATATATGAACATCTGCTCTCCTCCATTCCGAATATCAACAGGGAAAGTGTGATCGAATATTAAGTGTTGCCCACATCATTACTGTTCAAATGAATAAGATAAATATTTGAACATAATGGCATACTTTATCATCAAAACATATTGAGTTTATTTGGGGAATTCATAATGTTTCATTTAATCACAACAAAAAGTAAGTAGCATGAAGTACACAGAGAATGGGCTTGCTGCATTGGGAGCTATTTTCCTTGCTGTGATATTCAGCAAAATCCTATTAACTCAGACCCTACACAGTTTGCAAATTAAAGTTATTTAGATGTGATACATTTCATTCTGGATTAGTAAAAATTTGAGGAAAATGTTGTTATTTATGAGGTATAAAGCTCATGAGAAAGAGGAATGTGGAATAATCAAAGCAAGGCTAAAAAAAAAGTGGCTATATAAAGGATGCTATAACTCTGAATTCAGAAGGTGACGTTGTCCGGGAAGGGACCAGGACCTCAGCGACAGGACACCAGGGCTGGTCTTAGCCCTAGCTATAGCCTTGCATGTGCTGCCCGGCCATCAATGAAATCCTGTGCCTCCACAACCTCACCTTTAAAGGAAAAGCCTAAATCAGGTGGTTATTCATTTTCCTGCCAATTTTAAGTGTTTGTGATTCTAATTTACACGCATTAAATAATATATGTGCCTAGGATATATAACTACATACTGGAGACAATTGGGCATTTATTCTTATTTAATAAATTGGGGCTGATACAACTATCTTCTATATTCTAAGATGGTCCCCCCTCCATTTTCTTCTTTTTCTCCTTCACAATTAGAGAAATCAGCCAGCAGGTGGATATCAGTCTCAGATTGTAATTTTGCCTACCACACTACTTTGATTTTCCATAGACTTGTTCATTGAAATCAAAGACCATATTTTGTTTTCTACCAACTAAATATTTATATTGTGGTATTTATACATAAATATTAAATAGATTTAACATACATAGCATTATATTTAAAACTCAGTGGAGTGTTTACATATGAGGGAAACCGGTGTGGCTCAGTCAGGTAAACCTCTGACTTTGGCTCAGGTCATGATCTCACGGGTTTGTGCTGACAGCTCAGAGCCTGGAGCCTGCTAAGGATTCTGTGTCTCCTTCTCCCTCCCTCTTTCACCCATACTCTCTTTTTCTCACAAAAAATAACCATTAAAAATTAAATATGATTTCAAATGTACTTACAAGTAAACAATTTTCTTGGATTCTATCTTGTCTTTTTCTTTTTTTTTCTTTTTCTTTTTGATTCTATCTGGTCTTTGAAACTTGGCTGATTCATCCACATAAGACTGTCTAGTCAGCTCTAAATTATAGAAAATAAATATTTTTAGCTTTTGAAAGAGTTCATTATGTGATCCATTGAGATCCAGAAGAAAGCACTAGAATTTCTATCTCATTTTATGTTTCTAACTTTTTTTCCATTTTTAATTTTCTATTTCTCCATATGTTTCATAAAGCATGACATCCCCTTAAAGGGTTTGACAGATTTATCATTTAAAAATAAATTTAGAATATGTAAAATATATATTATACATAAATGTATAAATTGTATGAAATTTACTGATAAGGGATGTATGTTAAAGAAAGTTGGGAGAACACTCTCCAAACTGATGCAGTTCAGTAGAAATATAAATAATATGTATATTTACATTTCTTAAAAAAATTAAAAGAAATGGAAAAAGGAAAACCACATTAAAAGAAAAGAAAGAAATAAAACCACTCCTTGAACATATACAAAATATTATCATCTTAGCATATAAAAAAATCAATTTGTTAATGATATATTTTACACTCTTTTGTAGATTTCTTACTCTACCTTGGAAATCCCATGTATATTTTACCCATACCGCACAACTCTATCTGGACTGGTCACGTTTCAAGTAATCATTAGGTACATGTGTCAACTAGTCATCGTCCTGCCCAACTCAGTTCTCAAGAGAACAAGTCAAAGGTTCAACTGACTGAGCCACTCAGGTGCCCAACAGGAACCATTTTTAATCACTACTCTTCTTGCTCAGTCAGCAAATCCCAGCTGACCCAGTACTTTTCCTAACTTATTAAATCTCAAATTATGCTTCTCCAAACTGGATTAAGGTTTTCCTTTTCTCAAATACAATAATAATGAGCATTTTCTAATTCACAGAAAAGAAAAAAATTCAGTAGAATGAATTAATTTTTCTCTATGTGCTTTAAAAATCTTTTCCCTCATAACATTTCTAAAAATATTGTTTCCTGTTAATATTTCTCTCCAGTGAGTTCTCACAGATGGCAAAGCAAATTTCATACAGAAAAAATATTGTTGACAACAAACATTAAAAAGCATCTTTTAGAGATAGTTTTTGCAATTTCCTTACAGTAGTGTATTTTGGCTTTTGTCAACCCACGTTAGTCTATTAGCATGTAAGACCTAGACTATAGAATTTTTCTTTATTTTCTTTTTTCTGTAATACCTCCAAGGTTTCCCTCCTAGAGTGTCTGACATACATTTGGAGAGCAATTAAATATTTATTAACCAAATGAATTTTTAAAAGTAATCTTTTCTGGTCATTAAATAATTCCTATAATCCAAATACTTCATGGTATATTTCTACAAATAGTACTGATTACTGTCAGGTTCTTTATACTCAAACCAGTATGAGCAATAATCATGAAAAGTCCCTCTACATTTTTATAGAGAGCACTAGAAGTACAAAACCACTTGAGAAAATTCAGTAGAGTTTGCCTTGATGACTGTATTCCTGTACTTAGTTTCTGTCTTAATCTCCAACTATAGAATCACCTTTGCCCAATGTGTTAGTATTGTCCCACGACCCCTTCTCATTCATGTGGTTTCACATATCTTAGGAGCAAAAGCAGAAAGAGAAAGAAAACACGGTGTCAGTTTCCTGGTTTAAATTAAAATTTTAAAGTATGATGTGCTTTGTTGAATCAGCACTTTCCCCAGGACCTCCATGATAAAGATCCTTGTTTTATTTTTGCCAGATTTAAAAATTATCTACTTTTGGGGCACCTGGGTGGCTCAGGTGGTTAAGCATCTCACTTCGGGTTAAGTTGTGATCTCATGGTTCCTGAGTTCGAGCCCCGCATCGGGCTCTCCATTGTCAGTGCAGACCTTTGGATCCTCTGGTCCCTTCTCTGTGTCCCTCCCCTGCTCATGCTCACTCTCGCATAAAAATAACAAGCATTAAGAATGACCTGCTTTCACTACTTTTTTTGTCTTCTGGTCAGTAGGGTATATTTGTTATATTTCTCTCCCTGACAGTAGTTACAACCTATATTCCATTTTCTTAGTAGCGAAGAAGAACTTTCTGTATGGTTAGGCAGAAGTACCGTGGTTTCTGCACATTTTAAAAATTGCAGTTTTATTGTTACCCCATCTTATTTACTGTATCTCATTGTATATTAATTTGCTGGATGTATTCTAATTTGGAGAATTAATGTTTGATAAAGTCAATTAAATCACTCTGGTGAAACAGTTTCTTTTCTTGCCTCTTTGCCCTTTTATATTGTTTTTCCATCCTGTTTATAATAACAGTATATGCCTGATACAGAAAAACGTTCCACATGCCTCACACGTGAGAATGTTGTATGGTGGAAGGAATATGTTATTTTATTTGGAGGAAGGAAAACAAATCCCATTGGAAGACTTACAGAAAATAAAGCGTTCTGAGACTGTATTTCACATGCACACTTGAGTATCCTCCAGATAATTGGAGTCAATTATTTCCGGTCAGTGCTTGCGGTCAGTGGGCCAGGTGGGAGCTGGGGGATATGGTGGGTAAACATGGGTGGTTTATGGGCCTTTTAAGCTGGAGAATGCACAGGCAGAATGTTTTACACATTATTGTTTTCTGGAGAAATGAGGTATCACATGGGGATTTACTGAATTAGTGAAATGGGTAGTTGGTCCTCGATATTTTTATAATAGTCTTTCCAACTCTCACCTATAATTTATTTCTTTCAGTTATTCCACCGTAATACCCCAAATGTCCCTAAAGGCAAGCAGGCATGGTCCATTGTTGACCAAGTAAAAAGGCTGCAAAGCAAAAACAATCAAAAACAGAAAAAAAAAAAAAAACCCAAAAGTGTTCATTTAGATACTTTGGGACTGCAACCAGGAGACATGGCCATAGCTCACATTCCAAAGTAGGCTCCAAATTTTAAGTAGGAAATGGAGCCTTATAAAGGCAAAAACTGCAAAGTTATGTAATTTGATTGGTTCTGACCGAGCTAAACTATCTAAGGTATGATTGACTATTTAGTTAACAGATGTTACATCATCTCTGTTTTAGTCCAAAGTAGAAGGATTTTTTCAAGGGTTTGGTTGCAACTAATAAGTTGCAATTGACAAAAGTCAGGAGTTTCTTGATGTTCTAAGAATTGAAGCAGGAGGCAGCCACAGTTCCTACTTCCTCAATATCTTCCAAACCTTAATTTAAATGGCTCTTTTAGCAAAGCTTACTTCATTTTTGGAATCTCCTTTCATGCCATGAACAGAGCACCAGATAACTCATCATGCTCATATGGAATCTTAGCCACACAGTGTTTAATTTTCCAGAAGTATGATAATTTGTCTCCTGGGGAGTTGGTCTCTGATAAACTTTCTCCTTCCTCTTTGTCTATCTTCCTCTTCCTATTTCTGCATCTTTACCCAGGCTCCCTGCTCTGCACCCCTTGCCCAGTCCCATATGGTCAAGTGCTGTGTGATCATGTCTGTTGATGTTTCAGTCTTCCTTCTCATGCCCTTAGAGTTCTCCATAGAATGTGTGAGGCCACAGTTCTCATTAAAAAAGTATTAGCTATTATAGCCTACCTCATATAGATCCAGTGCAACACAAACTTTCTACTTCGCCAATAGGCATTGCTTCTCATAGCCTAACTTCAAAGGGTTATTAGATTAAAGCACTCACTTTTCAGAAGGAATATGAATGAGAAGGAGACTAAATGGAGTTAATGTCACAGAAAACCCTGAGCTACCGTTCATTTATTCAGTCCAAACTTAATGGGACTCACCTATGGACCTATAGTCATCCAAAGTACTAGAATATGAAAATAAACCAAATCCTGTGCTTTTTTTCTCAAAATTTCTTTTTTTAATGGAGAAGACAGACATGCAAGTGGATGGATTATGTTGCAATGTGCCTGAGTGCTATAACTGAGTCTAAACAAAAGTCTGTACAAGATAACTTATTTCAATGGCACAAAAATTGGAAGCTGAGAGTTTCAGGCAGCAGTTTACCTGGAGAATCAGGCAACAGAGAGTTAACACTTTTCACCTGCAATGCTTACATGGTTCATATAAAAGAAAATATATTCCATTTATTCCGCCATGCTTAAAGTATGTCTATACTTACACATACAAGATGGCTTTATAGGTATTGATAAAACTTGAAACAAAGTTGTATCAATGGTCACGACATAGAGAATTGAGGAAAATTTAAAGAACTAATAAAACACTAAATGAGACATCGTGAAGTCCTCAAAATCCTTTGTGTGTAGCTATCTTCTGTGACAACTTAAAAAATTATTTCTACAAAGTGTTGACAATGTGTTAAATTATGGGCGGTGGCTTTTTAGAAAAAAGTGGAAATCTTGGTGTGTCAAAGAGTGAAACTTTTAGAAAGAGATATTCTGAAATCATTTTAAAGATATTTGTTAAGTAAAATAAAAAATACTCTGAGTAAAAAGTGATTTATTTATAATTTCCCAGCTCTTCTCATTGCTAGCAAGACGATTTCCCTTAAAATGAACTAAAGATTTGTGAAATGCCAAATCAAATATAGAGTTGGATTCACTGAGTTGATGTCACTTAGCATGCCTGGGCCCTTAGCATGTCTAAATTTTTTTTAACTCCTTTTTTTTTCCTTGCCAAAGTAAGGAATCCCATACTACTCTTACAGCATAATAAAGAGCTGTGTTAAATCCCAGATATACTATCTAGTGTTTATGTTTTCCCTTGTACCATACCCTGGAACTTCAGTTATATAACTTTATCAGATGGTGTTTATAATACCTTTCTGATAGTTTATTATGAGGATTAAATGAAAGACCCTATAGAAAGTACAGTGTACAAAGCTAGACACTCACCTGAACTTCCACAAATTGGTCTATCTCCATTCTATGACCTCCAAGCTTTGAACTAGATCTCCAGTTAGATTAAATTTTGAGCATAGTGGATGACCTAGCTCTCGTTGTTCAAATATTTTGATTGCATATACCCTTTGAGACATATTTAGACAACTTCAGCACTTTGGGGACAGCAGAATTAATGAGTGCCTTTGGGGGTGAGTACTTTCTTTTCCTATCCTATTATAAATGAAGGGTATGGATGACATAGACAAGACTGCAGCATTTGAAATATGATAGTTATAAGAATGGCTGTTTAGGCTAGGTACTAAGGAGGACTAGAAAGAGTAGCAGCAGGTTAAGCTTCTGAGGATGAAAGATCCACCTAAGCTGGGTTTAAAAGGTGAGAGGTATTTTTGCCAATGCTCAGATGCAGGGAGATATCTGAGAGAATTGTGGTACTGCAAGCAAGGGATAAGACTACAGTGACAAGAGTATCATTAAAATGAAACCTCTTCCACCCATTCACACAATCTGAGAGAGATCGACAGAATTCTAAGATAAAAATATTTGACTTGAGACAAGGTGCATGCCTGAATGTTGGCTTGTCATACCACACATAGAAGTAGTTATGTCTTATTCCTGCATCATTATGCTGTACTTCGGAGACCTGTGGTCTAACAAAGGAGTTGTGATTGGCCATTTAGGGCCAGAGGTGGCCTTCCTGCATCCACCTCATTGTTCACTCTTAGCGATGGAGAATGCTAAGGGGTTGAGAAGGCTAGGATATCACTAGAGGTAAAAAGAGCAGGGTGATAGTCTTAACCTCCAGAGGAAGGAAAAGTAATCCCAGGAACTGGGGGGAATTGGTGGAGACTGAGAAGTTCTCCAGGAACTTCACCTCTGCAGAGCTTGGGTGGATCCCAATTGATGGAGACCATTTCAAACTCACCGCACTCTCCTCTGTAAGCAGCCACCTGCTGGTAGAGGTAGGATACAAAATCTACTGCCTAGACTCCTCTGGCTCAGGGTTAAATGTCCCTTTGTATTTCTGGAGATTTGTCCATTGCCTGGGCATTTGCTGTTTGGACTTGCACTGATTCTTCCTTCCTTTTTTTCTTCCCAGGTTTCATAGATGTGACCTTAAAATTGAGAGAGAATAAGTTTGGTGGCAAATCAAGAGTCTGTTTTCAAGGGACCTGATAAGTGATCTAGCCTAGTGAGCTTTGATTTGGAATTAATATCATCTAAAGAAATGGGAAAAATTATTTGTTTTCAAATTTTAAACTGACTTCAGACATCTTCCTTTTGTGTTTAAATTATGTAGTTAAAGATGGTATATATGTTGATGATTTGAAATGCTGACATTTTAAAACAGAGTTGCCACAAATTATATTTACTTATTTATTTATTTTAAGTTTTATTTAAATCCAATTTAGTTAACATATAGTGTAATAGTGATCTCAGGAATAGAATTTAGTGATTCATCACTTACATATAAGACCCAGTGCCCATCCCAACAAGTGCCCTCCTTAATGCCCAGCCCCCATTTAACTTATGCCCCAAACCAATGCCTCTCCAGCAAACCTCAATTTGTTCTCTATTTAAGAGACTCTTATGGTTTGCCCCCTCTCTGTTTTATCTTATTTTTCCTTTCCTTCTCCTATGTTCATCTATTTTGTTTCTTAAATTCCACATATGAGTGAAATCATATATTTATCTTTTTCTAGTTACTTATTTCACTTAGCATAATACCCTCTAGTTCCAACCACATTGATGTAAGTGGCAAGATTTAATTCTTTTTTATCTTGGGTAGTATCCCACTATATTTATATGTATATGTATATATATTTATATATATATAACTTTAAATTTTGTATAATTTTTAATGTTCTTATTTATTTTTGAGAGAGAGAGAGAGAGAGAGAGAGAGATAGCATGAGTTGGGGAGGAATAGAGAGAAAGAGAGAGGGAGACAGAGAATCTAAAGCAGGCTCCAGGCTCCAAGCTGTCAGCACAGAGCCAGACACAGGGCTGGAACTACTGAACTGTGAGATCATGACCTGAGCCAAAGTCAGATGCCTAACTGACTGAGCCACTATGGTGCCCCATATGTAACTTTTTATCCATCAGTCAATGGACATTTGTGTTTTTTTCATAATTTGGCTATTGTTGATAGTGCTGCTATAAACATTGATATGCATGTTCCCCTACAAATCAGCATTTTTGTATCTTTTGGATAAATACCCAGTAGTGCAATTGCTGGGCTGTAGGTTTTATTTAGTTCTAGTTTTAATTTTTTGAGTAACTTCCGTACTGTTTTCCAGGGTGGCTGCACCACTTTGCATTCCCACCAGCAGTACAAACGTGTTCCCCTTTCTTCTCATCTTTGTCAACATCTGTTGTTTCCTGCGTTGTTAATTTTAGCCATTAGAGGACAGATTTGAGGTGGCATCTCATTGTGGTTTTGATTTGTATTTCCTTGATAATTAGTGATGTTGAACATGTTTTTATATGTCTGTGGGCCATTTGGTTGTCTTCAGAAATGTCTCTGTTCATGTCTTTTTGCCCTTTTCTTCACTGGATTATTCTTTAGCAAATGGTACTGGGAAAAATGGAAAGAGGAATGAAGAAAAACGAACCTTGACCACTTCCTTACACCACACAAAAAAACTCAAAATGGATGAAAGACCTAAACGCCAGACAAGAAGCCATAAAAATCCTCAAGGAGAAAGCAGGCCACAACCTCTTTGACCTTGGCCACAGCAACCTCTTATTGGATATGTCTCCCAAGGCAAGGGAAACAAAGGCAAAAACGAACTTTTGGGACCTCATCAAGATAATAAAAACCTCTGCACAAAGAAGGAAACAATTAACGAAACTGAAAGGCAACCGACAGAATGTCACATGACTTTTAGACGTATGAAGTGCAATAGTAATACCATAACAATTAGACATCTGCAACTATTCATTTAAAAGTGAAAAGTGTCTTCAAAAGTCATAAATTTTATAGTATTTCATTTTCTCCCTAATCCTATACTTCTCTTCCATATTTTCTCACAGAAGTTACTCCTAATGTAGTATATTTTATCATTGAAAACCTTTCAGTTACCACCATTTTATGAATCTCTATCATAAAATGTCTACATGTTGAAACAGATATTTGTATTTCTTGTAATGAAAAAACATGAAGTATTTTTTTCTTTGTGGATTATGCTGTCATTACAATTATTAGCAGCTCACAACTGATGAAAACAATGTTATACTACAAATTTGGATTAATAATTATTAATCATAAAAAGTAAACTTTTAAATGAAACTATCTCTTAATGAGATGTACTTTTTCAATTAATTCATGTACCCATAAACATTACTAATTGCTGGAATGAGACAGAGTTCAGTAAAAATTAGCAGGAAAAAGAAAAGAAAGTTTAGACCACATTAACACTAACTCCTACAAAGATGAATTAGTAATTGTTGATGATGCATTATTTACAGTAAAATGAATACATGTTCTCATTAATTATTCCAGATTTAATTAGTTTCTGCCAGAAATGAATAAATGAGCAGATAAAAATTTGGGTAACAATAGAGTATAAGAGATTTGCTAATAAGCAAAAATGAATATAAATTTGGGGAATATGATAATATTTAGGGAAAAGTTTATAAAAATACTTCTATGTAGTTAAATCAGTATTTAAGAAAATATAAAACTCCCACTTATTTCTAATGTATGTCCCTATTACTCAGTAACTTATGTTGATTTGAAGACAGTAAACATGGGTCTTTCTTCCTCCTTTTATTTGGTATCATGCAAAATTTGCAATTGAGACACAAATCATGACAAAGGTAAAATAAAAGACACACCAAAATGCAAAAGTTGAAATGCAGAGAACATACACATTCTAACAGTTTGGTAATTTTTAGCATATTTTTGTGTAATTATTGGCTATTGTATATCTAGCTATACAGATATTCCTATATATAGGTTGATAGGGACACAGGCTTGCTATGCATATGTTGTCTGGAAGAAATAAAGCATTGTCACATTCAATGTTTTTTCTGATGGGTGCTACAATATGAATGAAATGGTTTTTATTTTATTATTAAGGTAAAATTGGCATGTAACATTATGTACATTTCTGTTGTACAACATTATAAGTTGACATCTGTTATTCATTACAAAGTGATTACCTCCAAATGTCTAGTTACCATCCATCACCATGTATTTGACTCCCTTCATCCACTTGACCCACCACCCCAAACCCCTTCCCTTCTGTTAATCTCTAATCTGTTCTTTATATCTATAAATTGTTTTTATTTGTTTTGCTTTTTTATTTCTTTTTTCCCCCTGAAGTACAGTTGACACATGATGCTACATTAGTTTCAGGTGTCCAACATGGTGAATGGACAAGTTCATAGGGTATATTATGCCCACCACAAGTACAGCTACTGTCTGTCACCATACACCATTATAGTAACATTGACTATATTACCTTTGCTATCCCTTGCACTCCCATGACTTACTCATTCCATAACTGGAAACTCATAGTCCCCCTCTCCAGCACTCATTTTGCCATTCCCCCATGCCTCTCCCTTCAGGCAACCATCAGTTTGACTTCTGTATTTATGGATGTTTCTGCTTTTTTGTTTTTGTTGTTTGCTTGTTTTGTTTTCTTTTAAATTCTGCATTGAGTGGAATTATACTGTTTTTGTCTTTCTCTTCTGACTTATTTCATTTAACATAGTATCCCTCCACATTGTCAGAAATGGCAAGATTTCATTCTTCTTTGTGGCTGAGTAATATTTCATTGTATATATATGCCATACATTTTTTATCCATTCACCCATTGATTGACATTTGGTTGTTGCCATATCTTGGTTATTGTAAATAATGTTGCTAAAAATTTTGGGGTGCATGTATGTTTTCAAATTAGTGGAATACAAATTTTTGTATTCTTTGGATAAATTCCCAGAAGATAAATACCTGATTGTATGATAGTTCCCTTCTTAACTTTTTAAGGACTCTTTATATAGTTTTCTGTAGTGGCTGCACCAATTTACATTCTTGCCAACAGTATATTAAAATTCCCTTTTCTCCACATTTTGTCCACTTATTACTTTTTGTCTTTTTGATGATAGCCAGTCTAACCAGTGTGAGGTGGTATTTCACTGCAGTTTTGATTTGCATTTTCCTAATTAGTAATGAGTATCTTTCATGTGGCTGTTGGACACCTATATGTCTTCTTTTTAATTAAAAATGTTTAAATACTTGTAATTATTTTTGAGATAGAGAGACAGAACATGAGCTGGGGATGGCAGAGAGAGAGAGAGAGAGAGAGAGACAGAGAGAGAGAGAGAATCCTACGTGGTCTCATGTCTCTAATCTGTCAGCACAGATCCCAAAGTGGTGCTCAAACTCGTGAACCACGAGATCATGACTTGAGCCAAAGTTGGATGCTCAACCAACTGAGCCATCCAGGTGTGCTGGACACCTGTATATATTCTCTGAGAAAATGTTTATTCAAGTTCTCTGCCCATTTTTAATCAAATTCTTTGACTTACTGTTACTAAGTTGTATGTGTTCTTTACATGTTTTGGATATCATCTCTCTCCCCTGCCTGATAATGTAATTTGGGAATATCATCTCTCATGCAGTAGGTTGAATTTTTTCATTTTGATGAAATCTATCATCAGAGAGGTCCAGAATCCTTTTAGTTTAATGTAGGCCCAATAGTATTTTTTTTCCTTTTGTTCCCCTTGCCTTTGGAATCAAATCCATAAAAACATTGCTAAGATCAATGTCAAGTAACTTAGCACCTATGTTTTCTTTTAGAAGGTTTATTATTTCAGGTTTTATATTTGAGTCTTTAATCCATTTTGAGTTAGCTCTTGTGAATGGTGAAAGATAGTGGTCTAGTTTCATTATTTTGCATGTGGATGTCCAATTACCCCACCATCATTTATTGAATAGACTGTTACTTTCTCCCTTATATGGTCTCACCTCCTTTGTTAGAATTAATTATCCATATAAATGTGTGTCTCCTGCTGGGCTCTCAATTCTGTTCTATTAATTTGTGTGCCTGTTTATATGCCAATACTACCTTGTTTTGATTACTCTAATGTAATGCAATTTTCAGGCAGGTAGCATGATGGTACCAATTTTTCTCTCCTCCTCCTCCTCCTTCTCCTTCATCTTCTTTTCTTCCTCCTCCTCCTCCTTATAACTAACTCTTCTAACTAAACTCCTTTAACTAACCTCCTGCTAACATATAGTGTAGTATTAGTGGTTTCAGGAGTAGAATTTAATGATTCATCACTTACATACAACACCCTATGCTCATCACAACAGATATCCTCCTTAATGCCTGTCATGCATGTATATGATCCTCCCAGCAACCCTCACTGTCCTCTATACTTAAAACTCTCTTAAGGTTTGCCTTCCTCTCTGTTTTTATCTTATTTATTTTTCCTTCACTTTCCCTATGTTCATCTGTTTTGTTTCTTAAATTACACATATGAGTGAAATCATATGGTATGTGTCTTTCTCTAACTTATTTCACTTAGCATAATACACCCTAGTTTCATTCATGACATCACAAATAGCAAAATTTCATTCTTTTTGATGGCTTTGTAGTATTCCATGTGTGTGTGTGTGTGTGTGTGTGTGTGTGTGTGTGTGTGTGGGTGGGGGTGGGTGTGGGTGTGGGTGTATGCACATATATACCACTTCTTCTTTATCCATTCATCAGTCAATGGACATTTTTGCTCTTTCCATAATTTGGCTATTGTTGATAGTGCTGCTATAAACATAAATATTGTGGTGCATGTGCCCCTTCAAATCAGTACTGTTGTATCTTTTCGATAAGTTTCTAGCTATGTGCTGGGAGCCATTTCTGAAGTAAGTCAGGTTTGTAAGGCCTCCCACCATCAGGTGGTGACCGACATCTACCCTCACTCAATCCCCACTCAATTTCTGCTTGAGCATCAACCCCCAAGGTGCCTGACTGACTGGTATCAGGCTTGACTTTCCTTCTTATGCTAAAAATATGTGAATTGTACCTTGTGAAAAAACTTGTTATAGGAGTTTCTTCATTTATGATTATGGGAGCTAATGTTACATTTCCTGAGAAAACCTGTCTTTCTTCCCCTTGAAAAACAGGCTATTGACCCCTGCTCACAAAAGAACTAACTTTTGCCTTTGCTATGCTAAAAAACATCGCCCTGTGTTTGAATACTAAAGATCCCTTCCTTCCCCATATGATAAACATATAGTCACCTACTTCAATCACTATTGATAAAGGTCATGCATGAGTCTTCCACCACTCTATGTTCTGGGAAATTTTTACATACCGAAGAATTTGTTTTCAGAAACTATTGCCACTTCTGTTTTGCACCCCATACATTTTTTCAATAAATAAAGCTGACTCTTAGGTCAGTGCAGAGATGCCTGCCTGATGAGCAGAAAGATGCTGAGGCTTTCTCATTCCCTTTTGCTGACACTGTCCATCCTTCAGGGGGCCCTGAACCTGCTGGAGCTGGACTCCGTCAGCTTTGTTCTTCATAAGATCACTTTGGCTATTCAGAATTTTCATGGTTCCATATAAATTTTTGATACATTTGTTCTAGTACTAAAGTGAATCTCTTTTAGGCATCTTATCATTGGCTCCTATTTTTTTTAACCAATTCAGCCACTATGTATTTTGATTAGAGAGTAATGTGCATTAATATTTAAAGAGATTATTCAGAAGTATCTATTTTTGTCATTTTGTTCATTGTTTTCCTGCTGTTTTTGTAGCTCCACTCTGTTCTTCTCCTTCTCTCTACCCCTTTGGCTTGATGATTTTCTTTATAGTTATGTTTAGATGTCTTTGTTATTTTCTTTGGGGTATTTACTATTTTTGATTTGTTGTTACCATGAGGTTGGCATATAGCATCTATGTATTTATGTCTTCTTAAGCTGATAGCAACTTAAATTTGAACACGTTCAAAATCTTACATTTTTACTCCTCCCCCTATGTTTTGTATTTTTGTTCTCACATTTTATATCCTTTTATTTTAGGCATACCTTAACAAATAACTGTAGTTTCAGTTTATTTTACTACTTTTTCCTTTTAGCTTTTGTACTTGCTTTGTAAGTGTTTGGTCCAGTACCTTTACTATATATTTACCTTTCTGGTGAAATTTTTTCTTTTGTGTATTTTGTTGTTGTTGTTGTTATGAATTAGTGTTATTTGTTTTAGTCTCAAAGGAGTCCCTTTAACAATTCTCATAAGATTATTTTATTGGTGATGAATTCCTTTAGCTTTTGCTTATGTGGAAAACTTTTTACCTCTCCTTCAGTTCTGAATGACAATGTTGCCATGTAGAGAATCCTTGGTTGGAAGTTTTTGTTTATTTGTTTGTTTGTTTTTTCCTTCAACCCTTTGAATATATCATACCACTCTCTTCCAATCTTCAAAGTTTCTTCTGAGAAATCTGCTGATAGCCTCATAGTGTTTCCCTTGTACATAAGTAATTGCTTTTCTCTGGCAGGCTTTAAGATTTTCTCTTTAACTAACTTTTGCCATTTTAATTATAATGTGTCTTGGCATGGATCTTTCTATGTTTATTTTATTTGAGACACTGTATTCCTAGACTTGGATGTCTATTTCCTTCCCCAGATTACTGAATACTTTAGCCATTATATTTTTTCAAATATATAGTTTTCTAGCCCTTTCTCTTTCTTCTTCTTTTTCTGAGACTCCCATAATGCAAATGCTTTAATGCTTACTGTTGTCTCAAAAGTCCCTTAAAGAATCTTATTATTTTTTCTGCTTTGCCTGGTTGATACACATTTCCTTTTCTTCTAGCTTGCTTATTTATTCTTCTGTCATCTAGACTACTATTGAATCATTCTAGAATATGTTTCAGGTATTTTTCAGTTTTGTTAGTGTATCCTTAAGCTCTATAACTTTTATTTGGAACATTCTTATATTTTTTGTTGTTGTTGAATATCTCATTATGTTTATCCATCCCCCCCCCACTGTCAGTGAGCATTCATTTATGACCATTACTTATGACAATTCCTTTGAACTTTTTATCTGGTAGATTGCTTATCTTTGTTTCACTGAGGTCTTTTTCTGAAATTTTATTTGTTTATTTATTTATTTATTTATTTATTTTTGATATGGAACATATTCCTCTATCTCCTCATTTTCCTGGACTCTCTGTATTGTTTCATATATTAGGTAAAGAAACTAAATCTCTTACTCTTGAAGGAGTGGTCACTGGAAGGTTTGCGGTCAGTTTACTTTTGTTTTTGTTTATTTTCTTGCAGTGGTAGCCTGTCAAACTCTTTGTCTACTTGTTTCAGTCTCCTGTGGCCCCTTGGTCAACAGTGACAGGCATTCAAGGAGTGTTCCCTGTGTGGTTAGTATGCCTTCTGGTTCTGGTGAAGTAGGACTTTGTTAGATAAACACTGGGCTGGCTCTGGCGAGGCATGGCCACAAGGCACTGCCTGCAAGGTGAGCAGCTAGTAAGGAAGATTGAGAGGCCAAAAACTAAGCCCACCAGCTCAGCTAACAAGAAATGAGAATTTAAAAAAAAAGATGCCATTTGGTATCTGTGTCCCTGGAGAGATATCCAACAGACCCCTACCTATATTCTGTAAAAAAAAAAAAAAAAAAAAAAAAATCTTCATACATGGTCCAGGTGCTTCTCAAGCTACTGCTTCTGGTTTGGAATTGAGTCTGTGAACAAGCCCTTCAAGACTGGTGTCCTGGTTTCCAACCAGCCACCAGTTCTCCCAGACAACAAACCTTCTGAGTTTTGAAGACAATTGTCTTGGGGCCTCAACTTTCTTTGGGGGCATGTACCACAGGCTGGGGTTTTCCAAATGGGGCTTGAACTCCTCACTCCCTAGGAAGGAGCCACATATCTGTGTAATTCCTGCCTCTTGTGCACTGCTGTGCTGTGTGTGGAGGTCCTGTCAGGACTGCCTCTGTGCCCCGATATCGTCTTAATGTGGGTCTTTTTTCCCTTTTATCTTTGTCCTGTGTTATACAAGAATATTCTGCTTATCTTCAGGTCTTTTTTTAGAGAGAATTATTCCATAGGTAGTTGTAACTTTGGTGTGTCCATGGGAAGACTAGGAAACAGGATTTACCTATGCTGCCATCTTGGACTCTCCAACCCGTCAATAGGTCTGTGTTCATATAACACTCTCCATCCAGAGAAATGTATTTTTCCATAACTACTGGAGGATGTAAAAACTCTGTTTTAATATATGGCGTCTTGACTAAAAGATACTCCATTGATTCCAGAACTTCAACTGGCCTGTTCTTGGTATCCTGAATTTTTCATATCTCAAATTAATAACAGTTTGATTTTTTCCCTTTCAATCTTTATAGACTTATTTTTCTTTTCTTATTTCAACATCTAGATCTCTCAGTGCATTGTTTAATAGAAGTGCTTATAGCATAGTTATGTTATTTTATTTCTTATTATTAATTAAAATTATGATACTCAATGTACATTTGTTCCTTTGTAGAAGTTCATTACCAAATAAAGGAACTGCTATTTTGTTCTAATTTTAGTACAGCATTTTATATATAAAATATATTTATGTTGAATTCTATGGAGTTGGGTATTTTTGCATAATTTGAGATGATATTTTATTTGTTTCCATTATTTAGTTAACATAATAATAAATTTTCAAATGTTAAGACAACTTTTTAAACTTAACTTAAACCCAACTTGGCCATTGTGCATTATTATTTTAAATATCACTGCATGAGGATTATTACTTTCTTATTAGAGTTGCCCATAGGTGAAATACTGATTTAGGATTTTATATTCCCAGAATTTCCTTCTTAAATTTTGAGATTTTGATTATGCTGCCTTCACAAAATGAATTGAGAATGCTTTCTTTTTTTTTCAGTCTCTGAAATATTTTATGTAATAATAGTTTAAAAAAAAACTGGGAGAACCCGGGTTTCTCAGCCAGTTGATTGGTGGTCTTCCACTCAGGTCATGATCTCTTGATTGGTGAGTTCCAGCCCCACATGCTCCTGCTTCTGGCTCTGTGCTGACAGCTCAGAGCCTGGAGCCTATGTCAGATTCTGTGTCTCCCTCTCTTTCTGCTCCTTCCCAACTCGTAATCTCTCTCTCTCAAAAATATAATCATTAAAAAATAAATAAAAACTGGAAGAGATTAGAAACTTAAATATTTAGAAGCTATCTGCAGCTGGTGTTTTTGTGTATATTGCTTGTTCTTTTTATTTATTTATTTACTTATTTACTTACTTATTTTAATGTTTATTTATTTTTGAGAGGGAGAGGGAGAAAGACAGAGTGTGAGTAGGGGAGGGGCAGAGAGGCAAAGGGAGACACAGAATCCAAAGCAGGGTCCAGGCTCTGAGCTGTCAGCACAGAGCCTGATGTGGGGCTAGAACTCAGGAACCACATGATCATGACCCTAGCTGAAGTTGGTCACTCCACCGACTGAGCCACCCAGGCACCCCTATTTCTTTTTTTTTTTAATAAAAATGAAGTTCTCACAATATTTTAGTAGATTTTTACTGTCCATAGGATTTATAGTGATATCCACTTTTCTCTTTGATATTAGTTACTTGTTTCTTTGTTCTTTATTACTTGGCAAGTTTTATAAAGGTTGGTCTCCCTCATTTCTCTTTTGGAAGAACAAATTGATTTGTTAATACACTATATTGTACATGTGTGTTCTATTGAATTCTTTTCTATTATTTTCTTTATCTCTTTCATCATTCTCCTTACTAGATTTCATTTACTACTCTTTCATTGTCTTGGAATAAATTTTAATTAATTGGCTTTCAGTCTTATTTTTAGTGTATTCATTTTAAGACTATGAACTTCCCTCAAGAAATATGTTACATGCCGCTCCCATATTTTAATATTTCACATTTTCACTATTGCCCACATCTGCTTTACATTTAGTATTTCAATTCTTTGTCACAACCATGAAAAAATTATCATTATTTCCACTTAACAAAAAGGAAATGACACTCAAAGAAATAAATTTTATAAAAATTACAGCATTAGTATAGATCATGACAGACTCTATTTGTGTTGGGAAAACCTATAGTCCATGTCCTACATTAGTGGTTCCTAAATAAGACTTTTTGACAGATGATAAAGAGATTCAATATGCCTGAGGGAGTCAAGAAACCTGTATTTTAAAAAAATGACCTAGGCAGCTGGGTGGCTTAGTCAGTTAAGCAACAGATTTTGTTTGGCTCAGGTCATGATCTCACAGGTCCTGAGTTCAAGCCCTGCATGGCAGCTCAGAGCCTGGAGCCTGCTTCAAATTTGATGTCTCCCTCTCTCTCTCTGCCCCTTTCCCAGTCTCTCTCTCTCTCTCTCTCTCTCTCTCAAAAATAAATAAACATTTTTTAAAATGACCAAATAATTTAGTACACTCAGGTTTTAAAGTGAATGCATGCTACACGATCACTTTACAACAGGATATTTGGTGCATCTGGGGCCTTAAACATTTTCTTCATCTCTTTTTGATGATGTTTCATCCAAAGATAATTCTTCTTGATCAGGATTATAATGGCCTGATGAGGGAGTTGCTCCACTGACCTCTCCTAGTTGTGATAGACTAGGCAGTTAGCTACATATGAGCTGGAAAAAGGATGGCTTAGCTAAAAAAGAAAAAGACCCCCAACCACCTCCAGAATGCAAATAGTCAGAGAAATCCCTCAGGAACACACATGTGCCCTTCCTTATAACGACTGCCTTCCAGTAACCTATAACTTCATTATAATACATTGACCTTGGAATTTTGACACCCTCCATCTTTGCTGGGAATGGCTGCCATGACAGTTCCAACAAGGAATGTATAGTGCTATCGTCCCTTAGAAGTCCCTTAGAGCATGGGAGGCAACCTTGGTGGGAGACCTCTCTAGCTATGACCCATCACCCATACAAGTACAAAAAATAAGACAACCCTGAACTTGGGTGCAGTTGCTGCCTCTGAGCCTGCCCACACTCCCACGTTGAGAGTGTACTTTCACTTTGATGGCTATTAAATACTTATTTTTTAAGAGTCTTGGCTGAACTCAAGAGCCCAAGCAGGGAACACAGTTTGCCACTCTTCGTTGTTCTGACACTTCTTCAGTTTGCTGTGTTCCAAACACGTTTTATTGTTTTCAGAAATTCACTGTTAATTTCAGGTAAAACATTTTTTTAAGTCCAAAACATCTTTTTTTTTATGAGTCCCATATAAAACTCCTGTGTGGTTAGTCTGTGTTTGCCACTGAACTATTAGTCCATCTCCCTTCTCTGCCATCGTGGGAACACTGAACAAACTGTATCATTCAGGCCTCCTTGCTCTCTGGCACCAGAAAGCAAAAATGAGGAGAGAAGAGGGAGGTTGAGGCATTTATTCTATTGTTCTCTGTAACAGTGACCATATTTCTTTAGGTCAATGACTCAACCTGGCAGCCTTTCCTCCATGTCTCTGATTCTGATTGACTATGGAAACACTGATTACTCCATTTTCACCTTCAAGCCAAGAGGTAAGATCTTCCTATAGGTGCTAATTCCTGAAATCTCCAACAAGGCTTATCATTTCCTGGCTTGCACTTTCCATACCTCTAAAAAAATCTCTTCATTTAATTCCTTTGAATTGAAAACTTTTCAGGGCACTGTACATTTCCTACTGAAAATCCTGCTGATATAATCTCTGGTGGCTTCCCAGTGCATTTTGAATAAACTACAAACCTTGATCTTGCCCTTGAAATTCATACCTTTTCCACTTCTTTCTATCGTACTCCCCTCCTCATCTTCTATCACTTCTTCCTGTTTCTTTAACCTGCCACGTTTAACTGTGCCTTATTACTTTTCTCTGCACGATGCCTGCAATGGTGCTCTTTCTTCAGTTCATTAAATGTCTCTATCCATCTGGTCTTTAAAATCATGATTCCCATATTATCTGTTAAAAGAAGCCTTCTTGATCACCTTATTCTGTTGGGGGAAGCAAAAGAACCAAAGAAAAATGAGCCAGAAGATTTTTAGAGAAAATTTAATTGACCCTACTGTTTTGAAAAGGGCTAGTGCAATTTAAAGACTTTTCTTTATCTTACCAGTATGTGTGTGTGTGATGAATGTAGGCTGTGAAGTTCTAAAATTTTATAATAGGGAGAAGCTTTCCACAAAAACAAAGAAATCTCAATTTCAAAAATAAAATTAAACAAATAGTATTTAACTTTTTATGACTTCAACAATATTATTTTAACTGGGGAGGTTTATATGCATAATCTACATATGTATGTTCTGAACTTTATCCTCCCCTAGTATCTGCCGGCAGTGTGAATGTGTCTACAAGGCTGGATCTTAATGATTTATTTAGCCAGCCCCTTAGCATACACAAGGGTATCTTGTCTCTTTTTGTGTTACTTTCATCAAAATGTGTAAACATCTGCTTGATTTAATAACAATAGGGAAGGTATAAGAAAAGACAAAGTGTCTAGAAAAAAACCCATCAACCCACCTTTGTGATTTATATGGTGCAATCAGAAACACTTCAGCAGTATGTTTGTATAAAAAAGTCTATAAAAATGAATGGCTGGGTGGAATTCATTACAGAATGGGATTTGCATACAAGGTGAGTTTTCTACTAAACAAAGACACCGAGAAAGCTTTAGAAAATTGGGAAACGTTAGAGACTGCCAAGTCAATTCTGTGACTGACAGAAGTCCTACAATCTCTGCTGGATAGAGACTGCCCCCTCTTCAGTAGCTGGTGTAGCTTTGGGCCTCCTTCAGAGGCTGATATCACCAGTATTCAGAGACAATCCACGGGTCCAATCACCCATCAATCAAAATGTGCGGGTCACTGGAAAACTCTGAGGAACAAAAGAGTCCACATTTAGGTAACACATAATCAGGTGTGGTGTAGTGAAAACCTGAACTGGTGATATTCAGACTTATTGATTGGTCTCCATATTTGCTTATTTATTTAGACCTTGGGAAAGAGCCAACATCCACATGCTGTGCTTTCTTTCTTTGCTTCAACCCTTTTCTGCAGTCAAAGATACAACCAAGTCCAAGACAAAATAAACAAATAGAAAATTATTCACAAATTTGTGGTGAGAAACCCATTTAATGTCTTTTAGCTTCAATGTTTGCAAGGAGAGTATCTGCCCAAGGAAAAGAAAAGGGTAACGCTGATTGGCCATATTTTAAAATGCGAGAGACTTTCTAATTGGTCTTCAGGTACATTTGGCAGTTCTTGGATGGCCACAGGGTATAAGCAAGCAGTTTGGGGACATTTCAAATAAAAAGGGCTTATTAAATGTTAGGGGCAGAGAATTCTGTGTGACTTGCCATTCCCTGGAACAAGTAGGGTTAATGGAAGGGTTTTGTTTGTTTGTTTGCTTGTTTGTTTTTTGTGGTCAAACGATCACAAAAGCACTTATGATAATGGCCATGGCAGGAAGTTTCTTATTCCTCAAAAATGTGCTTTTTGCAAAGCGTGAGACTTTCTGCTTCAACTTTACCTTGGAAGGTTGACTACAGTTTGTGAAACTTCTTTCAGCTGTGGAGGCTGTGGCTAGGCACCGGTAAAAGCCTCCCATTTTGCAGAGAGGAGCAGAAGGTTTAGAAAGCAGCTTCATCCACTCCAGAAAATAGTATGGAGATTCCTCAAAAAATTAAAAATAGAGCTGCCCTACGACCTGGCAATTTAATTATTAGGTATTTATCCAAAGAATACAAAAATGCTGATTTGAAGGGATACATGCATCCCCAACATTTATAGCAGCACCATCAACAATAGCCAAAGTATAGAAAGAGCCCAAATGTCCATTGTCCATTGATTGATGAATAAAGAAGTGGTATACATGCGCAAACACGCACACACACACACCCCAATGGAATACTACTCGGTGATCAAAAAGAATGAAATGGATGGAACTAGAGTGTATTATGCTAAGTGAAATAAGTCAGAGAAAGATAACATATGATTTCACTTATATATGGAATTTAAGAAACAAAACAGATGAACATAAGGGAAGGGAAGGAAAAATAAGATTAAAACACAGAAAAAGGCAAACTATGAGAAACTCTTAAATGTGGAGAAAAATCTGAGCGTTGGAGGAGAGGTGGGTAGGGGTTTGGGCTAAATGGGTGATGGGCATTAAGGAAGGCCCTTGTTGGGATGAGCACTGGATGTCATATGTAAATGATGAATCACTAAATTCTACCTTTGAAATCATTACTCAATATGTTAACTAAGTTGAATGTAAATAAAAATTTAAAAATAATAATAAAATTTTTAAAAAGAAGGCAATTTCATTTCACACAGCCTGGGAGAGGGGAGGCTGAATCTGAAACTAAGTCCAAAATTCAAAACTTCCCCTTGATGCTGGCTTTGTCCTTTTCCCAAATCAAAGGAAAACAGCATCTGGGAACTTTTCAGCCAGAACATTCCATCTTTACGTTTCAGTTAAAGAGTCTGTGGCCTGGAAGCTAACATGGGCTTGTGGAAGGGCATACAGCTAATTAATGACAGATCACAGCTAATAATCGTGGAGATTAACACTAGATTCCCAGACTCCCCAGCTCACTCACGGCGGTTCTCTTTCTTATGAGCTGTGTGACTTTTGTTTGGCTTGTGAATAAGGGGTCTTTATGTCACAACATATTATTTTGTCTTTGTTGGCCAAAAGCAAGGTGTATGAAGTAGATAATACCTACTTCATCAAGTTATTCTTATAAGGATTAAATTAAAAATTAATATAGGTGAGTCTCTATCCCAATACCTGGGACAGTACTGGGAGCACCGAGTGTCAGCTCGGCAGGAGGGTAGAACAGACATGATCTGAGTTTTTACTTCCCTTAATCTCTTCTTATGAAAGTGTCTCATTAGTGCCACAGTTTGATTTACAACAGACATGGATGCCTTCCAGCAAAGATTTTCACATCCACAGCCCAATGCCTTTGCCTGGCTTTGCTTTGATGTGCATAGCATCTGGGTAAAATCTGAAACTGTGAGATAATACAGGTAATTTAGGTCTTGTCTGGAATGCCCTTTTGGGTTTCTGCTTAGAAACGCAAAGCCAATGGGTTTCTGAACAAGGGATACTGCTCTGCTCAGCGTCAGAGCTGGGTTTACTGGAGGGCAGTGATCCTACTTATTTAAATCAATATGCATTGATTTATAGCTGATGTTTTTGTCTTTATATATTATGCCCTCCTGGAAGGGGACCTTTGCTTTATTGCTTAAATTTACTGGGTTGCTTCAAAAGGGCATACATTCCTTTCAAATATATGCTGAAAGCGAGAAAAGTGCTGACGTAACTCTCAGAGCAATTCACATGTAATGTGAGGTCCCTTGGCTTCATTTCTGCAGTCCCCTTGCTAATTTAGTGCATCGCAACATGCAAACTCCCCAACCAATCAACGTTAGGAATTATCGTCTGCATTCCAGATCTCTGGAATCTGAGGTTATTCTACTTTTTCCTACCTCTCTCCACATACACATCAACACACACATTCACACACACACACACACACACACACACACACACACACACACTAATTCTGACACTGTAGGATACAAAGAGGCTATCAGTTAAGGTCCTGCAAATGTGGGCATCTATTATTAACTACTGCTGCTTAGACTCTCCAAAATGACTGAGCTTTATATCTGCAAACTTTCACTGCTCAGCCAGAAGATGTGTGAGAAGACCAGAGATTCTGTGTGTGTATGTAGATTTATATTCATTACATGCACACCTTCATGGATGTGTAGAGTATATAGATTAATTTTATATTATATAGATATATACTATGTAAATATATACATGGATTTATTATGTAATGATGCCCTCAGAGACTCTATAATGTTGTAAATGTTCACATGGTTTAGAGAAGAATTACCACCTCTCCAACATTTCTATTAAAAATTTTATATTTTTAATCTTTTGTTTTGTTTTCCCTTCCTTTATATTTTAGTAATTTTATATAGTAAGTGGACTTCAGCAGAAACCCAGGCTTTGCTTTTGGGAAGAATCATGCTACCGTAGAAAATACACAGACTTATCTGGGTGTTAGGTCTCAATTCTGCAAATTGCTGGCTTGAGCATATGACTTAACTCTCCTGATTCTCAACCTCCTCAGCAGGAATAGGGATTAAAATTCACATTTAAGAGAATGAAATGCTTCTTCAGCATCTAGCCCAGTGTCTAGACTGCAGTGATGGTTCAGAAAATGGCCTCCCCTATTGCAAGGGTAACAGGAGGCCCCCTGCCACCCCGCCCAGGCCATAGAAAGTAGGGAAGGAGCCACTGTGGGTTCTGTCCCTGGCACAAGGTCAGAGAGGCCCCTGAGATTCTCCCCCAACAGGCCCTGGAGCCCTTCCTCACAGCCAGGAGGAGAGCAGAGAAATGAGTAGGAAGGTGCTTTGGAAGGCAAGGTTCTCTATGCACCCCAGGTATTATCCCTAAGTAAATGGCTAAGCTCTCAATGTCCACTTAGTCTCCTAAACCCTCAGTCCTGCAAGATTTCCTAGCACTGGATACTTATTGATAGACCAAGGATTCTTCTATTCTTAGTTTTACCTCTGCCTCAGGCCATACCCATTTTTACCTCTTCTCATCATTTGGGAACTACTTGTTCCCTGATCCTCAAACAGGGCTCTCCTTTGGTACTGTGGTTCCTAGCCACAAGAGGATGGGAAGATGGATGACACTGAAAAGCAAGAAAGGAACTTCCCCAGAATCTTCTATCAACTCCCTATGAAGGGGTGGGGGTCGCTCAGACTTCTCAGCTTCTCTTCCTTTCCTCATCTTTGCCCTGCCAGACCTGTAGTGTTCCAGCCTCATCCAGCTGGCCAGCCCCTAGCCACCCTTCCAGAGATAGCTCAGGCTGTGTGACCTGACACTTTCTGAGTGGATTATGTTCCTCCTCTGGGTTATCTCCTCACCATTTCTTTGCTCTCCTTCTAGAACATGAGCTGCTTTGAGGACATTGCCTGTGACCTTGGCCTCTGTCATCTCAGGACCAGGTACAATAGCTAGTGTCTGATAAACACCTATTGTACTGGCAGAAACCCAAATGAGTACAGACTGCAAGGCGCAGAACTTCTCTTGGGATATTCAGTTATATTTAATTTCCAGTGTCAGGAAAGTGCGTGGAATATATAGTATATACTTCATATCTTTCAAAAAATAAATGAAAACAAAACCAAAATTTCATCAGAAGCAACTTCTTTCAAATTTATTTAATGGCTTTATTGAGATACAGTACATATACCATAGAAGCCATCTAACTAAAGTGTATAATTAATTTTTATCATTTATTAACAGATATGTGCAGCGATCATCACCACAGTCCATTTCAGAATATAGTATCACCTCTAAAATGTATTCTTTTCCTTTTAGCTATCAGCCTCTTTCCCTATTCTCATCCTTTGACCATAAAGCACCCCTAATTTACTTTCCATCTCTACAGATTTATCTGCTCTAAAAATTTCATATAAATGGAGTAATATTGTATATGTATCTTCTTATGACTGGCTTCTTGCATGTAGATAATATTTTCAAGGTTATTCCAGGTAGTATGTGTCAGCACTTCATTCCTTTCATGGTTGAGTAATATTCCATGGTATGGATACACCACATCTTGTTTTTTCCATCCATCAGTTATAGACATTGGAGATATCCAATTACAGGCTTTTGGGTGAACATATACATTCATTTCTCTTGTGTATGTACCCAGGCTTGGCATTGCTGGATCATGTCCACACTTTGCATTTAACTCTTTGAGAAACTGTCAACCTTTTTTCAAGGAAGCTGCAACATGGAACATCAGGAGTGTATGAAGATGAAGATTTCTTCACATCTTCATTAACACCTGTTGACTTTTTGATTCTAGCCATCCTGAAGGGTATGAAGTGGTATCCTACTGTGGTTTTTATTTGGCATTTCTATGATCACAGAGAATGTCATGTATCTTTTTATATACTTTTTAGCTGTGTGTGTGTGTGTGTGTGTGTAAATATATGTGTATATGTATATGGTCTTCTTTGGAAAAAATGTCTATTCAAAATACTTTGCCTATTTTTATTGAGTTCTAAAAGTCATTTATATATTCTGCATATTAATTATTGCAAATATTTTCTCTCATTAGGTGGTTGTCTTAGTGACCTTTGAAGCAAAAATGTTTTTAATTTTGATGAAGTCCAGTCTACTTATACTTTCTTTCATTGCTTGTGATTTTGATATCATATTGAAGAATCCTTTTGCAGATGCAAGTGAAAATGTACTCCTATGTTTTTATCTAAGAGTTGTATAGTTTTACCTCTTACATTTGTTTTAGGTTTGGTTTTTTTTTTTTTTTTACTCATTTTGAGTTAATTGTCAAAAGAAATCTTTCAGGTAAGCTTAAAAAATACAACCACCCAACAACATTCACTGAGCACTCATTATATGATAGACCATGAGCTCAGCATTGTGGACACAGAATTGACTAGAACAGTTCTGCCCTGTATATACTGGCTGAAAGTCCCTTTCCTCTCACTGTGGTGTAGAGATCAACAGTTTTGCCACCTCCTGGGAATGTGCTGGAAATGCAGGATCACATGCTGCATTCCAGGCCTACTAACAAAGGATATGCACTGTCAGGGAGCACAGGGGACTTGGGTGCACAGGAATGTATGAGAAGCCTGGGAAAGAATCTGTGCATAAGAGACCCCAAAAGAAGGGCACAGTTCAAGAGATTGAGCTCCACATCAGGCCCTACACTGACAGTGCAGAGCCTGCTTGGGACTCTCTCTTTCCTTCTCTCTCTGCCCTTTCCATGCTCATGCTCTGGTTTTCTCTGTCTCTCAATAATAAATGTTAAAAAATTAAAAAAAATACATAAGACAATGTTAAGATGAATAAATTGGCTTTAAATAGTGTTTATTTCTCTTCCTGGGACTCTAATGAAGACATGATCTATTTTGGGAGTTTTGAGTAGCCACAGTCTGCTGCTTCAACATAAAATCCACCATTTATATAAACAATTCTCTTAATGCCAGAAACTCTAATTTACTTTAGATTTATATTAGCACACAGATGAGAAAAAAAATTTAATTGCCAAGCCAACTATAAAAATTCCTATTTAGTAGACGTGGTAAAAAGTATCAAAATAGCTTAACCAGTATTCAGAAACTCAACCTATATTTCCTATGCATACAACTCTGAACATTCTAAAGCCATGATGTAGAATAAGATACATGCCATGTGTTTATGCACACACATACAAACACACACGTACAAACACACATGTACAAACACACACGTACACGCCAAAATGGAACCGGCCTCTGAAGAACAGGGATGACGTCCTAGAGGTCTTCGCTGAAGAAACAGAGTTCTAATTACTGCCCCAACCCACAATGACTGAATATGATTGGCAGATGAGTATGATGTTCACCATCCCATCTGCCCTTCCCTCACCCATCTACCATATAACTGAAGCTCTTACTTGAATAGAAATTGCTTAAGTTCCCTTCCACTACCAAGTCTCTACTGAAAATGCCTGGAACAACCGGTCTAGGAGAAGAATAACAGTTTTTATAAACAACAGAAAAGAGACGATCAGCCTTGGGTGGGGGCAGGAAATGTTATTCATCTGTATTCCACCTGTTTTATTATTACTTGGGAAAACATAATGTTTCTGATCTCTTTATGGCTGTTTCAAACCCTTAGATATTTTTTTATCTCTTTATTACTTAAATCTTATTAGATATAACATTATTTCTATCACTGGGTTTTACACACACACACACACACACACACACACACACACACACACACACTCATCAAGAAGTCCGATTAAGAAAAAACAACAGAACCTTTTTGTATCAATCTTTCTACTTTCTGTGACATTTCTTATTCCATCTCACATTGCAGTCTTTGTTACTTTGGAAACCAAAACTTTGTAAATTTTCACCAAGGAAGAAAAGGGTAAATCGTTTATCCCTACATCTTTAATTATTAATTTCTTACCTCACATAAATTGTAACATCACACAGAACAGAAAAACACAATACAAATCTCAGATGAGAGAAGTTGCAATAAAGTTCATACCAACTACTTCTGGAAAATAGAAAGTTTGTTTACCTTTTATTAATCAGCCTGTTATATTTATAAAGGTCATATCATCAGAGGAAGTCCCAGAAGTTAATGAATATTTCCTGAGTTGTTTTCTAACTTTTTAGCACTCTAATCCCTTCAAGTTTGTGTTGATCTTTATTGAACCCAGCCAATCTCACCTTTCAATGCCAGCTTAATAATAATTAATGAATATTCATTCCATTCTTCAAACATTTGTGAGCACATACATTTATACCAGATCATGGGCTCAAAAACAGCCTTGCTGCATTCATGCAGTTCATCCTCTTGACTGAGACAAAGAAAAAGATACCTGATCATAAGAGAGCAAAAATTATAAGTTAAAAGCAAACTTGAAGGGAGGCTCAGGGAAGAACAAACCTTGCCCTGCCTGAATCAGGACTCGGAAGAGTGAGAACCTTACAGAAGAAAAGAGTATTTCTAACTCATTTGTGCCTGTTGTCTAAAACATCGTCGTTACTGAGAGGGGGTTATTAAAATCTGCAACTAGTTGTTGAATTGTCCCTTTCTCCAATTCTGTCTGTTTTTGTTTCATGCCTTTTGTGACTTTGCTTTGAGGTACATATATATTTACATTGTCACATCTTCTTGAATATTGACAGATGCATCACTCTAAATACAACCCTTTGTCTCTAATAATAAGTTTCATCTTGAGGCCATTTTTTCTTTTTTGATATCTATATAGTCATTATACTCTCCTTTGTGTATGTTTACATGGAATAGCTTCCTTCCCTCTTTTTACTTTCCATTTGCTTTTAAATCTACAGTGTGTTTATCTGTAGACAGCATATACTTTAGATCAAGTCTTGTTTTCTGTTTTTATCTATTCTTGGGATGATTAATGTATTTACATTTAATGTAATTACTGACAAAGTAAGACTTACATCTGCCACTCAGTTAGCTATTTGTTTTCTGTGTGTCAGATGTCTTATCTGTTGTTATTTCTCTTGAATTGCTGTCTTTTTTCATGTTAAATAACAGTACCTATTGCATTCTTTTAATTACCCTGTCATTCTTTGATTTGACTTTGTTGTTTAATTATTTTCTTCATGGTTACCCTGGGGGTTACAATTAACATCTTAATTTATAATAATCTAGTTTGAATGAATACCAACAGAATTTTAATAGTACATAAAAACTTTGCTTCTATCTAGCTATATTTCTCCCAGATTTTTTTGTGCTGCTAGCACACAAATTGCATTTAATTCTTGTCGTTCATAGATTCCATCTTTTTAAATATCCTTACTTGCAAAAATATTTTCTAACACCCAATTTATTTATTTACTTTTTATTTGTTTACTTATCTATGTATCTATCATCTATGTATGTATCTGTCATCTACCTATCTATCATCTATCTATCTATCTATCTATCTATCTATCTATCTATCTACCTATCTATCTATCTACCTATCTATCTATCCATCTATCTAACACCAAAATACTAGTGGCACTGCTCTGGCCATTTAAGGACATGCACATAAATGGCAAAAAATTTTGAGTCACCCCATCTTTATTTCCCTGCATAGGCAGTGCTCTGTCTCCTTGTTTCAGCTCTCCTACAGAGTTGACTGAAGGGTGCAGGGAGCAGGGAGCAGTGCAGGACAGTGCAAAAGGATCTGGCCCCAGGCCCTGCTGAATGGGGTTTGAATCCTTACTCTGCCACCTACAAGTGGGAGCCTTCAGCCAGGTCACTTAACATTTTCTCTTTTGTAGAAGAAGGAAAACAGAATCTAACAGGATGTGTTATTTTTAGGATTTAAGATTATAGTTCATGTGATGGATTATATATATTTACATATGCCTAGACCATATATATGTGTGTACATATATATGTGTGTACATATATGTACACACACACACACACACACCTATATATATATGAATGTAGGTAACATTCCCTAGGAGCCTCTAAGTTAGAGCTCATAATGGTATTAGGAAACACATCTGTCATGAATAATGAGAATTCACTGCACATCTTTCCATGGCACGCCTGTGTCAGTCAGTGTTGTCCAATAGAGAATCAGCAGAACACAGTTATTTTTAAGAACCTGGTTCACATGACTGGATGTGGGCAAGTGAAGAATAGAGGACAGGCCATCCAACAGGCTGGAAACTCAAAAGGAGGTAAAGCTGTGTTCAGGAGTCCATACTCTATAGGTCAGACAAACAGGCAGCAAACAAAGACAGGATTTCTGGGACGGAATTTCTTCTTCCCCTGGGAAACCTCACTTTTTGCTCTTAAATAAGGCCTTCAAATTATCTGATGAGGCTTGTTCACATTGTATAAGATAATTTCCTTTATTTAAGTTCGACTGACTGTAGGATAGTACTTACATCTACAACGAAGCTTTGCAGGAACGTTTAGTCGTATTAGACCCAACAATGGGTGCCAAACCTAGTGAACACATAAAATTTAACCATCATGATTTATAATTACTGTATTACAGAATTTTCTTTTAAGGCAGAAAAGATAAGAGTTATAAAAATATATTCCCGTTGTCATATATTTACCTATACATCCACCTTTCTGAGTGTTCTTTACTTCTTTATGTCATGTTAAGTTGTGTCTGCTCTCTTTTCACTTTTTCCAGGACTCCCTTTACTATTTCCTGTAAGAAAGATTTGTCAGTGACACATTTTCTTCTTCTTCCTCTTCTTCCTCCTCCTCCCCTTCCTCCTCCCTCTCTTCTTTCTCCTTCTCTTCTTCCTCCTCTTGTAATCTCTCCTTCCTCCCCTTATCCTTCTTACTTGTTTTAAATCTAGGAATGCCTTAATTTGTTCATTATTTTTAAGAGAGTTTTAGTAGATCTAGAGGTGGTTGTGGATATTCCTTTTCTTTCGGTACATTGAATATATCATTCCACTGCCTTTTGGCTCCTCCTGTTTCCAATGAGAAACTATCTGATAATCTTACTGAGGATCCCTTGTACATGATCAGCCACATCTCTCTTGCTGCTTTAAAAATTCCCTCTTTATCTCTGTTTGTCAGCAGTTTCATTATTTTATGTCTAGGCATGTATCCTTTGAATTACCCCACTTGGAGTGTGTGGAAGTTCTCAGATGCATAGATTAGTGCTTTTCCTCAAACTTGGGAGGATATTTGGCACTTTTTAAAATTTAATATTTTTCTGGATTAGTCTCTCTCTTCTCTAACCAGAACTCACCTTATGTACGTGCTGGTACACTGGATGGTCCCACAGATATCTGAGGTTTGGATCATTTCTCTTCATTCTTTTTTTGCTGTTCTTTATCATGGATAATCTCAGTTTACGTATCTTCAAGTCCAGTGGTTTTCTTTTCACCTTGCTTAATTCTCCTACTGAGCTCCCTTAGTGGATTTTTCATTTCAGTTATTGTAGTTTTTAGCTCCGGAATTTCTATTTAGCTTATTTTTATAATTTCTACCTTTCTATTGATGTTCTCTATTTGATGTTAAAGTATAACATCTGAGATATGTTATACTTTATTTGTATTATTTTTATATAGATTCCTTTATTTATTTACATGCATTTAAAATGAGAGCTTTAAATCTTTGTCTTATAATTCCAATGCCTGGACTTCTTAAGGGGTATTTTCATTGATAGCTTTTTTAACTTTTTTTCCTGTACACTGACCATACAGGAAATCAATTTGAAAGGTACAATTCAAAAGTGCCTCTCTCTCCCTCTCTAGGTACGGGCGATACTTTTTTTCTTTCTTTGTTGAATACCTAACATTTCAAATAATATAATGTGGCAATGTTGAAATCAAATTCTCTTCACGCAGGTTTTGTTGCTGTTCCTAGTTGTGTTACTGTTATTTGCTTAGTGTTTTTTTCCTAACAAAACCTGTAAAGTCTGTATTTTTTGTCATGGATATATAATAAAGTCTCTGCCTGCTTATCTCAGAGTCAGCTAATGATTAGGCAAAACTGTCCTTGAATGCCTCGGGCTGACAAATCCAGTCTTTGTCCACAGGCTGCATGTGCAGGGGTGAGGCACTCCTTAAACCATGAGACAGACATTTGACAATTCTGCGTAAACTTACCCTGTACCCCTGTTGGTGCAGAGCCTCGAGGTTAGTGAAGTGGAGCGCAGAGCATCCTTGAGTGTCTTCTGATCATGTGGATAGCCCTGGGCAGGTGTATAGTCCTGTACATACACATGTCCTTATAGATTCCAAGGAACACACCAAATGTTTCCAAAGTCCTATCTGAATATCTCATTTGCAGCTTTTCCTTTTAAGCTCTTTGGGTAGCTATTGTTTGTTCAGGCTGTCACCTGCTGCCTAAGGCACCTGGAATATTAAACAATTGCCACTGATTTTTTTTTAAACAAATTCCCCAGGAAAAGGGCTGTTCACACTGGGGGAGTTGCAAGTTAGGTCATAGGAAAAGAGCCTTGAGAATGAGGCTTTGTCGCAGGCCTGCGGGATAGGGCAATAATGGCAATTCTTGGGGGTGGGGCATTGAAGGAGCCCCAGTCATTGTGCCCCCGTCATTGGCTGCCCTTCTGCTGGTTCCGCCATGATTGTTGGCTACTATCTTTTAGGGCTACCATGGAACTGGGGATGAGGGATAGAAGGAGCTCAGGATCAAATGCCATGAGGCTCACTATTGTTCCTGAGATTTAGCTATTTTTCTTGGTTAAATACTCTCCAGACCACTGCAAGGCTCTGGTTTAATTTTCAGACTTCTTAAAAATTATTCTGATAATTTTATGCCAGTTTCTTGTTGCTTTTATAAAGCAGAGATTTTTTTTGGAGGTTTTTATGCTTCCATTTGCACTGAGAACCCCTTCTTCCCAAGTTTTGAATTTTTAAGATAGTATTTATTTTTAACATGTATTTATTTTTGAGAGACAGAGCAAGACAGAGCACGGGCAGGGGAGGGTCAGAGAGAGAGGGAGACACCGAATCCAACCAAAGCAGACCCCAGGCTCTGAGCTGTCAGCACAGAGCTGGACGTGGGTCTCCAACTCACAAATGGTGAGATGATGACATGAGCTGAAGTTGGATGCTTAACTGACTGGGCCACCAAGGTGCCCCTCTCTTGTTTAATAACCCAGAATCCCTCTGGCAGCCACCAGAGCCACTTCAGACCATAGCAGAGTTTCTCCCTGCTGTTCCACAGCACAACTGAGTTCACAGTGGTGAAGATTCCCTGGCACGCCTTTGATGACTAAGCCAGTCCTTTAATACCATGGTTCTTCATCCCTGCTGTCCATCACGGAAAATGACGCAGGTGACATTTCTATGTCACTGCCTTGTTCATCATGCATAACATCGTGGACCTTTGACTGGTGACTAACTGGCATGCTTTTAGTACCACTGCCCATCCAGCAAAGACAAAACAATATTATGTGTCCCATCCTCAGACTATCAATCAAAGCCTATTTGCTCTTGTTTTATATAGTATTTAATCAAGTTCCAAAATCTAAGGATACTTAATAAAATATGCTTTGAAGAAAAAGGGAGAAGTTTAGGCACCAAATAGATAAGCGATTGCCCATCCCAGCATCTTTAGATTTGGGCATTTTGGTGCAATCTATGGCCCTTCCCCCTCTCTGTGATCCACAGTGGTCTTCAGGTGTTCCTGCAAAACATCATATCACGGGCTTCTCACCATCCTATTGTGATATGACATGTCAGTGTGCCTAAGCTTCCATCTAGATTTTTGTGGTCTTAATTTCTTAATTTCTGTAGACCTTTGATGTCTGCATCATCTTTCAATTCAGCCCAAAATAGAACCATTCTGAATTCTGTTAACTTCTGGCACATTCATGTAATGACTCCAACTTTATGTGTCCAACCAGATAGCCTCCTTTATATCTTATTTCTATCTCATTATATTAAGTGACATTCCAGTTCTTTTTGGCCAGTTCTTCAAATACATCTTTCATGAGGATTGACTGCTTAGAGTTCCATTCAGATACACCTCTGAGCACTCTTCAGGTCTTCCCTGCCCTCCTGCTCCGCACTCTGGGACTTTGCAATGTTCCTCCCCTGTGAGTAGCCAGGCTTCTTAAAGACAGGGTTTCAGAACCCCACTTGTCTGGTAATAGATGAAGGAGCTCAGTCACCAAGCCAGCATGACTTGACCATGTTTTCTGATTTTGGCAGTTGCCTTTTCCAGAATATATGATCATCAGCACATCCTATGTAAAAAATCTCAACTGTATTCTGTGAATGAAGAATGCTAAAACAAACAAAACAAAGACAAAAACAAAAATCAGGGAAGGTCACTTTCAAGGAGTTTATATTCTAGTAGGAGAATAAACTGGTGCAAAAACCACAAGTCACAATAGACAATAGGCAACATTAAAGAAACACCAACTGATAACGCTTCGAGTTTCGATAAAAGGGAAGATAAAATGTTTGGGGCCAACATATTTATTAAGAAAAAATGAAGTACATAGCACACCTTAGAAATCACACCAAAAAACGGTTTTCAGTATTGAAAGAACAAACTTTATCTAGAAACTTCACTTAGATGGATAAGTGGCTCAATGATGATAGGTCTTTGCTGCATGACACTCCTCTATGATTTTCCTGGAACAAGAATGGGTTCCAACTCCTTGTTATTTCTTGACACAAAGTCCACCAGCCTCTGGCCCTGCCTCCCTCTCTCTTTTCATTTCTCCCTTCTTGCTTTCCTCAGACCCTGGGCCTCACACACAGTGAAACCATCACATCTCACCAAATGCAACATTCTCTCTAAACACATGATTCTTTGTGTCCTGCATGTTCTTCCCTGTTCTACTCTGTTTTGTAGCGCTTTGAACTCAGCTCAGGTGTACCTAGCAGACAGGAAGTCTTCCCTGAGCATTCCTGCCGGATATGTCAAAATGCCCATCTTCATGCTCATGCACTTACGTTGTCTCTCTTTGCTGCTAACTCGATCACCACTATTATAACTGCTGTTTACTGCTGCCTCCACCATCAGAGTGGGATCCCCTTCAGGATATACCTACATGGATCTTCCATATCCCTTAACAGAGACTAATTAAATGCCTGACATAGTACCAAACTAAGACTTTCTTCTATTGTGGAAATGCGCGCGCGCACACACACACACACACACACACACTGTAAATATCAACCCAAGGCTGCAGAGAAGGATTTATAGTGAACTAAAATGGCCATGTGATGCTCTCACATCAAAACTTCTCTTCCTCCCCCCACCCCACCCAAAGAGCGAGCTCCTCCCTATCTCAGTTTCAATTTTAAACTCACTAGCCCAGTGTCTTTTCGTTTCTTTGGTGCAAATTGCCAGTCTGGAAAGCATGCCGAAGAATGACACGAAGCACAAATGAACGATGCCTGTGCAGAAGAGCCACTGCAGTTTAAAATGCATCTTAAATGGCAGACCTGTGATGGATTCACTTCTCCTGCTTGTCCTTGAGAACCAACAGGGGCACCCGTGTTAGCTAATAATTGCTCTGCCTTGCTTGAAGGCATAGCACTTGGTTTATAGGACATTGATTCATTTGGATCTTGTGTCTATTCCAGCCCCAGGGCATTCCCCACTGTTGAAATTGACACAGAACAGGAAGAGATAAATGTGTAAAGGCTGGGGTTTTGGGGAGCCCTGAGGCTGATATTGATGAGGCGGTAGCCATGGCAGTTGCTTCCTGCGGCTCTTTTCCGTCACAGGGAAGGCAGACTGAGTCCTTACCAGGAGGGAGACCACTCCCACCATCACCACACTGGAAACCGTCTTTGCATCCTTTCAGAGGGAAAAAGAAACATGCGGGAGCTTCCAGAATTAACATATGGGGACTCAAAATAAAATCAGCCAAGGAGAACATGCATTCTTGAGTCCTTAAGCTCAGTGTCCCTTTGGCCGAACTTAATTTACTTTTCAACTCTGTATAACCCTAGCTCCTTGACTAAAACCCGTTTAAAGTTGAATGAGAACTAGAACCAAGATCTTTTCCTCTCCCTGTTTCGAACAATTATGGTGGGATAAAGAATTTTCTTCCTGCTTCCGTGCTAATCAATACCTTAGTTTGTTCATTAAAGCTACCAGCTTGCTTATTAATATTTGCTTTGACACTTTTCCCTGTGCCCAGAAATCCAAGGCTTTATCTAACTGCTTGGTCCTTTTAAAATCATTCAGCTTTTTTAAAAAGTTTATTATTTATTTTGAGAGAGACAGAGACAGTGCAAACAAGGGAGGGGCAGAGAGAGAGGGAGACAGAATCCAAAGCAGGCTCTACACTATCAGACAGAGCCCACTGCAGGACTTGAACTCACAAAACCGTGAGATCATGACCTGAGCCAAAATCAAGAGTCAGGTGCTTAACTGGCTGAGCCACCCAGGTGCCCCCCAAATCATCCAGCCTTTAAAACACTATTTGTCTATCTCCCTCTGACTTCTGGGAGATGAGAAAAGACGCTGAGAATGCTGTGTTTTCTCTAAGGGATGTCAGTCTAATTATCTTTGTTTGGCTGTGGGGAGTCAAGGAGCCAACATTAGCAATCATTAGTCTCAAAACTAAAAGTTTTTTCCATATGTTTTTATGTCTCACTTACCGCAGGTCCCCAGCATGGTGTGAACACCCTTGCCCTCCACTCCTGTACATGTTGCTGTGACATACTCTCTCCCTTCCCTGCAGACCTCTCCAGCTGCTGCTTTTTCACTCCAGCCCATTGTTCTGACTCTTCTTTCTCCCTACAGACTTGTTCAACGTGGTTGTTTGCCCCCTTTCTACCTTAGGCAAATCCTTTTTATACTCTTTCCCTTACTGGTGAGATGCCTTCTATATTTATCTATCCTCTCTCTGTCTCTCTCTGTCTCTGTCTCTGTCTCTGTCTCTTTCCTCTGGACTCCAATCAACTTTCTATCTTGATTCCTTTTATTCCCCTGCACATGCTCTATGCCCCAGTCAAATAGCCAAGGACTCCCTGTTGCACACATTCTGGGCTGACTCAGCCCCAAGCCTCCTCCCTGTGTGCTGTTCCTAACATACTGGTCACTCCACTCCACCCCGAGTCTTTGTGGGTCAGAGCCCCACCTGGACCACTTCTCAGATGCCATCTCATAGAAACATAGAAATCTTAAGCTTTATTTCTTAAATGTTGGATTTCATCATCTTTTACCCCACACTATTGATACACTTTTCCTCTGAAGAAAAACTAAAAATAAGAGCACATAGAATGTAAAGCCACATGCAAACAGAGGAAACAGCGTGTTGAGTGAAGTTCAGCTAGTTTGCTTCCTTTGGGGAGTGGGTCCCAAGTTGAGTTTTGTGGGGTGAGTTCAATAGATCTAGAGAGTCCTGGATAGTTGGAAGCTTCTTGCTGTGTCTGCCTATGGCTTGGTGGGCTGATAGGAATAAATGGAATGGTATTATTGCCTGACTTGTTCTACTCAGTGAGTATTGTTTTTTTATGGAAAACCACAGCTAAGAAGGGGAGCCTCTGAAATAAATGCTTGAGGTGTGGCAAGTATCACAAACCCAACACAGAGGACTTCTCCAGGCTTTTCCTGCTCCCAGAGAGGGGACACAACCACTCAAATGGTCAAGGCTTGGAAGGCAGCAAGATCAACAGTAGTCACATGATCCTGTTATACACCAAACATTCTTCATTTCCCTCCAGTGACTTGAGGGCAACTCAAAACAGATCTGTGTATCTTACTGAAGTTCTAATACAGTATATGTCATGATGCTCAGAAAGTGATTACTGAGCAACAGCAAATCCCAGGAACTATTTTAGGACACTACGCTTGATAGCACAGACATCAGGCTTATGTGTTTTTCTTATATTGTCATACAGAATTAACTGCTTAATAAAAGTTTCCCAACGATGGCAAAGCTAAATATATATTACTATAAGAGCGTTAGCCCCATGTGGCCTTTTACTGTAACTTACAATCCAGCTGTGACACTTTATAATTGCTGGAGACAGGTTTTGCATATCAAGACAAAATATAGTTATTCATTAATAATTTATTGGAACAAGTTTCACTCTGATATAATAAATGAATTATTAATTGACGCTCTTAAGGAAAATAGTTCTGAACAGAAGTTGCTTTATTTCTCCTTCCTGCTTGGGTTTTAGGTTAGCACAATATTTGCAGAAGAAACAGATGCCACAAATTTAATTATGTAAACAATTTTCAAGATCCATCATGTTATTTCAAAATATATCAAAATTAGCACATCCAGTGACAAACTAATTTAAAGGATGGGCTTGAGCCAGGGAAAAGAGGTTTTCCTGGCATTTAGAAGAACAAATATGTCACACAAAGATGATTTGGACTGAGCACCAACACTGGAGGATTTTTATTTTAAAAGTCTGTCCTTATTTTGTGTGAGGACAGCTGCTAAGTTATTTTTTAAAAGCAGTATCGATCTATCCATGTCTCTAATTTATTAGTGCTTTATGAATGAAGTCACACATAACCTCCAGTGAGAGGAGAAGTTTCTTTCATCTCCTTCCCTCCCCTGTGCCTCTCAGCTTCTAGAACATTTTCTGGTGTGGAGAAGGCTCTCAATAAATACAGTTTGATTTAATGATAAACATGGTATTAGAGATATCTTTTTAAAATGTAGTTTTTTTTGTTCAGCTGGAGAGAGAAGATCTGCATTGTTGAGAAGTTTCGTGATGACCTTAAAACTTAATTATTATTATTTTTAATTTGAAAGAGAGAGAGAATCCTAAGCAGGCTCCATGTTCAGCATGAAGGCTGACACAGGGCTTGATTTCACTACCCTGGGATCATGCCCCGAGCTGAAATCAAGAGTCTAACTCTCAACTGACTGAGTCAGTCATGCTCCCCAAACCTTAAAACATAAATAAATAGTATTAATGTAACACAGGGTGTCAACTATACTCAGATAAAAAAATAAAACATAATTAAATGGCAAAGACTGGAAGAAACTTTCTGTTATAATCCATTGTCAATTAACATGAGGTGTATGTCTGCCATAGGCACTTTGGTTCACACTAGAGATTAAGAATTGAAAATGACTGAGTCCTCACTCCTGAGCACGTCTTAATCTAACAGAAAACAAATAAACAGAACTGAAGTACTCAGAGAGCGGCTACATGATTTTCTTTTTAAGGCTCCCAGTTCAATCACATGATTACATTGCTAAAAACATGTCTTTGACTTTCTCATGCTTGCAAAATAAAAGCTGCACCCCTTAGCAGGAGATATCTTGTTCAACCTTACCTAATCCTGCCTCTGTCCAATATTAATTGCTCCATTCTTCTCAAAATGAATCTTAACTGCAATATCATTGGAATCTGAGTATTCAGATACATACTCTTCTCTCCCAGACACACTACACCCCCCCCAGTAACCACAGCATTCCCCAGATTCCACAACAAATCAGCATATGTCTAGTTGCTCATTCATATTAGCCTTTTGGACTCTGCAGAGATATGACTTTCTTCAACAGCCTTCTCTGACAGATGAGTGACTGACTACAGGAGACCATATTGACACCATGTGTGTGAAAGGTATTTAACACAACCAATAATTTAGACTGAAACCATAGTTCATGAGTTTGTACAGATTAAACAGAAGTACAAAAAACAGAGGAAGAGCAGAAGTGATTAGAACATTGACCCAAAAGACATCGATGGAAATAAAAACAGAGAAAATATAAGAGATGTTTTTGGTAAGGACTTTGTTGCTTGTGGTTACAGTTAGAATATAGACAGTAGTGGTACCTGGGTGGCTCAGTCAGTTGAGACTCCCACTCTTGATTTCGGTGAAAAGGTCATGACCTCACAGTTTCTGGGAACAAGCCCATGTCAAGCTTTGCAGTGACAGTGTGAATGAAACTTGCTTCGAATTCTCTCTCTGCGTGCACTCTCTCTCCTTCTCAAAAATAAATAGATAAATAAACATTTTAAATAAAAAATGGTCTAAAAAAAGAATATAGAAAGTAAAAGACAAAACAAAAACAAAGTTAAAATCCTATACCATAAGTCCAAAATACTTCTGGCAATAGAAATAGGAAAGTTGAAAGTAGAGGACTATGTTGGGAGATGTTTCTCAATTCAGATGAGGCACATTGTTTTTAAGATGATGAAAAAATATCCAGGAACAAACAATGACTTGTAGAGCATTCCCATAGGGGGCTTGAAATTTAGGGAAAATACAGAGATAGAAATGGTAGTTTTGAGGTTCTATATTCATATCTTCATAGAATTTCACCAAATGCTACTTATTATATCTATAAATTTACTTGTTATGCTGTGACCAGCTTGTCAATTCTACAAGACAGGTTCTGTATTCCCCCCTTGCTGTGACCCACCCCAGTGGCAGCAACAGTACCTATGCTCAGTAGTGGATTGACTCCCATTGAAGAAAAGTACTCCACATAAGAGAACCCTGACACAGCATATAATGAACAGGATGATGTTACTGTGGACACACTTTCTGCCCTAAAAACGTTAGTGTCATACAGAAAATAAACCATTCACAACAAACTCTAAACAGTGAAGTGACAGTGGATAGACCAAAACTGTAGATCTATAGCCAAAAGACAGGGGAATTTTCTTCTGGTACTGGAAAGGGTGGAGGGAAAAAACAATTACAGAAGAGTCCTATTTGGTCTGGTTCGGAATGAAGAAAATGAATTTGGAGAGCTTCCCAAGCTCAAAAACGGTTATAATTTTGAAGCTCATCTGGCCTTCCCCCCATTTTAGGTTGCAAATGATTCTCTTTCCAGGTTTCCTAGATAGTTTATACATTTACATAATAAGCCTTTGTCTGTTTGCCTCAATTTAATTGTTTTCTTGAGTTCTCAGTGGACATTAATGCTTCGGTGTGTCTTGTATAGAAGGAAGGGTGAAGTGGGGGACAGTGGTATAGACATACTGGCCTAGAGTCAGCATGGACAGCTTTTCCATTCCTTCTCTTACTTTCAGCTTTACCTCTTGCTCTTGCTCTGGGAGCTTCCAAATGCAACCCCTGGCGTCCCTCAAAGATGGATGCCTCTGGCCTTTATCCTTTGCTTCCTTCTTCCACCTGAATGATTATTCTGTCAACAACTGGAAATTTCTTATTTATTGAAGGTCCATTTCTTGTTCCTATTGTATGCTTTTCCTCATCCTTTCTTATTATTTCACTGGGAACTCAGGCAAAAGAATACAATAGCGCGCACACACACACACACACACACACACACAGACACACACAAAAAAACCCACCATTCTCTAATGAAACTTCATTATATTGTGTAAATTATTATTTGTTCATCTTAGCTAATCACACAGTTTTGACTTGGCAGTTTTAAAGATTATATTTTAGTTTTAAAATAATGAAGAATTGGGAATCCAAGCTATACAATTATTCTTAGTTCTTTAGAGCTTATAATTTGGGATGTGTACTAACATAAGATTAATACAAAAGTGAATATTCAAGGGGTACTTGGATGGCTCACTCAGATGAGTCTCTCTCTGACTCTGATTTCAGCTCTGATCATGATCTCACAGTTCGTGGGATCAAGCCCCACATCTGGCTCTGCACTTACATCACAGAGCCTACTTGGAATTCTCTCTCTCCTACCTCCCTCACTGTCTCTTTCTCTCTCAAAATAAGCAAAAATTTCTAAAAATGAATATTCAAATATTGTCTTTTAATGTTTATTTATTTTTGAGACAGAATGAGAGAGAGAGAGAGAGAGAGAGAGAGAGCAGGGGAGGGGCAGAGAAAGAGAGACAAAAAATCTGAAAGCAGGCTCCAGGCTCTAATCTGTCAGCACAGAGTCTGATGCAAGGCTTGAACCTATGAACAGTGAGATCATGACCTGAACTAAAGTCAAGCATTTAATCAACTGAGCCACCCAGGTAACCTCAAATATGGTTTTATAGTAATCCAGTAATTTTAGTGTTTTCACTATAAACACACAAAGTCAATGAGAATGAAGTCAATGGCCCAATGAATCATTTATTGATGTTATCCCCCAATATATCCTGAGGTATCAACTATTTCCACATTAATTTATGATACTCCAGAGAATGCTATGCAATATTCTACAAAATGAAGATAAGTGTTGCTTTTTCTAGAGAACCCTTGTGTCTTTGGAGAAAACTCATACCATCATCCCTGAAAGAAATATTATCTTCTTGTTCCATGGAAGAGAAAACTAGAGGAAACAAACTATCCCAGGCCTAGAAACTTGTGGGCAATAAACTGAGGAGGTGGAGGAGAAGAAAGGCAGGTAAAGACTATTGGAAATGGGAAACGTTCCCCATGTCCACCTATGGTGCGGAATAATGAGCCATTTACATAAAAGCTACAGCTGTCTTTTTATATTTGAGTGAGGGTGTAGTCTTCAGATAATAAAACATTGCTAAAATGATAAGTTTCTATATCTACACATGGTTCCAATTACTCTGTGTCCAGTTAAGGAATTAAATAATTGACCAAAGAACAAAATGGCAATCACTTCCCTTGATTTGTTGGATACGAAGGAAGTACATTACTATCATTCCCCTAAAAATGCCCCCACAGGTGTTCTTTTGTTTCTTTATTTGTTACCAAAGATGAACAAAGTAAATGTCAGTGAGTTAAAGTCAAAATCTGTGGAATTTTAACCTTGCATTCTACGAAGATGCTGGCCAAATACATATTATTGTGTTTAAGAGCATAAGTTGAGTGTAACCCTTGCCTATATATCCACTAATATTAAGATAAAATGAAGAACAGCATGTTCTCTGGGTAAAGTTGGGGAGAGAGTGTCCATTATCATCTGGAACAAGTGGAAGATGTTAGCAAAGTAGCTAGGTTTAATGATGTAAATAGTACATCCAGCTGATTTTGAAAGATTCATTCACACTATGTTTTATCACTGTTTTATTCTAGGTGATCCTAAAGGGAATGAAGGATGAAAAACCAAACTGGCCTCAACTAAGTTCTCTTAAATAAAAGGCCACAGGATAACTTTGCCCAGAAACTTCCTGCACAAAGTCAAACTTCTAAATTAAGTTTCTTTGTAGAAAAAACAATCTTCCTTCTAATGATGATGAGTCAGGTTAATAAAAAGTGCCCCTTAGACGATTAATCATTATAAGTCTGTGTATCTAATTCGGAGAGCGGGAATACATTAGGTAATGCTGAAATGTTACATGATGTAGAAGAAGAGAATTTGGAGCCACTGTTTCAGTCTTTGGAGATGAAGGAAGACATGTGATTAAAAAGAAAAATCTCATAGAATAGGAGGAAGGGAAGTCCAGAAGGAATGAGAGAATATGCCGGTGCTGGCCTGGCAGAAACATATTTTGAGAACTGAGCTGGGGAGTTAATTGGATGCTTCCTACATTGCTGTGATGTAATTTTTTTCTTCCATTTCCCTCAAAAATCTTCAGGAGAGTCCTTCTTATTCAATAATTTGTTCAAAAATCCTTATTTGGGGTAAATCACTGAAAGACCCTTAGTGTGGCAATGAGATTTGAAATAAGGAAATGGGATTCTAATGGAAAAGATGACAAAGCCATCCTGGAATTCAAGCGAATTGTGCAGAGGGTAAAACAGACTTCCATAGATTGTTAGACAGGAAATGCCGTGTTTAATGACCGTTCTCAGATCATATCACTTCAGCTGCGAACTCTCAGAAGACTTGTCTTTGGATTTAGGATGAAAGTCTCATGTCTTACCTGGCCCTGCATGGCCCCAAATCCCTGCAGACTTGATCACCTCCTGTCTTCCTCTGAGCCCCTTTTCTTTTATCATGTAAGTGTCAGCTCAGCAACACTGTGAAACCTTTTAAAATCCCCTATCTAAAATAAATCTCTGTATTATCTATCTGAAATCACCCTGTTTTTGTGTTGTCAGGCTTTCTTTGTTCCCTAAAAATTACCCTGTGTTTATTTGCATTTATTTTATACTCCTCTCACTGAAATGTAAACTCTAGAAGAGCAAACAATGTGTCTGCTTCAAAATCAATATTTGGAACTCTACATAGGACCAAGAAATTAATATTCATGGAATGAATGACTTTTTACCTAGCTCATGATGAATGCAATATTCCATCTGACGTATGTAGTTTATCCTCACTAATTACTTGCATGTGTCTGGCTAGCTTTTGATGGGCTATGCAGCCTACAATAGACAGAAGAGGTAAGCTTTGTGACTTCGACTGGGTTCTAGGGAAACAAGGAGTGTGTGAAGCATGGGAAGAAGGCACTGAGATTTGGCCGGATCTTCCAACACAAGACAGAAATTTGCTTCATAGGGAAGGAGACACCGAGCTTTTAAGGCAAGAGAAGTGATGATTTCATGATGTGACTTTATTTAAAGCAACACTATAAAAACTTTTGACCAGTATATTAACCCTTTTGATAGGTCACTTAATTTGATGGCTTGGCTTAAAATATATTAACCTGATAACATTTTGTCATTTAGGATTTCATCTCATTTTCACTTAAGATACTGAGAAAAAAAAGGAAATGTGATTTTAAAAAAACAGAAAAACTTACACATTATGGAGCTAACTCTATCGTTCCTTTTATGAATGAGAAAAATAAATTCTACATGGTTAGGGACTAGCCATAGCTGGTGAGTGACAGTTTTAGATGGTTGTTACATCTCCTGAAAGATGATCCAGTGGTTTCCCGGCTACACGAGGCCTCGAAGATCTCTGAAAACCAGAGCTCTATAGCTCTGAGGCCTTGTTATTCTCCATTACAAAACATATTCAATAACCTTCCAATTTTCCCTGCCCATTTACATTTTGAGAATCCGAGGCTTCAAACTGGTGCGTTGGCTACAGGGTTATAGATGGGAGTAAACATACAAAAATATGTTGGAAGATCTAGAAGGAAAATATGTCTATGTGCATGTGTGTGTTTCTTATTTTTGGTTTATTTATGCATGTATGAATGTGTGGATGGATGTTTGTTCATGATGGGTTGGGACATTTCTTTAGGCACAGGGGCAAGGTATTTGCTGACAGGGGTGAGGCAGACGCTGTATCTCAGCCTTGATTCTGGTAGACTATGGGTGCTGATTGGCCGGGTTTGATTCCCAGTTCCTCCACTTAGCGCCTTTGTTGGAGATGAGTTCACCTCTTTCAGTCTTAGCTTTTTCCTTTCTTTTTTTTATTTTGTAAGTTTATTTTTCAGAGAGAGAGCAAGCAAACAGGAGAAGCACAGACAGAGAAGGAGAGGGAGAATCCAAAGCAGGCTCAGCACCATTGGCACAGAACCTGATGTGGGGCTGGAACTCATAAACCCTGAGATCAAAGCCTGAGCAAAAATTAAGAGTCGGTCACTTAACTGACCCAGGCACCCCAGCTTTTTTCCTTTTATGTAGTGTACATAATAGTAATGCCTTCCTCACAGTGCTACTGGGGGGAGTCTATGTGTTAATGTGTCAGAGTTGAGTACAGTATCTGGAGATAGTATTGTGTCATCGAGTTGAGGTGTTAAGGTGTGTGTGGTTTGAGAATGGGCTTCCTCTCCAGCGATACCTGCTCAGGTCTTTGTCTCCTGATCTATCATCAAACCTCTGACGTTCATCTTTCCTATGACCCTGTCAAGCAATTTATGTCACAAAATAAAGACCCTAAAGGCAAATAACTGGACCCTTAGTGATAAACTGTGCTACTCACAGGTTAATAAGATGTAAGGTGTGTGTGTGTGTGTGTGCGCGTGCGCGCATGTGTGTGCATGTGTTTCTTTTTGGGACGGGATGGTTCACTTTCCTTCTACCATTCAAATAAAATTCTGCCCACTTCATCCACTTACTAGTTTAGTTTTGTCTTTTTCACTGAAAAAATATCAAAAGTTTAAATGCTTACAAACCAAAAGTAAAGCAATATTTTGCTAGTACAGTTATTTGGAATGTACAGAAAGAATAATAAACTGAATTAAAAGTTGTTATTAGGGATAATAAAGAGGGTGGCAATGTGTGGTAACTTCCAAAACATCTACTTGTGTAGATCAATTCAGAAGTCTATACATTCATTCACTTTTTAATGTTTATTTATTTTAGAGACAGAGTATGAGTGGGTGAGGGGCAGAGAGAGAGGGAGACACAGAATCTGAAGTGGGTCCAGGTTCTGAGCTGTCAAAACAGAGTCTGACATGAGGCTCGAACTCACAGACCATGAGATCATGACCTGAGCCAAAGTGGTCACTTAACTGACTGAGCCACCCAGGCACCCTCATTTATTTATGAATTCATTCAACATGTATGTATTAATAATATAACATGTGTCATTTTTTCTAGGCCATGAGACCAAAGCAAGGTAAAGTCCTTTCTCTCTCTCTGATTTTGGCCATGCAATTTTTGTCAGTCTCCTTAGGTCTGGCAGGATTGAATACTAAGCCAACTAAACTTCTCTCTTATATTATCTTTACAAAAACCAACTTCCATTTTTTACAATATATTTTTATGTTTTTATTTATTATTGAAGACAGAGAGAAACAAAACATGTTCGGGGAGCGGCAGAGAGAGGGAGACACAGAATCTGAAGCAGGCCAGGCTCCAGGCTCTGAGCTGTCAGCACAGAGCCCGATGCGGGGCTCAAACCCACAAACCATGAGATTATGACCTAAGCTGAAGTCAGCCACTTAACTGACTGAGCCACCCAGGTGCCCCTAGAAAAACCAACTTCCAAAGAGCTGATTGCTACACAGGTCTGACTTACAGAGATCCTGGCATTCTCCAGCCAAAAAGAAATGGCACTGCTGGCTTTGAAGTTGGGGCATATGGGGCTTGGCTGGGGAAGGCTGTTAACTCCCAAGAAAGGAAAAAACCAAAATTACTCCCTGTTACACTGCTTTTTCTAAGACTATGGGCCTCATGGTTACTCACTTGCACACCTTCATTTATTCATTGGCTCCTTCACCAATGTTGAGGAGGGAGTCACATATGTCAACTGTGCAATGCAATGCAGTAAGCACAATCAGAAGGCTGTGAAGGAAAGGAAGGGCTTCACTGAGGAAGAGTGTTCAGGAAAATGAGATACACTAAGGTGATGTTGGGTCTAATGTGGACACTCCATAATGTGAAATCACAGCCTCAGATTTCATTCATCTCGCAATCAGGAGAGGCCGGAACAGGCGCCATGGTTTACACAGCACCAAAAGATGGTAGCTCTGTAAGATAAGAAGAAAATGGCATTTGCTTATCAGAGATGAAAAACAAAACAAAACAAAATTGTCAGCTGAAGTGTGACAGCCCTGCTGTCTCCTGGAGTGACTTGGAAGGAGCATGAGAAGCTCCGGGGTTGGATCGCAGGAGAAAAAGCTCTCTGGGGACCATTACTGTGACTGTTTAGCCACAATAGTATCTTCTCTTTGTAAGATGCCAGTCCTCCACAGATGAGGAAGCAGAGGCCAGGGGACCTTACATGCTCAGCCCATGGCATGAGCCTAAGGAGCAGAGCTGTGAGCAGAACCCAGAACTCTCAGCCTCTGACTTCGTCCTGGTTTTCTCTTTGGCACGACATACCACAATAACTCAGTCTCAGTGCTGCCTCCATATTGCAGTGTCCACCACTGTGCTCTACTGGAGACTGTTCGACACAATCTGTGATTTAGGAGTTTTCTTCCTCTGTAAACAAGAGAGGTTTTCTGACCGAAGCCAAAGAGAACATTTTCCACGGACACTGAGATGGTACATTCTTGGCAGCCGATGTTTTAGCCTTGCTCCTATCTGTTCTATTTTTTATTTATGAAGCAATCTCAATGAACAACAGCAATGAAAGTTCCCCTGGGCAATGAATTATTGTCAAGATAGGGGGTACGGCTTTATCTCACATAGCTGAGGACACATGGTATTTACCAAGGTTCCTCGGCCTCTTATTTTAATGTTTAATTTCCTTTGAATTAACATTTAATTCTCTTCTCTGTCATGTATTTAGTTAGAGCAAGAAGGCCCAATGGCTCTCTTTCCTTCACAAGTTACTCGGCCACTCAATTGTTTCCCCCCACTCACAAATTCCATCACTTTAGTGATAGATTCCTTCAATTTTTTCAAGAGCAAGAATACATTGAGAGACTTTCTAAGATCTTTTGCTCAAGGGAAAAACTTATTCCTAAATAGGATCAAGTTGAGAAGCACATGAAGTATTATCACCAGACAAATAGGAGGCAACAAAAAAATAATGTGTGTGTGTTGTGTAAAGAGAATCATTTTCTTTTTATCATTATTTTTACTTTAGAGAGAGAGACAAAGTGTGAACCAGGGGAAAGGACAGAGAGAGAGGGAGAATCTTGAGCAGGCTCCACACTGACCGAAGCCTGGTGCAGGGCTCAATCCAATGACCCTGGATCATGATTTGAGCTGAAATCAAGAGTCAGCCACTCAACCAACTAAACCACCCAGTCACTGCAGAGAATCCTGTTCTTTTGGTTGCCTTCTGTTTGCTCCTGGGATATGCTCTGTGAGCGTGCTTGTTTACGCTAAGCAAAAACTCAACCCAATTTATAGTCATCAGTGGGGGAAGGAAGGGAGCATAAGGGGCTAGAAACTCACCTGCTAAGTGTGTCTGGGAACCATGCCTTTTCTGTGGTGGAAATCTCTCAACTCAGCAGTTAGTGAACAACTGCAGAAAATGGTGTGCACATGACCAAAGAGAAAATGTCTCAGATTAAAAGACAAGGAAGAGGCACCGGGGTGGCTCAGTCCATTAAGCGTCCAACTCTGGTTTAGGTCATAATCTCACAGTTTGTGAGTTCAAGCCCTACGTTGGGTTCTGTGCTGACAAAGTGGAGCCTGGAGCCTGATTCCAGTTATGCTTCTCTCTCTCTGCCCCTCCTCTGCTCTCTCTCTCTCTCTCTCTCTCTTTCTCTCTCTCAAAAATAAATAAACATTAAAAAAAGGAAGATTTATGGTTTTTATATGAACAATTATTCCCAATGTAAGGTGTAAGATCTTTCTTTTCTTTTCTTTTTTTTCTCATTCTTTTTTCCTTCCTTCCTTCCTTCCTTCCTTCCTTCCTTCCTTCCTTCCTTTCTTTCTTCCTTTCTTTCTTTCCTTCTTTCTTCTCTCTCTCACCCTCTTTTCCTCCCTCCCTCCCTCATTTTTTCTTTCTCTCTAAACTCAAATATGGAGAAACTCATAAACACTAAAAAAGGTATCAAGGGAAAAGCATATTTTAAATAATTTAAGCAGAAAATAAATAAAACATAACAATCTTTGATATATCATGATTGTAGAGCTATAAGTGTACTTTACTTCAGAGATGATGAAAACAATGAGGTTCTTCCACAAAGGGTGTGTCTGCAGGGTACCCTGAAGTCTAGAGAGGTGACAAACTTGGCTTAGCCAAGAGATGCATCCATCCATCTATATGATCATACTAGATAGATAGATACTATAAACCAACATATTATTTTTTTTAAGTTTATTTTGAAAGAGAAAGAGAGTGCTAGTGTGGAGGAGAGGCAGAGCAAGAAGGGGAAAGAGAGAATCCTAAGCAGGTTCTTCACTGTTAGTGCAGAGTCCCACGAGGGGCTTGAACTCAGGAACCGTGAGATCATGACCTGAGCTGAAATTAAGAGTCAGATGCTCAATTGACTGAACCACCCAGAGGCTCCTAAACCAACATATTATTAATATGCCATTCTAAATGGTTCAAAGCTAAGAACAGTTGAGTTAATCTTGTTTGGAAGACCCAATAAGTCCAAAAAAGCCCCAAAAGAAAGTTTGTGGAATCAAAATACTTTTCTGATTTACTGTGAGCATGGCACATCATTCGTCTGAATTTTAGGTTCCCAATCTGCTCAATGGAGATAATAATAGCTACCTTTCTGGCCTCACGGGTTCTTAAACTGAGCAATTGTGATTCAGTCACTGGCACACTGGCCACACTGTAAGATGTCAGCTTACAGTTAGTATAGAGAAGAAATAATGATTTTAAGAAAGGGAGTATACAATCTATGACATTTAACCGCCCGGTAGAACTATAGATTTGGAGAAAAAGGATACGTTTGAAGTTTCCTTGAACAAATGAGAGGTAGATGAGTTACCAGCGCCATCTCCCCAGAGTAAGAATGGAGGAGGAGAGGTTTGCAAGCAAATTAAGGTAATAGTTGCACATTGGTAGATTGAGTTTAAAGTACTGGGACATCTGGGACATCTGAGTGGAAATACATAGCAGAAGAATGGAAGTCAAAGTGTGTTGCTTGCAGTATATGTTCTGCAAGATCAAAAATACAAGAGTCATTATTTTAAAAGTGATGGTGGAAGTGGTGGCAATTTATGGAATGAATAAGAGAGAATATATGGAGCCTTGTCTCTTCATGTTGGCTACTCATCTGAATAACTTCAAGCGACATAAACCAGGAGTTTATTCAGATGTGTAGCCAACCTGTTAGTTTTTGACATTTTAGGTTCCTTGTGTAATTCTTACTCTTGACCTTGGAAATTTCCTTCATTTAGTTAGATTGGCCACTCCATGCTCATTGCCTCAAGAGACAGATGTGACTCAGAAATCAGACAAGGGAGCCCTGTATTTGTTGGCTTTTGAGACTCTGGAACATATTGATCCTGAGGAAAAAGAAAGCCCCTGGGACTCAGATAAGTAAGAGCACCAACACCTCTCCCCACTAGATCAACATACTTTGGGTTTCAGAAGCAAGCCTAGTCTTGAACAAGGACAATGCAGGTGGAAGGGGCCTTTGGAGAGCTTTCCACTGCCCTCTTCTGGTGGGAGGTAGAATTACAATTCCACTCACCCAGGAAGGGTAGAGGGCTTCCTAGAAACACCAGAACTGAGGACTCTTAAAGGCAGACACAGACACAGGGATGGTGCAGTTGCCATATCAATTCAGAATGGATGGCCAGGCCCTGGTGGGCTGGTGTATATCTCAAGTTCATTCGGACTACCTCAGTGACATCAACACACATCTAGGTAAAATTCTTGTTGTGGACAGAATGTATGTTGAAGTCCCAACTCCCATTGTGAGGTCATTTGGAGATGGAACTTTGGGGAGGCAGTTAGAGTTAGACTAGACAATGAGGACTAAGGAAGAGGCCCCAGGGCAGGAGTAGTGGCCTCATAAGGGAGAAATCTCTTCCCCATTCCTCTCGTGTGTATTCATGAGAGAACGTCATGCAAGACCGATTGATTCACTTAGGAAGCTGTCTGCAGCCCAGAAAGGAGGCCCAAACCAGACGTCAGCCATGTTGGCACTCTGATCAGACATCCAGCCTCTGGAAAGGTGAGAAATAAATTTCTGTTGTCTCAGTTGCTCAGCTAACAATGCTTTGCTAAGGCAGCCTGTGCAGACTGAAACAGCTGTCAAGCTACACCTAATCTTAAGGATAAAATGGAAAACCTTAAGCAACCAAAATCTTAAGCAAGCAATAAACCCCACCAGTTTATTTGTATAATGCATAACCTGTGCCTGGAATGGTTTTTCACATATTTCTTATAAAAACTTACTTATTTTTATACAAAACATATAAAGTAAATGCTATCTTTGTAATTTTTAAATTAATGTTTAAAAAAATTTTTTTTAATCTTTATTTCTTTTATTTTGAGAGACAGAGACAGAAAGTGAGCGGGGTAGGGGCAGAGAGAGAGGGAGACACAGAATCTGAAGCAGGCTCCAAGTCTGAACTGTCAGCATAGAGCCCGACATGGGGCTCGAATACATGGACTGTGAGATCGTGACCTGAGCCAAAGTCGGATGCTTAACTGACTGAGCCACCCAGGTGCCCCAATCTTTGTATATTTTTTTAATGAGTGCACACACACACACACACACACACACAGGTTAAATGATTCCTTAGGTACATACCTAGGGTATTTGCAACTGCAAATTCAGCTCAGATTTCCTTGCTCTGTAGTTGATACTTGCCCATGGTTCTCAAACTGACTATCCAAAGTGCCCCAGCATACCACAGTGAACTTTCAGGGTCATTGTGGGGTAGTTTAAATTTTTAAAGGAAACACAGTGATACTTTGAGCACCTTGGGTGGCTCAGTAGGTGAAGGTGACTGACTCTTGATTTTGACTCAGGTCATGACCTCACAGTCTCATAAGTTGGTTCTGTGCCAACAGGGTGTGGCCTGCTTAAGATTTTCTCTCTCTCCCTTGCTCTCTGCCTCTTCCCCACTCATGCTGTCTCTCTCTCAAAAATAAATCAATAAACTTAAAAAAATTGGAAAAAGGAAGAAACACCGATACTTGACATCTGCAAAGTTCCATGTGAACTACTTGGGCAAGGAAGTAGACATTTCAACTTTAGACTAAACTAGCTCTTGTTGACATAAAGCTGTGTTGTCATTATTTATTGCCATAAAAAGGAACACATGTAAATCCCTGGAAAACAGGATAAGAAGGTAGTACCACCTAGTCTGATTCCATGGTTTGAGAAGTTGTGCAGTGCCCAGCAGGCAGGCACACTTGTCCTAATAGTAATTGTGGTTTGAACAAATCAAATAACATTTCTTTTAATTTTTTCTAGCAGCTAAAATTTATAGGGGTATAAATATTTATCAATGTTTTAAGACACAGCTACTTAAATGGAAATGTTAGGTGATTCTTTTGACCTTGGAAGGCAGTGGAAAAGGTACTGAGACCCTACCAGCCCTGGGAACCCGGAAGTTTAGAAACATCTGTCCTGTGTTACAAACTGCGAAGGAGAACAAAAGCCTGGGTGGAGAGGTTAACTTTGTAATGGAGAGGAGGCATTCTTTATTCTTTGACAAAAGTAAATGGGGTCACAACATGTACATGGACATTTTCAAATGAAGAACAAAGAAATTACAATAATTTTGGTCAGGATCTGCTGTGAGTAGGCAGTGAGGTTGTCTGCTGAAAATCAGGAGGTAGGGTTGAACTGAGCAGTTAACAAGACTGAAACAGGATCTGAGGTCTAAAGGCCTAAGGAGTCTCCACCCTGCTATGCAGCTAAGCATATAGTGAATGTTCAACAAACGCTTGATTATTTATTTAATCTAATATTACCAATACCGATTTATTTTTTTCTCCAAATTTTTAAATTCCAATTAGTTTAACATACACTGTAATACCACCTTTAGGTGTACAATTTAGTGATTCATCACTTCTATATGATGCCTAGTGTTGTATCATTAAAACAAGAGCCCTCCTTCCTCTCCATCATCCATCTAGCTCACCCCCCTGCCAACTTCCTCTCCGGTCATCATCAGTTTGTTTTCTATGTTTAATAAACATGGGAGTGCATGTGCCCCTTCAGATCAGTACTTTTGTATCCTTTGGGTAAATACCTAGTAGTGAAATTGGGGGGGTTGTAGAGTAGTTCTATTTTGAACTTTGTGAGAAACCTCCATACTGTTTTTATTGGAACTTTTGGACAGAAATATAAAAGAGAGAGAAACAAAATCTATGATTTTGCAGCTTGTCATGGTATATCTGATATGCTTCTAGCTCTGTATGAGATGTATGACTTTTATGCAGCTACACATATTTTCTTTTCAAATAAATAAGCATAAAGAAGATAGATTCTGTGAGATGAATGCATGCTGGCTTTTTCAAGAGGTACCTCCAGCTGCTGAACTAAGATGCACTAGATAAATATTCTAAAAATTGTTTTAATTTGGTTCTTCTGTCAAAATATTCCTTAACAGCCACCCTCTGCTTAGGACTGTCAGTGACTTGACAAGGTGCATCCTTCTCTCAGTTGGTCTACTTTGAGATTTGAGAAATGTGAGTGAGAATTATAAGCAAAAACCCAAAATAGGTAGTCAACCCAAAAGATGGTTAGTGTTTAAAGGAGATTATACAAGAAGCTTTGTTAAAAAAGTAGATTTAATTCCATTTAAAATGAAAACTGAAGTCAAATGGCTTGGTCATATGCTTTTTCTGACTCTTCTTATTTTTTTTAATGTTTCTGTGTTACCTTTAAACGAAGTCTTGGCGTGCCAGGGTGGCTAGTCGGTTGAATGTCTGGCTTAGGCTCAGGTCATGATCTCGCAGTTCATGGGTTTGAGCCCCTCATCGGGCTCTGTGGACCCTCCCCTGCTCATGCTGTCTCTCTCTCTCTCTCTCTCTCTCTCTCTCTCTCTCTCTTTCTCTCTCTCTCTCAAAAATAAATAAAGATTAGAAAAAAATTTTTAATTAAAAAAATAAAAGAAGTATATATATTTTAAGTTAACATATACAACATTAATTTATGTGACAGTAAACTATCATTCCAAGTACTGGCGTTGGGAAGAATACAGGGGGTAGGGAATATTAAATTCAATAATCTGTACGGGATGAATAGATATGTAAGTTTCACCAAGCTACCTAACATTTCTGAACCTCACCCTATTCTTAATAATAATAATAATAATAATAAAATAGTGAGACTTCTTCCAGGAAGATGGAGTTGAGATATGTTCTTTTATTTCTCCTGCTAAGAATAAAAAACTTCCTGGACAGTACACAAAAAAAGAAATAAACCTTCCCCCTCCAAATAAAGTAAAATATAAGAAAACTTTGAAAGGTAGGGAGAAGGATCAGCTAGGCATCTTCACAGGGAGTTCTCTGGGTCATCTTTTTGTTTCATATATCCCGGATTGGAGCAGGAGAACCTGGCAAGCAATAAACTCCAAAGGACACAGGCAAAATGTCCCAGTAAAATTCTGCTCCCTCAGCCAAAGAACCAAGAAAGAGGCAGTATAGAAAGAGAGAAAAAGCTTTAGACAGTAACGACTCTACTCTAGCCAAACACCATTAGTCAAAGAAAAATCTTTAAACTCTTGTTGCCTCCCCACCACTCATACCACAGATACTGAATGGGAAGCCTCAAGTGGATGGTGCCAGAGAGGGCTGAACAGGGAACAAGGATTTTCACCCCTGCTGTGTTAATGGAGACCTTCACCCTGAGTGTTAACGGAGACCATATGAGCCCTCCTGAACTTTTATCCAATTTGAGAAGTAATAAGGAAACTCTCTTGTTGGTATGGCATTTAGAAGACCTAGTGAAGAGTCAGATGTTTTACCATAAACCTATTGGTAAGGAGACCAGCCCCACGGGTGTTCAGGAAAGGCACAGTGGGAACAGAAATTAGATAGTCCTGCACTTTCCAGCCACTGTGATATCAGGGGAAGCCTACTAGAGAGCTGGAGGTCTCACCTCCATCCAGAAGTAGTTAGGAGCTCTCTCTTCTCTCCTAAGGCATCAAAGGATGGTGAATAAAGAACCTGGACTTCTACTCTCACCTGTCATTACCACGGTGAAACCCAGCCTTCCTCTGCCAGACTGATATCAGCAGAAACAAATGAGTTAAGATCCAGCATCTCATAATATAATATTCTTGATAGGTGCATTTTAAAAGGAAATCACTCTTATGTCAAGAACTAGGGAAATCTCAACTTGAATAAGAACAATGAATAGATGCTGTATTTCTTGTTGTTGTAACAAATTATTACAAACTTTGTGAATTAAAACAATATTATATTACAGAGGTCAGAAGTCCAAAATGACTTTCTCTGGGCTGCCATACAGGTATTGACAGAGCTGAGTTCCTTCTGGAGTCTCTGGGAGACAGTCCATTTCTTTCTCCTTTCCAGCTTCTTAAGGTTGCCTACATCCCTCAGCTAGTTTTCTCCTTCCATCTTCAAAGCCAGGAGTGGATGTGGTATCACTCGGACACTCACTCTTTTTCTGCTTCCTTCTTCCATTTATAAAGATTCTGGTAATTACCCGGGGTCCACTCAGACAATTGAAAATAATCCCCCCATCTTAAAATTAGCTGGCTAAGAAATTCCCAGCAAGCTGTACCATTAATTCCCCATTGCCATGGAAACCAGCATATTCACCGTGGCCAGGGATGAGACTTGGACACCTTCAGGGGTACATTATCTGTCTGAAGAGAGCATTATAAAACCCCATTTGTAAAAAACGTTCTATGTTCTGTTCTTTGTTCTTCAGTGTCTTTGCTGGGCTAGTAGTTCACTGGAAGCTGTTTGATATATGATATGTCTACTCTCTTCCGTTATTCAGATCATGGATCTTACTGCGTGTCCCTACCCCTGACAGCCCCCATGCACTTGTCCCCTCTGAAATGAAAGGCATTTTAAAAGAATTAATAAATCCATAATAATAAATGCCTCTGTGTCAAATTAGATGCATGTGTGTGCTGACTTCCATAGGCAGAAGAGCCAAAAGGCCCTCCAATGATCCATTTTGAGTATTCCTCTGTAGGTATACTATTTGCTTTTATTTTCTTATAATGTTTTTTAAATATCAGCCAGCATTGAAAACTTTTTTTAGTATTTGTTTATTTTTGAGAGAGACAGAACACATGTGTGTCTGCACAGGTGAGCGAGTGGGAGGAGGAAGGGCAGAGAGAGGGAGACAGAGGATCCGAAGTAGGCTCTGCACTGTCGGTGCAGTGCGGGATCTGGGGCTCCAACTCAGGAAACATGAGGTCATGATCTGATCCAAAGTTGGATGCTTAACCAACTGAGCCACCTAGGCTCCCCTACTTTTAAAAACATACACTTAAATACCTAACTAAGTCATTATATCAGCTTCTCATAAAAAACCCAGACATGTTAATTTTACCTTGAATATTTTCTAAAACAGAAAATATCTCACATTTCAAACATGTAAAGGGTAATATGATATAAGTGGAAGCAAAGTATGTGTATTTCTCTTGAGGTGGTTAGATATTAGAAGTAGTAGATTGTGGTAACATAGATTTAGAAATGCAATCGACCCTTGAATAACCTGGGGCTAGAGGTGCTGACACTCGTGCAGTTGAAAATCTACATATAACTTTTGATATCCAGGATACTCAACTACTAATAGCCTATCATTGACCAGAAGATTTACTCATAATATAAAAAGTAAAGTAACACGTATTTTGTATATTGTATGTATTATTTGCTGTATTCCTGTAATAGTGTAAGCTAGGGAAAAGAAAAATTTTTTTTAAAATTATATGGATGAGAAAATATATTTAAAGCACTGTACTATGTGTGTATATATATATATATATATATATATATATATATAGATAGATAGATAGATCCTGTTTTAAAGGGCCAAGTGTATAAATATATATCACTAAAAAAGCTAAATGAAAAGATTACACTAAAAAATAACCATAGATAAGGAAAATGGAATTCTAAAAAAAAATGTTCAAGTAATCCATCTACAGGGAGGGAAGAAAGCTAAAATAAAAATAAAAGTAGAGAAAACAAATAGAAAACCAAAAGAGACAGACTTAAGAACTAACATATTAATAAAGTCATAAAATGTAAATCATCTTCAAGCCCCAATTAAAATACAGATATTGATATGATGAATTAAAACCATAGTAATCCTGACTGTGTATGCACAAACAACAGAGCTACAAAATGTATGACACAAAATATAATGGAACTGAAAAAACAAAGACAAGTACACCATATAGTTGGGGATTTCAACTTCCCCTTTCCTCAATTGATAGAAAAAATATATTGAAAACCAGCAAACATACAGAAGACTACAATTAACAAACAAGAACAAATTAACTTCAATAGAATATTCCACCCAACAAGTTGGGAATGCATATTATGTTCAAGCACCCACAGTATATATAAAAATAGACCATATCCTGGGCTGTAAAACAAACCTCAACATATTTAAAAATATTACAATCATGCAAAGTATCCTCTGACGATAATGAGATCAAACAAGAAATCCATAACAAAGAAATAGCAAGACAAATCTCCAACCATGAAGCACTTTAATAATAATTCATGGGCCAAGGAAGTCTCAAGGGAAACCAAAACATGCACTGAATATATTGAAGATGAAAATATAACATCAAAATTTGTAGGACAGAGCCAGGTGGTGCAGAGAAGGAAATTTATAGCATTGAATGTTTATATTAGAAAAGAGGAAAGGTCTCAGACAACCTAAGCTTTCATTTTAAGAATTAAATGAGAAAAGAAAGGAAAGGAAAACCAGAAGGAAGAAGAAAGATGGAAATAATATGGTAAACAACAGAAGTCAATAAAATTGAACAAGAAACATAAGAGAAGTCAATGAAAAAAAAGTGGTCCTCTGAAAAAAATCAATAAAATTGTAAACCTGTATCAAGACTGACAAAGAAAAATAGGAGAGAAGATGCAAATTGCTAATGTCAGGAATGAAACAAGGAACATCACTACAGACCTTGCAGATATTAAAAGGACATAGTATTAGTAACTTTAAACACATATATTTGAAGGCTTAGATAAAATAGGCCAATTCATTAAAAAGCACAAAAGGCTACAACTCACCTACCAAAAATAGATGTTTTGAATAATCCTATCAGTCTATAGACAATTGTATTTGTAATTTAAAAATTCACAAAAAAGAAATCTCAAGGGAGAGATGATATTTTTGTTGAATTCTACTAAATGTTTAAATAAGAATTAACACTAATCCTACATAATAGAGGAGGATGGAAGACTTCCAATTAATCTTATGAAACAAATATTACTCTGATACCCAAACCAGACACAGACAGGATGTAAAGGAGAGGAGAGAGGAGAGGAGAGGAGTGGGAAAAGACAGAGACAGAGAATTTTAAGACCAATATCCCTCATGAATATAGAATCAGGTACCATCTAAAGCATTAGCAAATAGAATTAAGTAATTTATAAAAACAATTATATGCCATGACCAAACGCTTTTATTCCAAGGATGCAAGACTAATTTAATATTTGAAAAAATATATAATCTACCATATTAACAACCTAAAGGAGAGAAATCCCATGATCATATTAATTGATGCACAAACATTTGGCATGATTCAATACTTAACCATAATAAAAATGCTCAGAAAAGTCGAAATAGAGGGGATATCTTCTCAACCTGATAAATGACACCTACACTTAATCTTCCTCCATAAGATTGGAAACAAGAAAACAATATCGGTTTTCACTGCTCTTTTACAACATACAACTGGAAGGTCTAATAGTGCAAGGAGACAAGAAAAAAATAAAAGTCATACAAGTTGAAAAAGAAGTAAATCTGTACCTATTTGTAGATAACACATCGAAAATTCCAAGAATTTGAAAATATATTCTTAAATTTAAAAGTAAATTTAAAAAGTGGTATGAGACAAGACAAGCACGCAAAAATCAATTGTTACATACAATGTAACTACTACTTGTGATAGTGATATGTATGCAGATCACAATGAACGCATGACCACTGAAATTAAAAGCAAGATATGTCTTCAGTGATCAAAAAATTAAATGGTTAGATGTAAATATAACAAATGATGCATGGAAATTATAGGCTGAAAACCATCACATAGTGATGAAATAAATTTTTAAAAAATCAAAATAAATGGAGAGATATTCTGTGTTCAGTACTGCACAACTCAAAAAAGTAGGGACTCCCATCACCCCAAAGCTGATACACAGATTTAATGCAAGCTTTATCAAAATTGCAAGATTTCTTTTTGTAGAAATAGGGAAGACTAGTCCAAAAATCTTTGCAGAGAAGCAAAGGAGCTAGAACACTTACAGTTTTGAAAATGGAGAGTGAAGTGGGAAGATATCAGATGCAACAATCAAGAGTGTATGATATGGGCAGAGTGACGTGCGTGTGGAGCAACTGGACAGGAAAAGAACCGAGAAATAGACCCTTTAAAATATGCCCAACCCATTTTAGACAAGAATTTAAAAAAATAGTCAGCAAAGATGAAGAGAAACTGAATCGCTCACATTTTTTATGGGAATGTAAAATGGTACAGTCTGTCTGGAAAATAGTTTGGCATTTTTTTAAGTTTATTTATTTATTTGAGAGAGAGTGAGAGCAAGCAGGGGAGGGGCAGAGAAAGAGGAAGACAGAAAATTCCAAGCAATGTCAGCACAGAGCCCAACATGGGGCTCTCACTCATGAACCATGAGATCATGACCTGAGCTGACATCGAGTCCATGCTTCCCCGAAGCCAGACACCCCGGCGTTTTCTTTAAAAAACTGTGCATGCAACCCCCATATGGCCCAGCGATTGTACTCTGGGCATTTATTCCAGACAAATGAAACCTTTGGTCACAAAAACACTTGTACATGAATGTCTACAGCAGCGTTATTTATAATCCCAAACTGGCAACTGTCTGTGCTTAAGCAAGTGAATAATTAAAATGTGGTCCATCCATACCATGGAGTACTACTCAGGAATTAAAAGGAATGAACTATAGATACACTCCACAACTTGGATGAATATCTAGATAACTATGCTGGAGGAAAATGCCAATCCCCAAAGATTATAGACAGTATGTTTCAATTTGTACATTTTTTTTTGTTTTTAATGTTTATTTCTGAGACGAAGAGAGAGAGAAATAGGGAGTGAGTGAGGAGGGACAGAGAGAGAGGGAGACACAGAGCCCGACGTTTGAGCAACTCATGAACTGTAAGATCATGACCTGAACCAAAGTCAGAGGCTTAACTGACTGAGCCACGCAGGCGCTCCTGTACAACATTATTAAAATGGCAAGATTGTGAAAAGGGAGAAGACTACTGATTAGAAAGTTTCGGGAGGAGAGTGTCTAAGAGAGAGGTGGGTGTGGCTACAGCAAGAGAAGGGGGATTTGTGTGCTGATGGACTGATCCTGTATCCTGATTTTGTCAGTGTTCATATTCCAGCCATGCACTCTAACACGGGTTTACAAACCGCTACTATGGGGGAAAGTGTGTAAAGGATACATGTAATCTTTACGTGTTGCATCTGCAGATCCACACAAATTCACAAGAAATAAAAACCGTTTTTAAAAAGAAGGGAATAAGAAGGAGGAGGAGGAGGAGGAGGAGAAGATGATGATGGAGAAGAAGAGGAAGAGGAAGAAGAAGAAGAAAGTTATTCCTTAAGTTTGTTGTAGAAGGACATATATTTGAAAATACCTGTTTGAAGTTTGGTATTTACCAAGCATTCAGTTTAGCTAATTTTCCTTCCCTTTGCTCCTCTCCTACTCCTTTATACCCTTCTTCATAGTTCCTGAAAACTAAATGTTTCCTTCCTATGGAATGTTCTTTGCCCTTCCCAAGCTCTCCTCTATGATGAGCTTGTCTAACTGAACCCTCTCTGGAGGGGAAGTGTTCTCTCACACTCTGAGTATGGGATGAAGGTAAGTGTGAGAAGACACACATGTAATTTCCTATAGCTGCTAAAACTAGACGTTAGATTTTTTTATGGCCTATTTTTGTATTAAAGGGAATGAGGCACAAAGGCCTGGGTCCTTCCCTACTAATCACCCTGTTACTATGTGTGAGGTTCTTGATGACAAGATGCAGACTAAGGAGCCAAAGGCCATATTGCTGCAGTTTTAGGACTCCAGGAGACATGTGAGCTGGAATTCAGACCTCAGGTCCCAGAACATAGGCAGGACTTGTCCCCTCAACCTTCTTCAGCCATAATCAAACCTTAATACCAGCATCTGGTAGATTGTACTTAAAAAGATAACAATGTTGGGGACGCCTGGGTGGCCTTTGACTCAGGCCATGATCTCTCGCTTTGTGAGTTCAAGCCCCACAGCAGGCTCCGTGCTGACAGCTCAGAGCCTGGAGCCTGCTTCAGATTCTGTGTTTTCCTTTTTCTCTGCCCTTCTCCCATTCATTCTCTCTCTCTCTCTCTCTCTCTCTCTCTCTCTCTCTCTCTCTCTCTCTCTCTCCCTCCCTCTCTCTCAAAAATAAATAAATATTGAAAAAATATTTTTAAAAAAGATAAACACAGAAGAGAAGGAAGGCAAGAGAGGTCAGGGAGAAGGGTAAAGATGACAGGTGCTCAGAGGCTGGGGCATCAGGCACCTGTGCAGGCAGGTAGGAGTGGAGAACAGTAGGCGCCCCCTGCAGCCACTGGGTCCCATCTGGTCAGAGAGCAAAAGCTAATAGCACTTAAACCAGGGGCTCTCAGTTAGTGTCCTGACTGGGAGGGAGAGACAAACACCACAAACTCCCAGTTTTAAGGCCTATATGGGTAGAATCCAGATGTTCTGCATGTATAAATCAAGCAACCAGGCATTCTGGGGTCTGGCTGCTTCAGCAGCAGAAACTCATCAGTCTTCTATGAACTCCACAAACTTCTTTCACCTAAACAAAAACCATTGCATTATAATCAGGTGCTAGCGGACTATGGCCTACTGGTTTAAATTAATTTGGGAAATCATATGGGCACTTAAATGCTAGAAAGTGCATCAGGGGAATACAGAAGGCCAATTCTAAAAAGTGTGGATGTGCCACAGAGAATGGTTATTATTTGACCTTGACTAACTCAAGGTAAGCCGTGGTCCCCAGATCAGAGGTGGTACATTAGCTATGAGCCAGATCTAGCCCAAGGTACTGTTATGAGATTGCAGCGACCCACAGATGCCCCTGACTTGCAGGGTGAATGCTTCTGATAAGCATCCCCTCTTACATGCAGCAGGGTTTTTGAGACCCTACTCTGCACAACAGTTTTGTACTAATGCTGGGTGAGCTCAGGAATAAACGCATGGCGAGAAGCATGGTCCCAAACTACTAAAACCTCCACCAGTTACAGAACAGGCTCCAATGGGTACAGGAGGGTGTGTGTCCTGAGTGTGAGCTTTGGTAAATATTTCAACAGACTTCCCTGGCTAATGCTTTTTTAGTGATTAGAGTGCACTATCCTTATGGAATTTCCAGTCACTTGTTTTTTGTCTTCATGAAAAGGCTGAAGATCTTTTTAATATTCTCAACAACAATTACTAAAGATAAGAGTAGTAGTCAAATAATAGTGACTGGCAGTTAATACTTACTCAGACCATTTGGTGACCTCAAACCCCTGTGAATTTGGTATTATGCATTTTATACATGAAGAGATTTTTGCATTTTATACATGAAGGAATTGAATCAGAGAAGTTATAAGAGTTTATCCAAGGTTCATTGAGTTAGTAGAAAAATTACAATCCGGTTTGACTCAAGAAAGTGAGAATTAATGTTTTGCCCCCAGGGAAAATTTTTCCTCCTCCTTTTCCTCAAGGCCAAATCAATTCCCCCCTCTCTGCATCCATTCCAATGGCAGGATGAGGCAGACACATTTGCACACAGGGAATATAAAGCCCTTTCCTGTATATCGTAGAGTAGTTTTCTTTCCTGTGAGCTCCAAGCCTCTTGTCTTCTGAACCTCCTCTGGGAGCCAAGGACGGGGCATCACAGCTCCTTTTCACCAGCCAATTGTACAGGAGGGAAGAGGAGAATAAAATAATAAAGTGAATCTCGAAGCTCTCTGCTCTCTTACCAGAAAGAACTCACCCCCTACCCCTACCCCAGGAACCCAGCATTGGTCCACATGTCCACATCTGGTAGCATCAGAGATCTTCATCTTGGAGCTCCTGGGCAGTTCAGTCAGTTGAGTGTCCCGCTCTAGATTTCTGCTCAGGTCATGATCCCAGGGTTGTAGGGTTGAGCCCCTCATTGGGCTCCACACTGAACACGGAGCCTACTTGAGGTTTTTTCTCTCATTCTCTCTCTGTCTCTCTGTCTCCCCTCTACCCATCTCCTCCATTCATGTGCTCTCTTTATAAAATAAAATAATAAAAGTAAAATAAAATAACATAGGATCTCCATCCCTGGGACTGAATGAGAACGTTACCCATATAAGGTAAAGGTGCCTCCCAGAATAGGTGGTATAGAGGTTCTGAAAGATATTTTACCTCCCCTTAGAATGCCATAGTTTCTGTCTTTATAAAAGCTTTGGCTGCATTCTGCCTTGGTCCTCAGGTGCTATGGACATAGGTGAAGCCAAATAGTGACACAAAGGAAGGGGAGGGGCCACACCACTATGCCCCTCTGCCCCCACTTCAACCATTAGCAGCCGAATTGCCTTTCCTGGAAAATGACACTATTGTTCCTTTATATGTCATATAAGACGAGGTCATCAAACTCCCATTTATTAATAGAGAATGGCTTCATGTGTTGCCCAGGGCTTTCGTGTCGATGTTTGCTTACATTTCAAAGTAATAGAGTCATTTATTTCCTTTATAGCTGCCCAGCAATTTTAGGTAACACTTTTATATCTTCTCTCTTGTGAAGACATCAGTGTTTTTATTTGGCATATACCAAGGCTTGAGAAGGAGAGCAGCCTTTTTTACAGCAACCATCAGGGAAATCACTGATTTTGATAGATTCAGGTCTTTCCTCCATCGTCGGTTTATACTTTCTATTAAAAAAAGTCTCAATGGGCTTAGAAGTTCTGTTTGGAATATAGAAACTCCAAAGAAAAATGCTAAAAGGACAGGAGAGGCAGTCCTCCTGATTTAATTAGAATGGACACTTAAGAAGAAGTCAAAAGTTCAGAAATAGAAGAAATGTGTACCAATCCAGCTCCCTGGTCTTCCTCTCCCTCTAGTCCATTCTCTGTGAGAATTTATCAGTGCAACATCTAAAGAGGAATTTCACAAGTCAATTTTTAAATTAAAATTAATCAACAATTAATTTTGAGGCTAAGTAAACCTGACACCTCGTAACATGCATTCAAGGTGCTTGTTGAAGGGGCACCTGGGTGGCTCAGTGGGTTGAGCCTCTGACTTTTGGTTTTGGCTCAGGTCATGATCTCACAGTCATGGAATCAAGCCCCTTGTCAGGTTTCGCCCTGAGCATAGAGCCTTCTTGGGATTCTCTCAACCTCTCTCTCTCTCCCTCCCCTGTTCTTTCTGTCTCTAAATAAATAAATAAACATTTTAAAAAATCAAGGTATGTTGTGAAGTACCAGGTATCTGGCTCTAGCCATGGTTCCCAGCTACTGCCTATGACTTTGTCTTCATCCCACCAGTCCAAGTACAAATAAGCCCATACAAAGTAGACCACTTTTTGTGTCTGTGAATCTTTGCACTTAATGGTACTTTTCCCTTTAATTGCCGCATTCTTATCCCTGGTGTCCTGTACATGGAGGTTGAATCCAACCATCTCTGTCCTTTCCCTCCCAGCCTACACTCAGGTTTGGCGCTCTTCATTTGTGGGATTGTCTGTGTGAATTAAGAGGCTAGAGATCGAATCGTTGAGCCTACCCATCTTTTTATGAGTCTCAGTCTAATAGTATGTATTTAGTTTTGTGTGTGATAATGGAGTTTTAGTCCATGCTCAATATGAATGTGTGACAGTTGACCAGCATGCTGGAGGTCCTGATTCTCTTAGAAGTTACAAACACAGTACCTACCCCCCCAAAGGCAATACATGCACACACACACACACACACACACACACTACACAAAGCTCAGTGGTCTCATTTGCTTATTCATCTATCAAGATTTATTAAGCACCTACCTTGTGGTCAGTCTTGTTTGGGTGTTATGGATATAATGGTGGCTACAACACAAAAGACCAAAGTCTATTCTTGGGAAGTTTTATTTGGCTGTTAGGACGGAAACAAGCAAGCAAACAAATAAATGCATTTTTATAACATGATATCATGTCATCAAGTATAGTGTTTAAGGATGATGAGACATATCATCCCGAAAGTTACTTCAGATAGCATTGACCCCAAGGTACCTTCAACAAATGAGAACATAACTTGTTCTCTAGGGTAGCCTCTAACAGGCCTTGGTAACTTCCTCAGTGCTTGCTACCATATCTCCTGTCTTTAACCTCTATTCCTTCTGCTCCAATTTAAGCCATTCCCTTGGGTTCCTTCTTTTAGAACTTGAGTTCTGAGAAATTCAAAGTGCATAAGGACTCCAGGAAAGCTCAGGAAAAAGACTGAAGAATGGAACTTGTCCAACTGCAACTACAGGAGAATCTGGGAGTAAGCAGAAAGCGATTGTATGGTTGGTTGGGTACCAGGGTGGTGGGACGAGCCCCTCCACACCACCTTTCCAGAAGCTGCTCCAAGCATTTATAATGATTGATTGTAATATTGTTATTTACAGGTCTAATTTTCACCCATGTCGTATTCTATTTAACACATACAAAAATATATTAAGAACACCTGCTAATCATCTGCCTCAGCTAATTTAGAGGGAAAGATTCTAATAGTACTTTTACATTTTTCTAATTAGGTAAGCATTATGAGTTTTAATTAATGCCTTAATTAGATGCCATTATGTACTCGTGATACTGGTGAATCACTTGAAACCAGGCCTTGATTACTATATTGATATGTGTTCTGTTGTTCTATTTTTAATTGTTTTTTCAAAAAATAAGTAGCTAGAAACTTTTTCTATTTAGGAAAAGCTTCTCTGCAGCTAAGCAGTGTCCCCACTCAGCCACGTTATCTGGAGTGGGACTTCTTCGTCTCAATTTTCCCAGCCTTTCTTTCTATGCGCCTCTGACTTGCTAGAAACCTGATCCCGGAAGTTCATTATGTGGGTTGCCCAGAGCCATCCCCTTCCCGTTCTCTTCAGGCAATCCCACTGTGCTGGATATTCACTCTGTAATTAGGTGTTTCCTTAATGCTCATCGGATGCTGAATTGCCAATGAGGCTGTGGAAAAGAGTTAATTACAGAATCTAAAATGGAGAGTGGCAAATGCCCTTGATAAACAAATAAGCAAGCCACAGTATGGCACAAATTTCAAAGGACAAGTGTAGAAGTTCCTACCTATCTCAACAGGTTCAACTACTTTGCAACATCGCTTCCAAACAACCTGAATGAGTAAGAGAAATAAAGGAGGTGGGAGCTGAGGCTAGTGTCCTGTCTAGATCTATGTGATTATGGAGATGAGTCCCAGAAAAGAATCTCTTGTTGATTTTGGTGTTCATGATGCAACTTCTCAACTAAACGAAAAAGAAAGGACACTTTATGCATATTCTGTGCAAGTACTTGGAAGAAGATACAAAGCTTATTTTATACAATTGCAAGTGCCATGTGGTCAGAAATGAAACAGGTGTTGCACAGAGATAAGAAGAAAGAGAAGGCTGCAAAGAGTGAAAATTTATAAAATATGTACAGAAGTTGTATTGGTCCTTGTGATGCATGGGACTGATGGGATACATGGATCTTATCTTCCATCTAGTATGATCAAAATGGCTGGGAAGCTAAAACTATATTTTGCAGACTGTTTTATTAGCCAGAGTTGATTTAGACTGGGCCAATCAGATTTTTTTATTCTGATGCACATTGTAACAAGTGTGGCTCTGTCCAGAAGCTGGCATCCTGAATGGAGTGGTACCCACTCTGTGGTATTCTTACTTATGTTTTCTGATCATAGCACATGGGCAGCAAACTTGGTGGCCAAGATCTTTGGAAAGCCTTGCAGAATAATACTTAGAAGCTCAACCCAAAACTGTCCAAGGACAGCTTTAAATCCATTTCCCTGTCAACATTTTCTACTTTTATTCCTTATTTATTAGGTAGCTTTTAGAATTGGCAAACTCCAATGATCTGGTCTCACAACATTGAAATGATTAGTTCTTTCATTTTTCCTGGGGAAGAATTTTTACTTTAACAATGGACTCAGAGGAAAAAAGACATAACCACATAAGAAAAATATACATATATATAGGTAGATGGCATGTGGCCAGCCAGTAAGGAACCACATGCAGTCCAGTAATCATTATTTGGCTTTTCTTCATACTTCCTCATAAGTCAATTATTTAATTCATATGATACAATGACTATTTTTGTCCTTTATATTATAGGATATTTCAAGCATGAGAAATGGTATAAATACTATAATAAACCCCAGGCCAATATTGTTTCATTCCCACCATCACTCATCCCAACTTTGGTTATTTTGAAGACAATTGTAGATCACACCATTTCATCTGTAAATATGTCAGCACATATTTCTAAAAGATAAGCTGCTTTTTTTCTTTTAAAAAAAAAGCCACGTTACTAGGCTTAAAACTGTAAGCAAGTTAGTAATAACTTTTAATATCATCAGTGATTTAAGAACTATTCAAATATCCGTGTCATTATTTTTTTAAGTTGTCTTTTTTAAATTTGGATTTTAAGTACATGACAATTGGCTAATTGATCTCCTCAGTTCCATTTGATTGAATAAAATGCTTACTGATTTATCTTCTAAATATTTTTTTATTTTCCCTTGCAATTACTTGTGAACAAATCAGAGATTTGTACTGTGAAATTTCCATAATTGTCTTCATGTCGTGTGTCCTCTGCTCTCAGTATTGCCTGTAAATTAGTTTTTGCATCATAGAGGCTTCATAGAGATTTTGGCAAGAATTCTCTACAGATGGTTGTGAATTTCCATCAGAAAACACACGATGTTTAGTAGATCACCCTCGTGCTGATGTTGGTGGCTACAGATGATCACTGTCTAGACCCATTTACTAGGAGCTGAAAATCAGATATTCTAATTTTGTCACCTGTTTTTGTTGTTCACTAGTTAAATATGTCACAAATTCATATAGGTACTTCTAACTGAAGCACAGACTGCATGACCCTTAGATAGCCTGAATGACCTTACCTCTTATGTCCTTTTCATACAAAGTAAATACAGTTGATCCTGAACAACACAGGCCTTTGGGGGTGCCAAGTCACCCCTATGTAGTCAAATATCTGCATAAACTTTCTTAGATAAGCAGTAGTACTGTATTTTATTTATTTATGGTGAATCATGCATCATTCTCCATTCTCCCTAACCCACATATTTAGGACTTCACTCATCATATCATATAGGGCTATTCCTTATTCCTTTCTATAGCTGCCTGTTCTCCTTTTTGTAGATCTGCCAAGTTTATTCTACCACTCCCTTATAATAAACATTCGGCAGGTCTCCATCTTTTGCTATAACAAAGGTTTCTGTGCATGCCTGTCTAGTGTGTATTCCTTGCAGTATATGCTCAAAGTGGGAATTTCTTGGATCAAAGGGTAAATGCACATGTAAATGTGGTAGATGTTGCCACACCCTCCATTGTAGATATCGTATCACTTTTCATTTCCACAGACATTCTATCCCCATGGTCTCAACAACAAAGCCTATTGTCAACTTTTAGATTTTTTCAGTGTGTCAAATAAGAGAATATATATAATTGTATTTTAAAATAGTATTTATCTCATTATTACTCAATTTGAAAATTGTTTTTCTATGATTCAGGTCAATGATCTTTCCTCTTCTGTAAAATACATGTTCATATCTCTAACTCACTTTTCCACAGAAATGTTGGTGTTTTTTACTATATTTTCCTTCTTCTTTTTTGAATATTGCTTTTGTATAATAGGCATATCCTTTTGTCAAGGATGTAAGCTGTAAATCACATAGAAATTTCATTGCTACATCTAAGTCTTCATCATTAATACTTTTGAGGAGCAAAGAAAGGCAGACATTAATGAACACCCACTTTGCAGAACATAAGCTCACCTCGAGGTCAAAAGTGAAAAAGTTATAAATATAAAGCCTCAGAGCTTATGGTGACTTAAATTTATGAAACAAGACATGTTATGTCTTCCAGGTAAAAACAGAAATTCCTAACGGAGAGTCCAAATTCCCGCAGTTTATATTTTTATGGGGTTCTTGAAGTAGAGAAAATAATGTTGTACCACTGTTTTTACCCTCTTTTACCTTTGAAAGATTTAACAGAGTGAGAGAACATAAAGGAGGGAGGCAAATGCTTGTAAGAAGAGAGAATAATTGAGAAGCATGAATGTATCTATAGGTCTGTCAAATGACTTGTGTTACAGCAACACAGAAAAACAGAACTCTTAGGGAAAATGCTATTTATTCTCAAGCAAGTAGACATAAATGGACCTGAAGTTTCCAACCTCATTAATATAGACAGGCTTTTTAAAAGTTAGATAGAAATTTTGAGTGAATGCAGGGAAGACAAATCCCCATTAGATTTCCCATCTTGGCTCATGAAGAAGATTGCTCCAATTTCAGTGATCTCAATATTTAATAAAAAAATGTATTTCTTGCTTTATCAAAATTGGAAGAAAACAAAACAATCCATGTTATCTGAGGAAGGCCTTCCTTGTTGGCCTGGATAAGCTCATGGATTGAATGATATGCTGTTTGGGATTGAGAATGATGGTGTTTCCCAAATGTAATGTGCTTTTTAATGGAAGTTTATTCCACTGTGTGATGGATAGAATGTTAAACTTTCTCAAGAACTTCAGATTGCATTTTCCTACACAGGTTTTATGTCACACTATACAAATGTATAGAGGATATAACTTAGAGAGCTGTGGAAGCATTTTTTGTCTTTAATCTAGAAGGGAAGTTGGAATTTTCTGCTTTAACCTTTTAATTATCAAGAAAAAATACATAAGTCCAGGGGGTCTCATTTTGTGGCCCCAAGATTAGTGTTATTTATTGGAAGAGCAAAGACACACTTTAGCTCACTTAGTTCCAGGATCTTGTGATTTCCTCCTATAATGAGCTGCTGCTTCTAAATAATGTCAATTGTTACAAGAAAATACATACATCAAAGCCCCCTTTGCTGCAGATCTAATATACATACTATTAGTATAGTTAATATGGACAATCAGAGGTTTGTATTAACTCTCAAATTTAAAAAAAATGTAAGGTTCTGCATTTTACAGGTGGGGTCCAGAGGGATAAGACATTGACAAGTCCCTGCAGTTGCTGGAATTAAAAACCCAAGCCTGACCAATTCTGATTCTCCATCCCACCTGCAACCTCATCACTATTTATTAAGGTGGATATTTTCTCTTAATCTTGAGACTCAAGGGCAGCAGAGGAAAGGTCATACACAAGGTAGTTACTAGGATATCCCTGAACAAAGGCACCTTACAACTAAGCGACCTGCTATAAAGTGCCATAGTCTGTATGGGCAGAGAGCCTTGTATTCATCTGTCTTCATTAGTACTTCTTAAGACATCGAAAGGCGTTCAAGAAATGCTACAGTTAACTTAAAAGAGAACTGAACATAAACTCTTCACTAGTCAAGTCTTCGAAGGCATCATTTTGATGGCCTAATAATGCTTCTGTGTGTGAAGGTGACATATGTGTAAGTGGTTTTCCCAGCACTGCAAGCACTCATACATCTGGTACCAGACACTCTGTGCACCCTCCTGATAAATGGTTAGGATCTGACCATAGGCCCAGATCACTGCAGAATGCAGTGCTTCTCTAGAGTTCAATATCCATAGTTTGCTTTATCATCGATAGTGTCCTAACCCTACTGCTAACAAACTCTGACAAAATAACTTTTTAAGCTTAAAAAGCTTAAAGTCAGCTAAATTCTCCCTTTAGTGCTTTATGCACCTCTGGCTTCTCTTGTGACATACTATCAGCACGGTGAGCATGAATACATTGAACATGAAATTGAATCAATGACTCAATTTGATCTAGGCTGTGGCAAATTTTCACAATGGTTTTATGTCCCAGGTACTAGAATGTGAAGTCGCTATGCTTTAAATAGAGCACTGGCCTGGGCCCACACAGACCCGCTTACAAATCAATATTCTTTAGGGCCTCAGGAAATTTGTTTCAACACTTTTAACTTTTCTTATTTCTCAAGTTAATGAGGTTTCTTATTCCTCAAACTTTCCCCCCCACTTTCTATTTATTTGATTTACTGACCCATCATTTTGAGTTGTTGGTTCACAGGTTCCTGTGTCAGGGAGGTTTTCCCCAAATTTCTGTTCAAAGTAGCATGTTTTCAGGGCACCTGGGTGGCTCAGTCGGTTGAGCATCCAGCTTTGGCTCAGGTCATGATCTCACAGTTCGTGGGGTCAAGCCCGCATCAGGCTCTGTGCTGACAGCTAGCTCAGAGCCTGGAGCCTGGTTCAGATTCTGTGTCTCCCTCTCTCTCTGACCCTCCCTGCTCATGCTATCTCTCTCTGTCTCTCAAAAATAAAGACAAAACATAAAAAATTAAAAATGGCATGTTTTCCTTACATGGTTGTCTATAGTCTGCTACCCTGATTTATGTTCAATTATTACTTGTCATCATCTGAAATACCACACATTTCACTTATGTATTGTATATGTCCTTGACTGGAATGTCAGTTTTATGAGGGGAAGAACTTTTGTCTGCTTTGGTCATTGCTTTACGCTCAGCATTTGTAAAAGCTCATATAGGAGCACCCAGATGGCTCAGTTGGTTAAGGGTCTGATTCTTGGTTTCAACTGGGGTCATGATCTCAAGTTTCATAGGACTGAGCCTTGAGCCCAGCTCTGCACTGACAGTACAGAGCCTTCCTGGAATTCTCTCTTTCCCTGTCCCTCAAAAAATGAACATTGCAAAAAATAAATGAAACAACTTATATATTGTAGAATGAATCTTAAAAATTATGTAAAATAGGGGAAATTGGGATGCCTGGGCTGCTCAGTCAGTTAAGCATCCAACTCTTTATTTGGTTATGAGTTGCAGCCCCACACGGAGCCTGCTTTGGGATTCTTTCTCTCCCACTCTCTCTCTGCCTCCCCACCACTAGCTCTCTCTGTCTCTCTCTCCGAAAATAAATAAATAAATAAATAAATAAAATAAATAAATTTGAAAAACACATAAATAAAATAGGGAAAATAATATCCAACTTACAAGGATGTTGAGAGAACAAAATGAAATGGTTCATCTCACAAATATTATCGTGCACCACTGTTGCATGCATAAGATATTTTCCCAGCTGCTAGGATCACAGAGGTTAAAATAAAGTGGCTTTGGTCCCAGACTTCATTGACCTTAAGCTTTAACAGGTATAATATGACATTAAAATACAACTTCCACCATAAATTATTTACATTTACATGTGCCACAAGGTGGAAGTAAATGGTAGAAGGAGAATGTGTGGCAGGGAGACAATGATCTAGATCAGGGAAGGTCTCACAAAGAAGCAGTGTTTCACTTGAGACATAAGGGATATGTGAGGTTTCAGAAGTGAAGTGTGGGAAGAAACCATCACCCACAGTGAAGAGCATGTGTAAATGCACCGAGGTAAAACAAAACGTGTGTATTTGGTGACCTGAAAGAAAACCAGCAGGGCTGGAGTCAAGAACATGAGGGTAACTGTCTCTTGAGATGAGACCAGAGAGACAGGAAGCTGGAGGACATTCATTACAATGTGTAGGGCACAATGGCTGCCCAATAACTAGTAGCCTTAAAATAATCACTATAGATACTCACACCACAACTTCACAAATTTGGAAGAAAGTAATATTGGAAAGATTTCAGGGTAGCTGTGGAGTGTGACAAAAATGATTACTGTCTGTGTCAGAGTCCAGTCCAGAAAACAGAAGCCAATCTAAGAAGTTCAAATATTTTTTTAAAAAAGCATATTAATATAGAAAATTGGTCACATAGTGATGGAAGACCTGAGAAAGCAAAGAGGGATCTCACCATTAACAAATAGGAAACCAGTGCTGCTAAAAATGGAGGAACCAAGAGAGGAGACAGCATTAAATGAAACGTGGTGGAAACCAGACTGCAGTTCAGTCATCTGGCACGTCTGGTAGCCACCACAGAGGGCTTGCAGCCTCTTCTCCAGAAGACACAGGTGAAGGCAGAGAGAGAAGGAAATGTGTTCTCCCTTCCTTCAGCCTTCAAATCACCTGTTCATGCCTCCCATTAGCTGAACCAAGTGGGAAGCCAATTGGTAAGGCTTCATGGGAGATGTAGTTTTTGTGATGAACAGAGTGGCAGAAATTCAGAAAAGGAGGCTGAGTGCAGTCTCTCAAATAATCCCTACAAAATCTTCTTTTTAATAGAAATGGGGTTGCCATTTCTAGCTCCCTGCTCATTAGGAGGTACAAGCACGTTTTGAGGGCTGCATCCCATCTCTATAGCAGTCGTGAAAACACACTGTTCTACACAAGGAAAATACCTGTTTCTAATGCAATGGTATATAAGTGTTATATACAATGCAGTAATACACACAGTAATATGCCATACTGAAGAATTCCTTAGTTCTCTCCTAACTAAAATGCAAAGTCTTCAGAGTTTTTTTTAATCTTTATTTAAAAATGACTTTACTGAAATCAATTGACAATAAAAATTCATAAAGGTCTGAACTTTCTAATATATATAATATGTAATATATATATATATGTATATAATCTATCTAATATCTATCTATCATCTATCTATTCCACTGCTGCCTTATTCATACATAGCTTCTATTAATTAGTGCTATAGAGAATCCCCAAATTTACATAATTGAATCCATTTGAATATAATACAAAAGTACTCTGACTAAATGATTGCAATTTCCTGGGCCATGAGTTTGAATTATGTTATGCTATGGGAACACAACTTTTTTGTCATGGACATTAACCGATCCCTGATGTGCCTATTTAAATATGATAATTTATTTTTTGTCTATTTGATGTTAGAAACAGAGTGATTATAGTCATATCAACTTGGAAAAAAGTGAAGCTTGAGTTATTGTAGCAAATATAGTATTTTCTCAATTGATGCAGTATGAATGAAATTTTGAATGTGGGTTCATGTTGCATAAGGAGAAAATAAAGAAACAGAAGCTTTCAATGGAAATACACTTTGGAGCTAAGCCAAGATCTAGTTAAAAAGTTTCTTTATGAGTTGATAGTAATCAGGTACTAATCCTAATGAATGTGGAAGTTGATTCATATTTTCTAATCTCTTTATGTCCATTTTCATTTGCTAAATTTATATAGTTGGGATAATACTACATATACATAATTTTACTTATATTAATGTGGTATGAAAATGGTATATCTTCTTTTAAATTATTATTAATCATTTTTTAAGTAAGATTTTCCCTTAGATCTTCAGAATTATATACATATAAAAACTAATAGGTTCAGATCAATTTTGAGAATAGGCACCATGATCAACAAAGGCTTATTTTTGAAAAAAAAATCTTGCTGAAAGTTAAGTTTTATTTTTAGCTAAATAAGAAAACATTTCACAGAGTATTTACCAAAAGCAATCAATAAGTCCCTAGTAGGTATAAGTCAATATATATCAAGTCAAAAGCACACTATTACGTGGAAGTCAATATGTTTTACCAAACATATGGAGATTTTACATTGAAACAGGCCACTGACATTTCCAATTCACTATTACATTTTTTTTTCTTTTTTGGTAAAATAATATACAGCAGCTCAAGCAAAATTATGTGTCTAACTAAGTCACTTAGTAAAAATTGCATTTAGCCAACTTTCCTTTGTTTTTTTAAATGTTTATTTATTTTAGAGAGACAGAGCACAAGTAGGGGAGGGTCAGAGAGAGAGGGAGACACAGAATTAGAAGCAGGCTCCAGGTTCTGAGCTGTCAGCACAGATCCCACCCGAGGCTCAAGTTCACAAACCATGGGATCATGACCTGAGCTGAAGTTGAACACTTAACCAATTGAGCCACCCAGGCACCTCTTATTTAGCCAACTTTCAAACAAACATTATTTAATTTTATTTACTGCATAAAGCCTTCACAGATTAAGTAAGTGTTTCAGCATAATTTGAAACATCTTTTTATTCTCACCTTGACTGGCATGAACCATGGGGAGAGCGATGGATTTGAGATTTTAAAACCACACTACTGAGCTCTAGGCTCCAGTATGCCAATGTGATCTTAAAGAAATGATTCAACCTCCTTGAGCGAAGAGTTTTGAGTTCTTTCTTTTTCTGCCCCCCATCTGTAAAATGACTAAGCACTCAATAAACTAGCTTATACTTTTCTGTTAAGGAAACATTTTTTGATGTGGACCTACTTTGTGAGAAGTGTCTATATATCACTGTGTTTAACCTACTGTCTCACTGTTTGGCTCCTAACCTTGGCCATCTTTTCCAGCTGTTGTCTGAAAGACAAAGGCTGCACTAAAGGGTCATTCCATAGCAGTGGAAGAAAAGAACCTTTCTGGGAGGTCAACAGAACCAACTGGCTAACCGGGAATTGACCTGATCAAAGCTAATATCTATCACATTTCTATATTATTATATCTTGTTTATCAAACCTAATATAACTCATTTTTATTTTGGAGATTAGGGGGCTATAATTTTTAGTATTTGGAGGTTGGAAAGGAGATGATACATATTCTTCAGGCAGGAGACAGTCTACATTACCCTAAAAACAGGACTAATTCTGGACACGTATAGGAGGCAATGAGCCTATGATCTCCTAGGATGGAGAACCTTGACAATAAGACAGACAGTGGAGCTACGGTACAGTGATGCTTGACCAATCATCCCATTCTTTCAAAGAGCCAAAAGACTAATAGCACACAGCATGAATGTGCTTCATTATGGAAGGCAGGTCTGGGAAAAGTGCTTTGGAGACAAAAGGTGGAGTGGTGAAGGTTTTAAAAATCCAGAATGATTTCATAGAAGTTCTTGGCCTGGATTCCAACTGAGTATGGAGAGTTTAAAGACAGAGATAAGAGAAAAGGAATATTAGTGGCCAACAGCAAGGATACGAGTGTGCTATGGTGGTTTTGTGGGAATATAGACAGTTCCATTTCACTGAGTCTAACTGATTAAAGAACAGTAGGACACAAAGCTCAGGAAGTAGCTTTCACAGGAAAAAAAAAAGAGCTGCCTAGGTTTCTCTGCTTTTCAATTTACTATAAAATGATAGACTGGATTGTTTGTATGTCCTTGACTTGACGTTTAAAAATAAACACACACACACACACAAAACATAACCCACATAAGCTGATCATTCTTTGAGGAAGATGATCTTGACAATTGTGTAAAAGATTGTTTATAAAAGGGAGGAGAGAGAGAGACAGAGAGAGAGAAAGAGATTGGTTATGAAACTTATAAAGTAATTTAAGCTGCTATCTCCTAAAATGTGCTTGAAGAACTTGATTTTACAGAATTTTAATACGTGTAAAATTGTACTAAGGGTATTAGGAAAAATAAAGTTTCTGTAGTCATAGACTTAAAAAAATAACAGACCTAAATAAAGTAAAACAGCTTTCCTCACTGTAGGATATCTAATAGACTAATGGGCACAAAAATATTGAGGAAGAGCTGATAGCATGTGGTTTCCCCAAAATTATTTGACTATGGTAATTCCCTTCAAGGAAGCATCTCACAGAATCATAGTTCACAAATCCTAGTTTGCAACAAGTTGATTTCTACAGGAAAGCCCTCACTATGCTATTAGCTCCTGTGGAAAGTACAATCCTGTGGTGTTAATCTTTCTAGCCTTCGTTTCTGGAAGTTTGGCATAGGGTGAGTCCTTCAAAAATATTTATTAAATGAGGTTGGCAGGATTTGAAATTAGCATCTGTCTACTTTTCTACACTTCTTTATTTTCAAATGATTGCTTTCTGGGTTTGCCTATTCAGCAATTCCAATTTGGAAGATAGGCTTGGAGGAAAGATGTTAGAGATGATGAGTTTTGGGCTGTAATAATCTCCCCAAGTACCATCCTGTTTTATCTAGAACCTAAATTAATGTGTCTCTAAAAAATGATCTTAGAAGATCTTTCTTGTCCAAGAGCCTTATTTGTCCAACATGAGTGACTGGGACATACTGGTGCTATAACAATGAAGGATAAATAATATGGCAAAGAAAGACAACCTGATTACTAGAAAAACAGTTTCAGAGATACAAAAGCTTTTCCTGAATGTTAGTGTTCCTACTTACAAACTGGCAATGAGAAAGTTTCTTATCTTATTTCACCTTTAGGTTTTATTTTCCACTTGTAAAACTATGGAATGCATAGTATTGATGGAGTGTGATATTCAAGCATATTAAGTGAACTGGTACACTTGAGGTTCTCAGGACTGTGTCTGGGTTACAAGACTCTCAATGAATGGGTCACTGACAGTTCAGAGGAGCTAGAGAAATTCTATAATCAGACCTGGCCAGGAAAATAACAAAATTATAATCATCTTGTAAACAGGGTGATGAGATGCTGAATGCCATTAATGCAAAAGACAAAACCAAACTTCCTGAGTGTAGACTCAGGAAAAGGATGGTTGGTTGGTACCATGTTCATCCTATGTACAGAATTTGTACACAAAACCACTGAATGTTTAAGAATAACAATCTGCTGGGGTCCCTGGATGGGTCAATTGATTGAATGTCCTGTCCGACTTTAGCTCTGGTCATGATCTTATTGTTCATGAGTTTAAACCCCATGTCAGGATCACTGCCATCACAACACAGAGACAACTTCAGATCCTCTGTCCCCCTCTATCTGCCCCTCCCCCAATTACACTCTCCCAATTAATAGATAAATACTTTGCAAAAAGAAATGACAGGCAGCCACTTGTTGGCTGGGTGGTGTACTAAATGCCACTTCTCAGCCACTACTTAGAATAATCCTGCGAATTAGATTGTTTCTATCCACCATGGCTCTAGTCCAGCATGATGTTTCTAGAAAACAAAAATGTGTATTTGTGTTTTGTAGCCAGAGGATTCCCAATTTATGGCAGTAAGCATAAAGGGCCCTCGCAAAGTCCATTTGAAGGAAGAGGAATTCATTGTGGCTACAGCAGAGATTTTGAGGGTGAGTAAAGGAAGAGATAAAAATGTAACAGGTCACAAAGGGTTGAATTTTGGATAGATTCTAATCAGACTGTGGAGGGAAGATAAGCCAGGTCCAGACATGAGCGCTTACTCGTGCAGTGAGGGCACAGTTATTAAGGGATCATTAACTGGAGAAAAACAATAGGACTGATTTTCTTTAGGAGACCCAATCTGATAATGCTTGTTTATCTGCAGTGATTTGATCAGATTAAGTGGACATGCTTCCCAGATTCACATGTAAAAACCTCAAGTTCAGGAGCGTTTCCTCCTCTTGCATTTATCACATTGGCAATTAATTTCTAGAAACTAACTGTAATCCAACCGGTGGTGCTCTGAAGTCAGGCCGCATTAGCTGCCACTGACTAACTTTGTGAGGTCACCACGGTTTTCTTATCTGTAAAATGGGAACACTAATGTCACTTTCCTTGAAAGGAAAGGCTACATTAGCCAACAAATACTTTAAGAGTCAGCTCATATTTGGATTACTAGTGTTCCAATCCTGGAATTTTTCTAGTCAATCATCAGCATTTCCACAAGACTTTCTCTTAAGGAAACTTACCTTCCTAATAGTCTCTTGAATTTGAACTTTATGTCTTTATTCATGTTCTCATAATTAGTGTTTTAAGAAGAGATACATTCTCAGAAATACCAGAATTCTGAAGCTTTTGAGATTTTAAAGGTGCAATTTAAGTATTTTTGTAGCATTTTGATCTCCTTATTCTTACTCTCTTTTCCCCACATGCTTGTATTTCTCCAAATTACCCTCACTCTCTCTCAAAGATTCAAAATTCTGCTAATTTAGGAAATTAACTCAGCAGTCATGCCCCTGAGGGTCCTGAGAAAGCACAAAAACTATGCAACCAGTCTTTATTTTCTGACCTGAAAGCCAAAAAAGCTGTAATTTGACTATTTTCTTTTATCAGAGGCACGGTATTTGCAATAACTCTCTCTGCTACACAAGGATTCAGGATGGTTGTAATCAGAAAATCACATCAGGTCACTCTGTGGGGGAATGTTGCTTTTGTATCTCAACAAGTGTTATCTCAACCTGCATGTTCTTCACTCTTCCCTTGGCTCCAGGTGCAATAGCGAGTGGAGTCCCCTAGTTGTTTGGCTTCCAAATTGTGTTCTGTTTCCCCGAATGAGGGTCAAAGGGAAGTGAAGCAGGTTGGGGTTCACTGGTCTGCAGATCTGTATCGCTTTCCCTGCATATCTATAAGAATCAAAAGAAGCTTTAATTTCAATTCTTTTGAGCGCTTCAGGTGAAAAATAGAAGGCATCTCCCTGCCTTTGTGAACATGGTCCACTCTTTTTCTGAAGATGCTTGAGGTCCTCAAGAAGATCTGTTATTCTTGCCTGTGCTTTGTATATTGGTACACGGAGCAGTCTGGGGAGGTTTGCCTCAGACCAGACGGTCACTACTGATGTGCTTTTGAAGTCCATGGGTCTCCTTTGTGTTTGTTCATTTGTTTAGTTGTTCTCTCTATCAGATTTTCCTCTTATCTTTCTTCCTCTTTCACCTTTTTTCTTGACCACCAATAAGCAGCCCTGTCTACCCCAGATTCATCCCCACTGCATTGTAACTTAGTCTGCTAACGAATTATTCCACAAGCTGGGAAATCCAACAACCAAGCTCCTGAGAATTATATCAGACAGGAAATAACGCCTCTAAATAAAGACTATGAGAGTTTTCTATTTTGAGTGATATTTGTTTCCTTCTTATACTCATCTCCAGGATTCAATGCTCCACATCTCACCAGGACTATTGAGAACATTTCCCATTTCATCTCTACATCTGTTTGCTGCTCTGCAATTCTTTCACAGCGAGGTTGCAAATTCAAATATGATCATGGTGCTTTCTGACCTAAAATCATTTGAAAGTCTTCCGCTGACAAACAATACAATTCAAGCTCCTTGCATCACAATGAAGGTCCTGCATGTTCTGGTTATTTTCTACCCTGCAGATTTGTATCTGTCCTACATACCTCACACCCCACTGGAAACACCGTGAAGTACTTCCTGTCCTTCAAAGCAAAATGAAACCTTGCTTTCTACCGAGTTGAGATTTCTACCTAGAATAGTCCCCCCTTTTCCCTTCACCTTCTTGACATCTAGGTACCCCAGAGAACACAGCTGGGGGTCTCCAGGCTGATTCCTGGCCTTCCAAAGGGCTTCCCAGGGCGTTTGTTACTCTACAGTTTAATTGTCCTTTTACTCACCAGTGTCCTCTACTCGACTTTGGTCTTCCTGAGGGCAAAAGCTGTACTTGGCAGAGTGAAAGTTCTGCCCTGAATCACACAGGCCCAAAGGACCTTTTCAGTCTTAAATTTATCTCCTATCAGATTCTCCAATGTATTGAAGATTCTCCCATCTTGCCACACTACTCTGGATCTCCATACTTCTTTCTGACCTGTGAACACCTCTTCATGGGTCCAGCCTTGTCACCAGGGTAGTTTGCTTAAGGACTTTGATGAGGCACAAATTAGAAATTATTTCCTTTTCTTTTAAGTCAAGCTTTCATACCTGTATGATGTCTAGCACTTTGTTGCAGTTGACTATTTGTAAACCCATCTCTCACTTATAGACTTAAACTGTCTCAAGATGAGGAAATGTGTTTGATTTCACTTTGTATTATCTGAGACTACCATGATGTCTCATTAGAATAGGTGGTCATTTTCAAAATCTATAAAGAACTTATCAAAGTCAACACCCCCATAATCAAATAATCCAGTGAAGAAATGGGCAAAGACATGAGTAAACACTTCTCCAAAGAAGACATCCATGGCCAACCAACACATGAAAAAAATGTTCAACATTATTCATCATCAAGGAAATATAAACCAAAATTCCAGTGAGATATCACCTCACACCCGTCAGAATGGCTAACATTAACAACTCAGGCAACAATAGATGTTTGTGAGTATGCAGAAAAAGATCTCTTTTGCACTGCTGGGAATGTAAACTGGTATAGCCACTCTGGAAAACAGTGTGAAGATTCCTCAAAAAAATAAAAATTAAAACTAGAACTACCCTATGACCCAACAATTGCACTACTAGGTATTTATCCAAGGGATACAGGTGTGCTGTTTCAAAGGGGCACATGCACCCCAATGTTTATAGCAGCACTATGGAAAATAGCCAAAATATGGGAAGAGCCCAAATGTCCATTGATGGATGAATGGGTAAAAAAGATGTGGTTTATATATACAATGGAGTATTATGTGGCAATCAAAAAAATGAAATATTGCCATTTGCAACTACATGGATGGAACTAGAGGGTATTATGCCAAGCCAAATAAAGTCAGTCAGATAAAGACCAATATCATATGACTTTACTCATATGAAGAAGTTAAGATATAGAACAGATGAACATACGGGAAGGGAAGCAAAAATAATGTAAAAACAGTGAGGGGGACAAAACATAAGAGACACATAAATATAGGGAACAAAGGGGTTTTTTACTGGAAGGGTTGTGGGAGTGGAGGTTGGGTAAGGGGCATTAAGGAATCTACTCCTGAAATCATTGTTGCACTATACACTAACTTGAATGTAAAATGAAAAATTAATTAATTAATTTAAAAATAATTTAAAAATGAGTGGTCATTATAAATGTCTTAAATAAATACATGCTCATGTTTGTTGTAATTTCTGGAAGGTGGGGGCAGGTATGCTTTTTTAATTGGCTTGGCCATATTTTTTTAATGTTTTATTTATTTTTGAGAGAGAAAGCCAGAGAGTATGAACAGGGGAGGGTCAGAGAGAGAGGAAGACACAGAATCTGAAGACAGGCTCCAGGCTCTGAGCTGTCAGCACAGAGCCCGATGCGGGGCTGGAACCCACAAACCACAAGATCATGACCTGAGCTGAAACCGGACATTTAACCGACTGAGCCACCCAGGCACCCTGGCTTGGCCATATTTTTGATGAGTGGTTCTCAGACAAGGCTGAAGTTTAAAAATACTTGGATATTGTTTAGTAAACATCTCTGACTTGTGTTTCTCTGACCTTAATGTGATAAGAACTACCTAGGAATATTGTTAAAATGCAGAGTCAGAGTCAGTAGATCTAAGGTGGGGCCTGGGAATTTATTTTTCTTTTCTTTCTTTCTTTTTAATGTTTATTTACTTTTGAGAGAGAGAGAGAGAGTGTGTGTGTGTGTGTGTGTGTGTGTGTGTGTGTGTAAGGTGGGGAGGGGCAGAGATTGGGAGACACAGAATCGGAAGCAGGCTCTAGGCTCTGAATTGTCAGCACAGAGCCCCACGTGGGTCTCCAACCCACAAACCATGAGCGCATGACCTGATCGGAGGTCAGATGCTCAACTGACTGAGCTGCCCAGGTGCCTCCAGGATTTTATTTTTCTAACAAGCTTCAGCAAGATTGGTATGCCACTGAACAGAAGACACACTGAGTGGTGAGCCATGACCTCCCAAGTCAGAATCTTTCAGAACCTGCTCCAGAATCACACATATCTAAGAATTTCCCAAGAGACCCTAGTAATCAGAGGTTGCAATTCCTATAAGGAGTGATTGTGAGTAATCTTCTATCATGTTCACCTTGGAACATGATAGAACGATGGGCCATAGATTGTTTTAGAAGCTGTGGCTATATAGGTGAAGGAGACAGAAATGTTTCTTGTCTCATGAAGTTCACAGTCTAATGTGAAAAATATATAAAAAAAAAAAACTATGCTACGTACATCCTTGGACATTGAGATAAATGCCAAGAAAAATTAATCCAGGTTCTGATTTGGCAATAACAAAGGAAGAGCTATGTTTAAGCTAAGATTTGAATGACATAATTGCAAAAGCCAATGGATTAGCAAGACAGGGTTGTTTTAAACAAAATTAAAAACAACTGCTGGTCTCAGAATCAGAAAAGAGCCTGGCAAATTCTAAAATCTCTCCAAAGACCCCTATGGCTAGAAAAGAAAGTACAAGAGGAGAGTGGCTTGTGGTGAGGTGAGCAGGGAACTGGCAAGCACATACCTTAATCATCTACCCCAGTAGCAAAATGAGAGAAACTTTCTCTAATCAACATCTGGGACAGGAATGCTATGGAGATGGATCCAGTCAGTGTTGGTTCTTTTGGGACACTGTTCAGTTTAGAATAGCAGTGATAGTCCTCGAAACCATCTGCAAATAATTTTACCTTCTTGGTTTCTCAAAAGATTATTTACTCATAAAAGGAACAATATGAGCAATATATATGTTTGTTTTTCAAAGGTTTTTAATCTTTTGTTTTCTATTTATCTAAATAACTAATCAAGAAAAAGTCTTGGCGGGGCGCCTGTGTGGCTCTGTCAATTAAGCAACTTTGACTCAGGTCATGATCTCGTGGTTCATGGGTTCAAGCCCCACATTGGACTCTTTGCTGACAGCTCAGAGCCTGGAGCCTGGTTCAGACTCTGTGTCTCCCTCTCTGCCCCCTCTCCCACTCAGGCTCTGTTGCCCTCCATCTCTCAAAAATGAATAAATGTTAAAATTTTTAAAAAAGAAAGTCTTGTCAATTTTATATATTGTATTGAAAAGATAATTCATTTGAATAATTCCCACTCTTTTATTCCACTGTAGGAGTAAAGCATAGAATGGAATTTTCCTTAATCAAACATTTCCACGGTACTGCAAATGTACCTGAATCTCCATCGTATGCCAAATTCTATATCCCCTGACATAATAACAAAGCAATTAAACAAAGCTAGAATGGTGCATCTCCTTTACATCTTGTACACTGGATCCAAACCTTGGGAAATTTCTAGGTGCTTATTCTTTACTTGGGTCCCTTCTTTCTAGAATTTTCATTGTCCTCCTTTTCTGAAAGTTCAGACCACCATAGTCTTGATTCAATAATACAATCAAAGTTGGCATTTCAGTGGTTATTTTATCAACCAACACGATTTCCAAACTGCCTCTTACAAAAACTCTCCAGAATTCTCAAAATCTGTTTATTCTGAGACTATTTCTAAACAGTCCAGTATTTTTCCAGTGCAAATAATTTTTAACCAACATTACAACAAAAAGCACTTTCATTTGCATTGAAATTGCTAGTAAAATTGGTTTCACAACAAGTAGCAATAAAATAACCTAAGATAATAGTTTTATTTACTCATTTTTTTCTATTTCATCCATATTTTATTTCAGTAAGCATTGCATATTTTAACTTGTTACTCATCACATCATTTTAACACTGAAAGTTTGACTCAAACCCTTTAGATTCCAATCTTCAAGTCTATTAAAATAAATTAAATAATTAGATAAAGCAGCCCAATATTTGGCACATAGTAAAGACTTAATAAATAGTAGCTATTTTATTAATATCATTATTTCCTCTTTAATAACATTATATGAGCAACCATGAGTCTTATTATCTACTCCATGGAAAGGACAGAGAAGTTTAGAAAGCAAGCCCAATATCAAGAAGATTCAATTATGTGAGAAAATAGATTTAAATTTAATAAATAAAATACCATACTGAAAACAATAGTTCATAGTCAACTCTTGGAAATCTAATAAGTTGGAAGCAGAAATTAAAGTAGGTAGGAAATCTCTGGATAAGCATTTTTCAGAGCATTCCCTCCTTATTTCATGTAATCATTGAATTGGTAAAAATCTATCTATTTTTCTAGATGCTAAAACTGAAGCTCAGAAATATTAGAAAAGTCACACAGTCAGTAAGAAATTTAACTAAGGCTCAAACAGATCTGCCTTAAGCTTAAATCCCAAGTCATAACTTAGCCCTGAAGCCAGAGCTCACATCTGGGATGACAGTGACAAATTGGTACAAATGCCTGGTCAACTCTATGGTGCTACCTTGTTGGTCTTCCCTACACCTTAGCCCCATCTTTCCATGAGCCAGCACACAGGGTGCTGCTACCTGGAACATGGAGAAGAGTTGTTTAATCTATAACAGCATCGAGTGGGTAATGATTGGGTACAAATCACCCATAATGGCAATTCCTCTCTAATATAGATTTCTTGTTGGGTACAGAGGCAAGCATAGTTTCAACTAAACAAATATCATTTACACTGAATAACAAAACATTCATTCTGGAAAAATCTTCAGGAGTATAAATCACTAAGCTGAACGATTAAAATGTGACCATAACAAACCATGATGAAATCTCTCATCTCTCAGTTACATTTCTATCTACATCACCATCCACTCTGGTGTGTCTTGTGGGACTCAGGCTTTGTGCTCAAATGATGCCTACTCAGTATTTCCTCACAATGAGATTCCAGCAATTTAATGGGTGAATATGCATGAGATGTAGCAATTTTCAAAACATTTTGTGTGAGGAACACTTACTAACCATTGATAAGGAATTTATAATCTATCTTCAGAGATAGGGAGAACCTTCTACATTTGATCTAAGTGATTCAATATTTAAAACCTTCACTCATGTTACCATTCTGTTGTGTTTGGATGCTTTCTATGAGGGTATTCTAGTACTAGTTTTGAAGCTGATCACTTTAGACTATTTCAGGTCAAAGGGGAAAGACACAAATGCAACCAAAATAACTGAAGCAATCAAAGTTGCAAATTGAAGAGGGATTGAGCCTAAGGTAGAGCTGAGAACATAGGGGTAGAGAAAACAATCACAGCTATAGCCCCAGGAGGCAGACAAATGATCACTGAATGTTTTTGATTGCATATCTTATGAAAAAAACAAATGTGAGCATCTCCAAAAATATGCACTACTGTCAAATTATATTATATATATTATAAAACAAATAAAATCAAGGTTTAAATTTAAGTTAAAGATGAAATAAACAATGTTTAATATTTTGCCACCACTTTTGCTTTCCATTTTCATTAGCTAGTCCTTTAATACACAGAATATCTCAAAGCAAAACTTAATCTTCATAGTAATAAATATACATTTGTATTTCAGTCTTCTAGATAAATTTGACACTTAGAGATCAAGTAGTCTTCAATGAGATTACATCAAAAAATAAAGGTTCATCACCTTTGCCATTTTCTTGTCATTTGCTTATGTTTATAGTTTAGCCTCATTTAATCCAGTCTCTCAACAGAAATCTGTTTTGTGAAGCTTTGTATATGTCCAAACTCAATAATATCTTCTGAAAATTTACTTAGGGCACAGGGCTGTGACTGGGGAAAAGGAGAAAACCACGACTGAGCCCTCTGCACTGTAGACTGTCCTCTCTCCTGGAATGTTTCACTTATCCCATGTGACCTGGAACTGAAGGGCAGAGGAATACAAGAGTGCCATTGTCAACACATGTTAACTGTTGCTTGAAATTATTTTCTATTATTATTTGGTTTAAAATATAAACATAAAGTAATCATAAAGTGATGTCTTAATATTTCCTTCCAGTAAATAAATAATCTTAAAGTCTCCCTGGGACATTAGGGTGGGCTGAAATGGCTCCTAAGGATATGTCTGCATTTTAACCTTAGGAATTTGCCAATGTCATCTTATTTGGAAAAGTGTCTTTGCAGATATAGTTAAGTCAATGATCTCAAGATGAGTAGATTATCTTGGATTATCCACGTGGCCACTAAACATCTTCATGTGTGTTCTTCCAAGAAAGAGGCAGAGGGATATGAAACACACAGAGCCAGAGGCAATGTGACCTCAGGGTAATAGACTGGAGTGATGTGGCCACAAGCCAAGAAATGGTGGCAGTGGCCAGAAGCTGGTAGAAGCAAGGGACAGATTCTCCTCCAGAGCCTTTGTATAGACAGCAGCCTCTCCAATATGCTGATTTAAGACTTTCCAGCTTCCTTAACTGTGATGAGAATAAATATGTGTTGTGTTAAGCAATTAAACTTTAGGTAGCTTGTTACAGCAGTCACAGAAAACTAATACTGTTATCAAATATAAAAGAAAGTTTATTGGTTTAGAAATAAGAATAAGTAGACATGGAAAGTGATAGGTCTGATTTAAGGTCTTTTTGGCAGACCTTAGGACAAGACCTTATGGGGGTTTTAGCAAGATGGGGCTGCTTCCAAGAAACAAGCTTCTACATCCTGGGGATGAGGTAGACACAAAGGTACCTTATATGTATGGAGGATTATGTTGGAGTTCTCAATGTTCTTGTCATTTTATTTCTTTCTCGCAAAAGGCATCTTAGGTTTGATATACTTTCTCCTTCTCATGAGGAAAGAGTGAAGGATCAAAGTTACCAAAAAACGTGTCTATGTTCAAAGTGTCTGTGAACTGCAGCATTGGACTTATGCCCTGGATCGTCAGGTTCCAGATGACAAAAACTAATAGCCTCAAAACCCATGTCTTTGTAGGCCTGTTGCAGACCCCTTCCATGAATGAATGTATACATTTATGGTAAATGGAGATGGGAAAATGTGCTTTCTTCCTGAGTGACAGAGCTCCCTTATATTACAGAAAGTCCCTGTGATTGGCGTTGACTCATGTAATTCCCTGCTCTGAAATGAATCAAGTGTATGCCACTGATATCCTCTTCATTCAAGAAAAGTTAACACAGTCATTTAAAAACAGAAACAAGAATTTTTCAGGCTTGCATTGCACTATATAAAACCAAAGGTGGCCTTTAGTATTCTAAGAAACCTTGAATATGTCTCCAAATCCTAAAGATTCTGCACACTCTTTGATATTTTCCCCAATGTGATCTTATTAGCTAGTTAATAGAAAACAGATAGCCTTAAGCACTAAAATAATCTTTCTACCGTAATTTATTTGTGACATTAGCTATAGTTTTCAGAAAAGATAATGCATTCCTCCATTTTCATTTGAGGGATATTAAGCTGCACTTCCCAGAGAGAAATGAATGTAGTAATAGTGTAACAGAGCCAAACAGAACACATTGGTGACTACAGGTTTTGTAGAGGCCAGTGGATTGGCAAAAAGTAAAAAAAAAAAATTCTCTTCCCTCAGTTACAGGATTGTATTACTTAGTCTTATCTTTGAATTAGTCCAGCCTATCCTGACCCTACCCCTGCTCCAAGCAATCAAGCAATCAGGAGGTGAACTTATAAAGGGCATGTGCTCTGGTCCTCCTTATCATGGTTTCCACCTTCTCAGATTACTCCCTTCCCGTGCTGGCTCCCATCTGGCCCAGTCCCTTGGTTTTCTCTCATAATTGGTTTAGTCTCTGTCTCTTGTGTATCTCACTTCTTTCTGAAGACCTCTGCTCAGAATCACACCATCAGTCTGTTCCTGCTTCAAACTGGTTTATTGTCCCAGGGAACCTGATTTCTTGCTCCAGGATGCTGATGAGTGACTTTTTTTCAGCTTCCTGACACACAGATATTTGTAGTCCTGGGAAAATTTAGTCTTGAGGTTTCCAAGTTTAAAGATTCTTTACCACCAGTCTGGTTTTTCTACTCAAATGAATACATTAAGTAATAATTCAAATTTTAGTGAGTCCAGTCTAGAAGGGGAACAGATATGTAAACACAAGAATTTATTACCCTTTGCAATTGTGACAATAGAAGAAATCCAAGGCACTGAAGTCATAAAGAGAGAAGAGTGACTGACCACACGGAAGGAGCAGGAGCATCTTGTTGAAGAAATGAAAATGGACTTGTGTTTTAAACATGACTAGGATTTTCTCAGACAGGCTAAAAGAAGGCTACGTCATTTGTAGGAAAAACAGAGTTACAGGCCCAGAAACACTGAAGCAGTGTAGCCCCTCAGGCAATTATAAAACTTTGGCATTGCTAGACTAGCAGCAAAAAAGAAGACCAGAAAGGCAGACTGTCAGCCTTGAGGCCCTGTTGGACCAGGAATTATAAAAGTCTTCCAAACATCAAAAATTGGATATAAAGCCACAAAAATTACTTGAGAAAAAAAAAACTCATGTACTCTGGTTTCCAGAAATTGCTTTGAAAATCTTTCTTTCAAAGACATCTAATAAATGAACAGAAAAATGTGTAACTCCATTTCATAGTGTGCGTAGGCTGATAGAGCTGTGCTCTTTCTCACCTCTTTGCTCTCTGGTAACTCTTAGTTACAGGATCCTACAAAAATGCAGCTAGGAAATGTGGTTCCTATATTCACTGGACATCAGTAGTCCAGATTCTCTGTTGAACTGTGATAGCTCCGTTTCTGATATTCTGAGGTGAGAAATTGGAAATTGTCCATCTCTCTATCTATCCATTGCCTGGCTTATGGTGTTTTTAACAGTTACTTGAGAGATAAATGTCATAAGAAGTGAATACAATCAATACCAACCATGAAATTCAAGGTTATGGGACTATATCAATAGGAAATATTTCTAGATTTCAGTGGAAAATATATGTTCTCAGGTGTTAGACCTAGATTCAAACCTTAATTTTGCCCGTTACTGGATGTGTGACTGTGAGAAGTTTCCTCAATCCTTCTGAATTTTCATGTCTTCAGATTTAAAATTGGGATAGAAATCCACATACAGGTTTTTTTTAAATCATGATAAAATGTAATATTATACACAAGGGTGGCATAGCCTAGTGATGAGAAACATAAAGCCTCAAGCATCTTATCAAGGTCCAAATTCCAGCACTCCACTTACTTGCTGTATGATTTGGGACAGGTTAATTGCCCTGCTTTACCCTATAGCATTCATCTTTTAAAAATGGGAATAAAGATGACATCTTTCTTGCAAAGATTGTGTGAAGACACAATAAGTCAATATATGTAAATCACGGTCATGTGCTGGTCATTGTGATTGCTTAATAGTAGATATTCATATTGTAAGGCACTTGGAATGTAATAGTGATTAATTAAATATAATATGATGATAATGTGGGTTGAAACACTTGAGGAGAAGTGTCTGGAATGCTGAAGTGTCCTTGAATATCAGGACTTACAAGCTGGCAGAGGACTTGCAGGGCATCTATAGAGGATGTGAAAAGCTGAACTGAATTCATGATTTACTGGGAAGCAAGAACCAACTGAAACGCCACACCAAACACAATGGACAAAAACTGCAGAAATGAAGAGCTTGCTCTCGAGGTCACATAAATGAAGAGATATGCTCAACATGCATTGCCTACAGAGATTCTCTGAGGTAATGGAAAGGAGGAGAAGAACCCAAGCCCGGGTGTGTGTCTGATGTATAAAAGAATAAAATCAAAGTAGGAAGATGACCTCAGTCAGCTACTGAATTTCTATGGGCATCACATAGTTATTTTTTTTAATTTCCCAAAAAAACACTGCTAGAGAAATGTAATTTAACATTGTTAATAACCAAAAAGCACAATGTGGATATCAAGAGCTATCTTTATTTCCATAAAGCCATTTATATGTAGCTGGTGGAAGGAGAAAATAATACTAAAGAAGGCACACATGCATCTTACAAATCCATGTTGAGAAGGGACTGGACCACATTTAGTGGCAAGGAAGCCTGGAAAGTGTAGTTCATGGAGTCTCAGCTGCCTCTCAGTGACTACTTCAGACAATAAATGGAGGAGAATGAACCACATCCACTGCTACACATGAATCAAATGAGATGGAAAAGGGGAAAAACTGATCTGAGAACCACAATTAAGCCTTCACAGATCTTAAGCCTTTATTGTCCTGTGCTCCTGCCACATGAATTGAAATATTTTTATTGACAAAAATCATTCAACTTGATACAAAACTGAAGATAAAGAACATTTGAATTAGACATAGAACATTAGTCTAAAATGTATGTTCAGTCTAGAACATACAGGGGATACATAGTATATTGGGATGGAGTTTTCCAGTAGACAATAGATATTTGGGTCTATAACATAAGCAACAGTTTGAATTCTATGGGTTCTAGCTATGGGCATTACATTTAGGTCATTTGATATTATGAAAAGTGGGAACGTGGAAATTGGTGTACTCACTCACATGGGACCTGGATTCCCATGGGACATCCAGGCAATTCAAAGCATTGCTTTAGTTTTCACTTCAATTAATGTTGCATTTCGGTTGGCGAATGCACACTTTTTCTACCTGTACATATTTCTTGCATTTGTAGGTTCCATTTCTTGATTAAAGCTATGTTAAATAGAAGGGACTTTGAAGGAAGAAGCTCTTTGTTTCCCCTGCTTTGTTTTAATAAACAGAAGCTTCTCAAAAAAAAAAAAACCCTTTCTAAAACCTGTATTAAATTAAAAACAAAAGAAAAATCAAAAGAAGAGCATGGTTGCTAGAACTTGAAGAGAACTATGACAATAGCCATTCAAAATAGATGCTAAATGTAATTTGTGACTTTAGACAGAGGCGTTCAGGTGTGGCCACCCAATGTCTAGCAGTAAGGAGCAGAGAAGTGGTTTACTGAACTATCTCTTCTGCCAAACTTCCATATTCCTCCAGTGTATCTCTTTGGCTCTATCAAACTGAGAGCCTGGTTGGTGTGTCCATAGCATCAACTTCTTAAGCTGCAGAGACAGAAAGGGAGTCTAGAAGGACCACTAGACAGTATTCAACAAGGAAAAAAGACAAAACTAGGGATTAGAAAAATATCCCAACTGATGAGAAACAGATACAGTTACCAAGCAAATAAAATGATTTTATGCTTATACGCAGCAAAAGTATAGCCTTAAAATACATAAAGTAAAAAATGATAAAATTTCAATTTGGAACAGATGAATAAAACTATCATGGGATATTTTAATAAATATTGCTCATTAACTGATTGAACAAGCAGAAAATAGAAAGAGAAATAAAATTTGAAAGATGTGATTAGGAAATTTTGTCTGATTGACATATATAGAATATTGAACTCTCAAATGTAAAACATACAGTTTTCAAGGTGACAAACAACACTGACAGAAATTAACCACATAATGGCTAACATAAACAAGTCTCAAAATTTCAAAGAATTTCAATCACATAGCGTATGTCCTCTAAACAAGACATCACTAAATAAAAATAATCTCCATAACTTTGACTAAGATATACACTTCTAAATAACCCTAGTCAAAGAAGAAATTTAGAAGAAGATTAGAAAATCTTTGGAACCAAATGATATTGAAAATAATGCATATCAAAAATCGTGAGACATAATTCTGAAGAATAATTTTAGCCTCAAGAAGCATACATTAGAAAACAAAATTTGAAAATTGATTCACTATGCATCAATCTCAATAAGTTAGAAACTGAGCACCAAATAAAAACAAATGAAATAAAAACAAATAATGTATCTAAGACACAACTAAATGAAAAGATATTCCGTGGTTATGAATGGAAATAATTAAATTGTCAAAATGTCTATACTACCCAAAGCAATCTACAAGCTCAATATAATTTCTATCAAAATTCTAATGGTATTTTCTACATAAATAGAACAAACAATTCTAAAATTGTTACGCAATTGCAGAAGACCCTGAATTGAAGAAGCAATCTTGAGAAAGGAAACAAAATTGGAGTAATCCTACTTCCAGATTTGAAACTATGTTACAAACCTCTAGTAGTCAAAATGGCATAGTTTTGGCATTTAAAAAAAAGTCACATAGGGACGCCTGGGTGATTTAGTTGGTTGAGCTTCTGACTCTTGATTTTCGCTCAGGTCCTAATCTCACAGTTCATGAGATTGTGGCCCTGTGTTGATCTCTGCTCTGACAATGTGGAACCTGCTTGGAATTCTTTCTCTTTTCTCTCTGTCCGTCCTGTTCTCTCTCTCTCTCTCTCTCTTTCAATAAACAAATAAATAAATAAATAAATAAATAAATAGATTTAAAAAATTTTACATAAAAAAATGACACATAGATCAATGAAAATGAATAGAGAATCCCAAAATAAACTTATATGTCAAATTAATTAACATATATGGTCAATTAATTTATGACAAGGGCCAAGAATATACAATTGGGGAAACATAGTGTCTTCAATAAATAGTGCTAGAAAAACTGCATAACAACTTGCAGAGGAGTAAAACTGGTCCCTTATTTTACACCATACACAAAAATCAACTCAAAAATGAATTGAAAACTTGAATATTGGCCCTCAAATCATAAAGTTACTAGACAAAAATACAGGGAATAAGTTCCTTGAGATCAATCTTGGTGATGATTTTTTTTGATATTAAAAACAATGGCAAGTAAAGCAAAAATGAGCAAGTGGGACAACATTGAACTAAAAAGCTTCTGCACAGAAAAGGAAGCCATCCAGCAAATGAATAGGTAATCTATACAATGGGGAAAAAATACTTTCAAGTCATATCATGGACTTTTTTATTAGCTAAATGGGGGAACTCTTTCATAATGTACATGTCCATCAAATCACCATGATGTACACTTGAAATATCCTACAATTTCATGTGTCAGTTATACCCCAAGAAAGTTGAAATTTGAAAAAATTAATATATTTTACAGCATAAATTAATAATTAATACAATAAAAATAAGTATCAATAAAACCAATTTACAGTTCTTTGAAAAGACTAATAAAATTGATAAACACTATTAAGATTGTTCAAGAAAAACATCAAAAATGAGTAAGTATATACCATAAAAGATCTTGCAGATATTATTATTATATTATGAGAATATTATTAAGAACTTTGTATATTAAGCTTGAAAATGTAGAGAAAATGGAAAAAATTATAATAATGTACTTTACCAACATTGACATGAGAAAACAGAGAACCAAATAGTTTTATATCCATTAAAGACATTAATAAAATAATTTAAACTTGCCACAGAAAACTCTATGCCCAGATGACTTCATTAATGATTTCTAACAGACATTTAAAGAATAGATACACCAGTTTTAATTCATTTGCAAATATTGTAAAAAAATCACCCAACATTCCCAACATGTTTTATGAACTTTGTTAGAAAAATCCATCAAGGACATTATAAGAAAGGTAAATCGTGTATTAGTCTCTTGCATAAACATAGATACAAAATTCTTTTAAAAACTTGTAAACAGCAATCTATAAAAAAGATAATTCATGATGAAGTTGGATTTATTCTAAAAATGTGAAATTAGTATATTTGAAAACAATTGGTGCAATTCTGTACATTAACAGATTAAAGGACCACAATCAATATAGAAAATCATGTGATAAAATTCACAAGCCATTCATGATAACATCTCATAGACTCCCAGGAATAAAAGGACTCTTCTTTCACGTGATCAAGGTTGTTTACTAGAAATATTAGAAGCTTACCATCTGAGATGAGGAATGCTTACTATAGAATGCTTACTATAAACTGCCAAAGCAAGAAGTAAGGCAAGAAGAAAGAAAAACCTGGAAAAGTTTTAGGAATTATAACACAACAATTAGGTTATTAGTTGTCCAATTTCATGTCATCCAGATACTTGGAAAATCATGTTTTTAAAAAAAATGATAAAGCCATGCACCACAGTGTATACAAGTTGGAAAAGAAAGGGAGCAATTCAATGTGATGGTAATGAAAAGCAGATGTAGGAAGTAGATGGTAGGAAGTAGAAGTGAGGTAATGAAAAGTAAGAGAACATGAAAAACAGATGTCAGAAAAATTGAACACTAGGATAAAATTTTAAAGAGAATTGTTTTTGGTGGGGTGACTATTGTATTCATAGGCTAACCAGGTGGACTACCTATAGAGATTTATGAACTTGAAGAGCTCAAGAATGTTTATGCTTACCCATAAGTTCAGTGTGTCCACATGGATTTTGGAGTTGCTCTTTAGAATGGTAGGAGTTGAAGAAAAAAAAGATGGTGAGACACAAGCCAAAGTTATCTATGGATTAATTGAACTAGTTACCGTGAAATATGGGAGGCATCAAGAGTTTAGTGCATCCCTATTCATGATGAGATATAACAGTTGGAATAACCAGATAAATGTAAAGAGAAAAATAACAAATAATAAAATAATGAAGAGATTGGACAAATTGGGATCTGAAACATGGTCATGTTGGGGATCTGGAAGGGAATATAACCTCTTAAGGGTTGTGGGAATTGAACATCTCCTGTTTGTGAGATTACTGGGAAGCCATGGCCTCAGGATGCACCAAAGCAAAGCTGTATAAAGAGGGATAATTGTATGAAAAATTTTAAACTTGAATTCAAAGGGGCACATAGGAGGTTCAATTGGGTAGGCATAGGACTCGGTTTCAGTTCAGGTCATGAACTCATGGTTTGAGAGATTGAGCTCCCTGCTGTCAGCCCAAAGCCTGCTTGGGATTCTCTCTCTCCCCCTCTATCTGCCGCTCTCTGTTTCTCTCTCTCTAAATAAGTAAACTTTTTAAAAAATAAAATAAAACTTAAATTTGAGGGTTTTTTTCATGCACGTGCATGTGTGTGTTGTGTTACAACACAAAGAAAGTCCAGGCAGTTCAAAGCAAAGGGCTAGCTGGAGATCAATAGTCACTTATTCCCCATCATTCTGCTGAAAGGGATCTTGCTAATATCACATATGCCTTCTATTGAATAAAATTACAAGACTTTTGTAGTCCTCATCTTTCTTTACTTTCTTTACTTTCTGGACTTGTGATTCATGCTGAGCTTGAAACGACCAATAGTTCTAGCATTTATGAATCTACCTGAATCAATTACTACAATAGGGTTGCAAAATTCTTTTTTTTTAATTTTTTTTACATTTATTTATTTTTGAGAGACAGAGGGAGACAGAGTGTGAGCGGGGAGGGACAGAGAGAGAGGTAGACATAGAATCTGAAGCAGGCTCCAGGCTCTTAGCTGTCAGCACAGAGCTCAACGTGGGGTTTGAACCCACGAACCTTGAGATCATGACCTGAGCTGAAGTCAGATGTTCAACTGATTGAGCCACCCAGGTGCCCCACAAAATTCTGATTTTTAAAAATACTATCACTGCTCCTAAATTTTTAGCTGGCATTTTTCATTTTTCTCCTTCTCTTCCTTCTCTTTCTCTTTCTCCTTCTTTCTTTCATCCTCTTCTTCTTCTCCCCCCTCCTCTTCCCTTCTCCCCTCCTTCTCTTGACCTTCTTCTCATCCCCTTCCTCTTCCTCTTCCTCCTCCTCCTCCTCCTCCTCTTCTTCCTTCCCCACCCCCCCTTCTCCTCCTCCTTCTTCTTCTTCCTCAAAATTTTCAAACTTTTGTACAATGGACTTTAAAGCCAGTTGTTTTTGTCTTGGTGGCAGTCTACACCAGTGCTTACCGATTTGTTTTCTAACACAGTAATATATTCCAAACTCATATTATTATGTTTCTTTTGTCTAAAACCTGAACCAGCCATTTTTTAAGAAGGCCTGGGTTTTTTTTAATGAGAAAACAATATTTAAAAATGAAGATTTGAGGGGCGCCTGGGTGGCTCAGTCAGTTGAGCCTCCGGCTTCGGTTCAGGTCAGATCTCACGTTGGTGGGTTCGAGCCCCACATCAGGCTCTGTGCTGACAACTAGCTCAGAGCCTGGAGCCTGCTTCCAGTTCTGTCTCCTTCTCTCTCTGCCCCTCCCCCTCTCATGCTCTGTCTCTCTCTGTATCAAAAATAAATAAAACATTAAAAAAAAGTTTAAAAAAAATGAAGATTTGAGTGGTAGATTACCTAATTAGTAATGGGATAGATTTAAATCTAAGCCTTTCCAATGGATAAAAAGTTATTTTTTGCTATTGTTATCTTTTGTTTTTCCTTTTAGCAGTTTTATATTAATTTTCCAATTTACTAGCAAAACGATAGCATTACAGGGCACCTGGTGGCTCAGTCAGTAAAGCATCTGACTTCAGCTCAGAACTCAGAACTCAGAACCCACAGTTCGTGAGTTCAAGCCCCACGTCTGGGTTGGCATTGACAGTACAGAACCAGCTTCAGATCCTCTGTCCTCCTCTCTCTACCCCTCCTCTGCTCACACACACTCTTTCTTTCTCTCTGTCTCTCTCTTTCAAATAATAAACAAACAAACATTAAAGAAAGCTACAGAATTCCTTCTCATGTTCATTTATTCAAAATTTTATCTTTACCTATTTCTCAGTAAGAACATTGGCTCCCAACATTATCAATATATTTATTTATTGGTCCAAATCCAAAACTCACGGACAAGAGTTTCAGAAACACGACCCAGTTATAATGATGTAAGTCTATTAAAATAGGTCAATGTTTATTTTGCAATTATTTTTTCCTTAAAATGTATTCCACTAAAAGCGTATAGTTATCAAAGTTTGATAACAAGTTACTAGAACTATCTTAAAAGAAGTTACTAGAATAATGAGTGGCTTTTCTTGAATAATAATGTTTATAATTTGATTATAGTTATATTTTTTATTCCTCTGTTTAAATAAAAACTCCCTGTGAGTTTGCTTGTTCATGCTTTTAGCTTCAAGTTTTTTTGTATGTTAAAATACACATTGTTCTCAAGTCAAAACAATACATACAGTTATACCTAGAAAATTCTACTTCCATTCCTATCTTCCCTACATTTTTCTCACCTACACGTGGTTTTTTCTTTAGATTCTGGTTCGTCCTTCTCTTATCATTTTTTTTGGCAAATATAGGCATATACAATCCATATATATCATCAGTTCTCTTTTTATACAAAAGGTAGCATGCTATATATACTCTTTTGCCTTCTACTTTTTTTCACTTAATAATACATTTGATAAATCACACTATTATTTGACAGAAATCAATCTGTTTCTTGTGTGTTATATTTCAACTGCAATAATTCTGTAAGAAATAATCTTATGGATACTCAGCTGGCTTTCTTAATTTCCATTCTTTATGGTGTCCTCTGTAATAACAATAAAACCTTAATTTCTTTTGGCATACTCAGAGAAACCTGAAGAACCTTAGACAAAATGATTCTAAGAAAGTTATTCACAGTGAATATGGAAGAAAATTCACTGGATGCTTAGCTGTTTTGTTCTTGATAATGATAACATGATATTTCTAAAGAAGCCATGAATGTCTTTGATGACAAATGTGCTTTCCTTCACTACTTTCAAGTAACTTTCTAAGATCATGACAGAAGTGTGAGCTGTACTGGATTACATAGATAGATGGCAGCGCAGCAAGTCCACCAAGAAAATACAAAGCTGGAGAAACAAGCTATAGGCAATGAATAGAGGTAGACTCTACCAAATAATACCTAAACTTCAATAGAGCCTAGAAATGTCCATCAGAAACCCAGTAAGTGCCAGAGCTTTAATCAGAAAGACACTGAAGTTGCATCAGGCATGTGGGAAAGTCACGTGATGGGAGCACTAGGCTTGTAGGTGGAGGTTAGAGGGAATTATGGAGCCCACTGAGAGTGGATATTCAGAAAAGTTGGAAATCAGTGTACTGGCCTCTGGCATCAGGCTTCATTGGCTGTTCATGTAGACCATGGTTCCAGGCCATCTTGGCCTCAGAAAATAATGGAAGTCCCAGCAAAATTTCAAGATTCTGAGAAAATAATGACTGCTTAGCTTTGGAGTATACAGTTCAGAATTAATATTTGAATCCCCCCGCTAAAAATTCTAACAACCCAGAGCCTCAGTCCTAACTGCATTATAGCACTAGGTAGGGAGAAGTGCCCTCTAATATCCACTGTGGGCGTGGTTACATTGCCAAGCACTCAAGGATACCAGAGGTAGGTTAAAATACAGAACAAACACAACAGACAGTGTCAGAATCCCAATTTGCTACACTGAGACTCCTTCACTTGTCTTTGCTGTGCCAGTGCTGGACAGAGTTCCATGCACTGGAAGGGAAATGAATATTTCTGGTTGTGAAAATTGCTGGGACTGGAGGGCAGGGAGAAAGGATCGATGTCATAAAAGCAAGAACCAAGTACGGAGAACAGAGCAGAGTCTGACCATGGTATCAGATGAGGAGCAAGGCAGTTTCCCACCACAGGGAACATTGATCAGTATTTGGGGAGGCTGAGGCCTTGGGAGGCAGATCCAGCATTAGGTGTGAGCTGCCTCACTCCTGAAAGTAGGGATGGATGAATCAGTTCACAAAAAATTCACATGTTAATAGAAAGGACTCAAGTGTGCAAGCACAGAGGCAAAACTCAAGGCAAGGGACCCTGACTTTTATTTTCAGAGTCGTTTTGAATATCATTGCCTGTCAGAGTGCACACCTCCACTGGGGAATTAGAGTTGAATAGAGTAGAATCTCTTCCTCTTCTTGTCCTTCTTTTCTTAACCCATTAACAGAGGGATGAGTATCTGGATGCTTCCTTTAACCAATGACTCTGGAATCTGCCTTTGTACCGCCACCCCCTCCTGTTTTTAATAAGGCCACTCATTCAGATGAAAAGATTCAATAGCGTTGGTCTCCATGGATTCCTTTCAGCTTCAACTTTGTTTTTAAAAAGCTTAATTGTGTTATTTTGAAGTGTCCAATTAAAGATTTAAAGAAATAATGAATATCCTGAGGTGTCTGTCTGCCCCAGGTTGGCAAATGAGAGAAATAGACATTTCTTTTAACCATGGGGAATAATTTTAAAGCTGACTCTGCTTTTACTTTCTGCTCTTCTTCATCTCCATAAATTCCTTCTCCATAATTCTCTGACCTTTCACTATCTAGCTCTGAAGTCTGCTCTGACCAGAGCCTGACCTCTTGCTAACTTCTTCCTTTGTTTTCTAGGAGACCACTGGACCTTTGCTGTGGAAGCAGATAAATAAAAGGCAAAATTCCATGGTCCATGGATATTCCAGCCCCTCCACAGATCAGGTAGAAGTGTTTGCCAGAAAGCTGCTTGGAAAGCCCTGCAAGACGAAGGCTTGAAGTAGACATTGTCTTCGAAGCAGGTGACCTCGACTGTCACCTTTCCCCAAGAAAATTTTAGTCCTGAGGGATTCCAGGCACTAAAATACACATCAGTGCAAAATCTTATATCTAGTTCTTCTCTCAGCACAGAATGGGTAAACTGTGCCAAGATTGGTATAAGTGCCTCTCTTCTGCGCATAGGCCATCCTATGGTGCTTCATCACAAGCATGGCTCCCTATTTCTAGCCATACAGTAAGTCCCTTGAGATCAGGTGTTGTGCCGTTTATGCATCTGTTCATTTGCATGTTTAATAAACACTTACCAAGGGCTTCCATATGCCTGATACTGTCAGTTGCCAGGGATATAGTTGTTATCAAAACCAGATGCAGTTGTTGTCCACTTGGAGTTTTACAGACCTTTAGGCAAAACATCTATCAACTGATTACATGAATAAACATCTAAATACAAAACAATGAGCACAGAGTGTTATGAGTATGAACGTTAATATATTTAGAGAGGTCAAGACTTCCCTGTGAAGTAGCAACTTAACAAATCCTGGAAGTTAGGTAGGAATTACCTTGGTAAAAAAATGAAAGGGAAGGAATGCAAGGGTTCAATGCCCAACCAAATGCACCCTTGACCTCATATTTTGAAATGTCTACAAGCCAGCTTAACACTTCCAGTTAAAAACATTATGTAGGGCTTAATAGAAGTTCTTATATTTAAAGGTGAAGGACAGGGTGGTGGAGAGACATTGGAATAACATGAACTTGACAACACGGGAAATGGCCATATCTTTCAAAGCCTTGGAAGATGGGGAAAATAGGACAATTCTCCGAAAATTATTTCCTAGAGTCGACTGTCTGAAATCAATGTGCTGATCATTCACATTTTGAATGTTTAATCTTGCCTCTGTCACTGTGTTCATCCTCCCTTGAATTTTATCTGCTTCTGTATGCTTTCCAGGGTCAGCTCCTTTGTGACCATAAACAAGAGTTTACAGAAGAGTGGAGACAGATTTAAGAGCAGGAACAAGAGGACAAAGAATACTACAAAAGAAACCCCCGGTTAGTTCAGTAAATGACTTTGGTGAACTGATTTTCCAGCTAATTGACTAGAACTCTCTTGTATACCATCTTCAGGCACTATCTTTATGACAATTAATGAAATTTGGAATGGAGGGTATTATTGGGATAGGTATGTTGTGGGGAGAAGAATGGATTGGAAAAAGTAAGAGCAGATTCAAGGAACATGAGTTAGAAGGTTACTATAACAGTACAGATAAGAAATGTTGCTAGGGTAGATCAACTAGTAGAAACGGAGAGATGAAAATGGATTCAGTATATATTTAAGAAGAAAAATGGACAGGGCTTGACCATGTAGTATATGTGAAGGTAATGGAGATGGTAATAAAACTGGTTTGAAGCTACATAGATACCAAGAGACAATACTGGAGATATAACCATATTTGAAAGGGAGACATTAGTCATTTGTTTGCAGATGTGGCTTTGAAATACCCAAGATGGGATATTTCATAGTAATATAATCAGATCAAGGGTTCATAGAAGAGATCTTATTTAGAAACATAGATTTGGGCATCTGGGGCATATAACTAGTATATTAATTAGTCTGTTAGGGCTGCCATAACAAAGTACCACTGATTGGGAAGCTTAAATAACAGAAATGTCTTCACAGTTCTAGAGTCTAGAAATCCAAGATTAGAGCGCCAGCAGGACAAGTTTCTTCTGAAGTCTTTCTCCTTGGTTGGCAGATGGCCATTTCAAGCTTCTCTCAGGTGGTTTTTTCCCGTGGGCCTGAGTGCATCTTAACCCATGTTCTTCTATGGACCCTAATCTTATTGGATTAGAGCCCACCCAGATGACTTTATTTTACCTTAATTATCTCTTTAAATCCCCTGTCTCCAAATACACCCACATTCAGAGGTACTAAGGAGAGTGTTAGGACTTCATTACATGATTTTGGAGGAGGGGGGAACACAACTCAGTCCACAATAGATGGTAATTGAAGCTGTGGATGTGGTATGATGTTGCCTAAGGTAAGAATAAAGCCTAGGTTGCAACGTGTGGAGTCCAATATTTAATACTCTGAGAGAAGAAGGTGAATGGGGAACGAAAATCTTAGAGAGGAACTAGGGGAGAAGAACTAGGTTCAAAAAACCAAAGAAATTGAATATCTTGACAGGGACATAATTGTGAAAAATCTTAAAGAAAGATTAAGAAGAATAAGGATTGAAGAAGGAATTTTGTCTTCTGTTTTATCTACTTAGTGTCTAACCTAGTAATGGGTATAATGCTGGTAGGAGAAAGAAAACAAGGCAAGGGGAAGCTGAATATTACAAAACTGGCTAACCATATCTGTGCAAATTTTAGAGGTTACTGTTTCAGAGCCTCAGTTCCAAATTATATAAAATATATTTGATAATTTTCTATTTCAGAGAGTTAATTGAGATTATATGACTGGCACACCTATCAAAAAACTGGTGGGTTCCACCAGCAAAGCATTGTACTCAAATTGGTTAGGAGCAGACAGAAATGGAAAGTCAATCCATATCAATCCAACTCCTCATTAAAGAATGACATGGGTCAAATCTAAAGAGGTGTTTTCAGATGTGAGTTTCCAAGGGCAATCTAGGATGAGAAGGAGAGACTCTGATACAGTGTAAGAGAAAAAAAATACAATGGCAATGGAGCAGAAGCACAGCAACTTTGGGGCAAAAGAAGAGTCCCTGCAAATATTCATGAGAAGCCCAGGATACAGACAGCTCACTGTTACTCATGTCTGAGTGGAACAGTCTTATTTTAAAATCAAGTGAAAAATCAACTGACCTAGAAATAAAATATTTCTATCAATATATTTGTGTCTTTTCCAAGCCAATTAATCAGTAATCCAAAGGATGAGTTACAGACTTAATATATGTAAGTTTTTAAGAAAGAAAGCTATCCGTGGTCCTTACTCAGACAGAATACTGTACCACCTTGGCAGATGAAACATTCCTACATAAAGACACGTCAAAGAAAAAAGCCTTTGCTGAGGTGCTTCCTGTTCAAATACAAACCAGGGTCAACTAGGCCAATTAAGTAACTAACTGATTGTGAATCCTTGGAAGTCTGTGACCCTTTTCTGGTTATGCTCTGCCTTGGTGCCACCATTGCCCCCTCTCGATACCCAGACAGCTCATGAAATCCAGACTTCAGGTAAGGAGAAAAAGGGAGTATTTTTGAATCTCTATGACATGCAAAATGCTACATTGGGGACTTGTATTTATTATCTCATTTAACCTTTCTGTTAATACTTCAGGTATTCATAGTCTCCACTTTACAATGCACAAAACTGAAGATAAGAAGCGTTAATTTCATCAATTTACCAACTTCAGAGAGAGAGGCAGTGTTACACAGTGTTATGCTGGAGCTGGCCCCAACAGGTCCTACAGGGCAGGGTGGGTGTTTTTCTGCCCAAATCCACTCAATGACCTTACACTGGTAGTTCAGAATTAGCCTTGGTGGAATGATTCACACTATTAAAATCAGAAACATGTTATAAGTCAGTGTTTTATTTTTTTTTTTCAGAGAGCTGGTTGCTAAATTTTACCAGTATACACTGATTGATTAAAATTAATTTCATACTGTCTCCAATTTATCATCATTTGAATCTATGGGAATGTGAGATGGTGGTCTTTGTCTCTGGGTTCTTCTAGACTTCAAATCTTTCCTATTTCAACACAGGCTGAAACCTCCCTTCTCCCTCTTCATTACATCAGAATTGAATTATCTCATTTATGTCACAATGTCTATTTGAATTAGCTGTCCCCCACAATATGAAACTCTGCAGCCACATCCTAACTACATGGAATCAAATAAGACATATTAGCCAAAACAGAGCATTTGTTAATTAATGAAACCAGACTTTTTTTTTTTTTTCCAACCAGACATCTTCTGTGACTCAGGACCTGGGTTGGGCAGACAGGTGAAGACTCATGAACATGGCCATTGGAACATTACTCATTGGAACAAATCTAGTTGGCAAGAAAGCACCAAAAACATATGCTTAAATGGAATAGATTAGAATATTGGGATCTTTAATCCTCATAACCCCATGAGAGAAATACCATTAACCTATTTTCAGATCCAGGTTTTGAAGTCCAAGCAACTTACACAACTGGCAACGAGCAGAAGCACAATTCATACCCTCAGTTTCTAGCAGAGCTCCTGGCATGGAGTGAGTCCTCATGAACATTTACTGAAGTGGATACAAGGACAAATGTGCAGCAGAGACCACCTTCATTTCTCTTCGTTGTTGCATTTTTTGGGGTATATTTTCCAAAGGATGATTTTCATAAATCAATTTCAAACCTGTTTGCCACTCTGATCTGACCCATTTTGAGGCAATTTTTGATAGAATTTGGAGGAAAGATAGGATAAAGTGTGTACTGTTGTTTGTAATAGGAGAGAGAATGAAAAAGTTTTAGCAGAAATAGAGAAGAAAGAGAGCCACTTCTCATATACTTGTTTATTTATCCTATGTTGCCTCTAACTGCCTCACATTTCTCTTCAAAAAAAGACCTCCATAAAGGTCCAAATTTGTTACATTGGCCATGCAAAATACTATAACATAGAGACATTTTCAAAGAAAGGGGGAAAGCTGCCCATTGGGAGCAAAGGTGGTACTATGTAGAGTTGAAATACTGAGTTCCTTCAGCCTTATGAAGTAGAAAAAGAAAATAATATCTTTAAAAGACTCTACTGGTCTACCTCCAAGGAAGACAGCCTCAATGCTGGGAAGCTTGTCCTTCTTTGTCTGCTTTGTGTTCCTGTTTCTAGTCAGTCTGTAAGCATGGCAGGGGGTGAAGGTTGGAAGACATGATCACCTAGCCTGATCACCAACCTCCTGGGACCTGGGATAAGTCTCTCTCTTACTCTGGGTCACCATTTCCCCATATTTAAAAACCTCTAAGGAGACTTGGTGAAATAATATACAAGATTTCCTCTAAAGCTAATATTTTATGATCCAAAGAGTTGACAAGGCTGCCCAGGCTGAAACATTTAGTCTGTGAGCAGTTTTGTTGCTGTGACCTAAAAAGCTCTTGGAAGTCTAGGAATATTCTCACCATGACTACCATTGATTTCAATGTGGTTGATGGGCTGATTTCCTAAGTCAGGTGAATTTAGGGCACTTTAGAAATTAGTTGATGGGCTGAAGGAGGCCTAGACATTTGTTCTCCGGGAGCCCTGGTGCTTGGGGTAGTATTTTTAAAAGTCCCCTTGATATTTTTAAGAAAAATGAAAAATGTCAATCCCTTCTTTTTCTTGAGGCTTACTCTTACTTTTTCCCAAATGAAGTAAAACAACACTATCATCTAAAAGTTGCTTCAGGCCTAATGCCATTTTTGCTGATAATAAAACTTCTCTTATTTAATTAGGGCAGCCTGAAGTCTATGTTAAGAAAAAAATACAAAATATCCAAGATTTTTAAGCAATAGAGAGCCAACTAAATAGCTGAACACGGTTTCCTCTTGAATGTGAGCTGATTATACATACGCTGAAATGCTCAGAGGGCCATGGAAAAAATCTCCATTTTTTGCCGCTATTTTCTCATTTTAGTTGTAAATGTGTTGTTTTAGTAAATTAGCCAAAAAATGATGTGTCTGCAATTCATTCAAACCTATTTTCCAGTTTTTATTTTCCAAGTTTGGTTGGAAGATATCCAAATGTTTAGAAGGAAAAAAAAAGACACAAAACCAGCAAGCCCAAAATTGGAGATGATTCCTCAATAGTCACATAATTGTGTATGCTCCATACCTTCGTGTTTACTCTGATTGAACATTGCTTCAATTGTTTCTAGATTCTGTTTCGATAGTGATTAGAGATATCATTATCCATGTGTTCTGTAGAATCTGGGGAAGTTTTTGGTGTTTGAAGTATTTTTTCTTTCCCTTTCCATTGGTGCCCCACTCCCTCCTTTGTCACTGTACCTCGTCACTTTACTGACCATTATTCTCTTCCATTTCTCCCTGCCTTCCCTCTCTATGCCTCTCTCACTTCTTCTCTGTCTGCTTCACCTAACTCCTCTTGATTTCTCTATATTATTTCCTCTTTCTCCTTTACCTATTAACTCTCTTTTTCTATCATTTGTCATCCCTTCTCTTTTTGGCAACTCACAGTTAGCAAGAATAACACATATAGCATGACATTCTTCATAAGCAAAATAATTTACAAAGCATTCTCTTAGATGTAACTTGTTATTTTTGGAAATAATGTCTGTATGTTTCAACTTGATAAGCATTGATTCCATGTAGTGTGAGGCTATGTTGGGCATTGAAGTTATGAAGATCAAGAAAACACACCCTCTCTATTAAGAATCCAAGAGTCGGGGGGGGTGCCTGGGTGACTCAGTTTGTTGAGCATCTGACTATTGATTCTGGATCAGGTCATGATCTCACAATTTGTGAGGTTGAAACCCCCATCAGGCTTGGCACTGACAGCACTGAGTCAGCTTGGGATTCTCTCTCCCCCTCTCTCTGTTTCTCTCCTGCTAGTCTGTGCACATGCTCTCCTTTCCCTTTTCCTTTCCCTTTCTCTCTCCCTCTCTCTCTCTTTCTCTTTCTTCTCTTTCTCTCTGTCCCTGTATCTGTCTTTGTCTTTGCCTCTCTCTCTCTCTCTCACATGCATGCACGCACACACACACACACACACACACACACACACACACACATACACTAAATAAATAAATGAACATTAAAGAAAAAAGAATCCAGGGGCAAAAGTACATATGTAAATGTTTTGATTGAGACATTGCAATGTGTGATGGACAATTGTACATAGTTGCATTTTTCCAATAATTTTCACAATTGTTCTTCACCAAACCCCCATTATCCCTGAAGACTGGACTGATTGAATGTCATATATTCCCTTAGGACTTCAGTTGACATTTATTGCTTTATATTTCCTAATGTAAGACTTTGAATTAATTTTTTTAACAGCTGTGGATTAATTTACCATAAAAATGTCTGTACTATCACGATGAAGGTATTTCTAATTCTAAGCCATTTTGGAGTCAAACCAAACCTTTCCAATCAAATATGGAAAAAATTATTTGCAAAGCCTCAACATATTCTTCTATTTAACTAGTTATAATAGAGGTAAGACCTAATAGGTCCATGGATATAAGAATGAATTCACAGATTTAAAGGTTAAAAAAAACCTGAAATTTTTATTTTCCTTGTAGACACAAGGATTATAGATTGCCTTCTATACTGGGGCTATCCACTCTGTCAAATTTTCTACATTAAGGCACCAAGCAATGAATGAGCACGGAGGTTAGATTTCAACCTGAGCCAGTTCTGTGTTTTATAAGCACACACTCTACAAACACTTTATCTTTAAGCGACTATCTGGCACATGCAAACCTATGTCCCAGGACCTATGAAAGACAAGTTTGGAACAAATTTGTACCTAACCCAGATATTATCAGTCATTCCACAGAAACTGTTATGTGCTTGCTGTGGTTATTCCAACTTGACCACACAGCATGTTCCTTGTGATGCTTCATAAATTACAGCGACTTGGATACTTGAGTCCGATTCAATGTATAAAAATCTGAATGGGGCATCTGGGTGCTCAGTGGGTTAAGCATCCTTCTCTTGGTATTGGCACAGGTTGTGATCTTGTGGTTGAGATCTCACAGTCATGATCAAGCCCTACATCAGGATTCTCTCTCTCTCTTTCTGCTCTTCCCCTGTTTGTGCTTTTGCACTCTCTCAAAATAAATAAAGAAGATTGAAAAATTCTGAATGTCCAGGGTGTGGGTCTTGATATGTGCTATCTTCAGTTTTATTTACTTATTTTTCACAATTAAATAAGTGTTTGGCTGAACATTGATTCTTATGACTCTGTCTTTGCTAGATTCCAGGCCAGCAGATTAAGATATATATGTGAACTGGATGTGATGTCTGCCAAAACAACTTGATAACTGCCTTGATAGAATCACAAGCAGAATAGAGCAGCAGGCAGAAAATGTGTCCCTACATGTGTGGAGGTTCAGAGGCGATTCAAACCCTGACTATGATAAGAGGGAAGGAATTATCCAGTCCCCAAAGAGAGAGAAATACATTTCATGGAATTGAAGCAAGTATGAAAAGTGAGGAAGAAAGGGGCTAATGCTTATGTTTGAAACAGATCCTGATACAGAGCCTCAAAGTCTGACTCTTTTTCTCTGCAGTGATTATGGCTAGAGATAAAGATTCAATATATTTCCTTAACTGGGCAGGAGAGTGGTAGTCAATCATATGTCATTCTCCAGTCACTGACAAAGATCTAAGAAAAACAAAAGCAACACTTCTGGAGGTTATTTTGTGAAAACAACCACCCAGCTCATATTTCACTAGACAAGAGAGTTTCACTAAGTATCCTTAAGTCCCAATGAGAGCTGTTACCCAGGGCATTAAAAAAGAGAAAACTTGTACTTTTTGATGAGATCCACTGGGCATACTGGCCTCATCAAATCTGAGGTTTGTTGCATAGTGTTTTATTTTTTTTGAGAATAAGATTCCTGAAGACAGATATGCACAAATAATTCAATAAACCAAATATGTGCCCTTCAAGTGCCTAATTTTGAAGCTAGTATTGTGACCCTTACCTCTGATATGATCTCCTTTCTCCTGTTATGACCAATCAGTTTCAAGAAAGAAATCCTTCCTTCTACTGAATCACAGCATATGCCATCACTCAAATGTTGATTTTTTATGAATGAGATCAATAACCACAGCAGGAAGGGGATTACTAGGGAAGCTGATTTGGGGGGAAGGGTACAGGAAGAGTTTTCTCCTCTGCTGCTTGCTTGACAGGTGGATGCAAGGGAAGATGCTAGATCTCAGGTGCCTTTAGATGCCTCTTGGATAATCAGAGATAATAAGGAATGTTTGTTACCATTGTTCTATCACTGAACTCATTAAATGTGTTGATTGAATTCTGCTACACATTTCTTTTTACTGAAAGACATGAGGCATGAAGGAGTCCTACATTTCAAATCCTGAACTGATATTTTAAGATGAGCAAACACAAAAGATTTTAAAGGATAAGATTTTTTTATGTCCTGGAAAATATAAAATAAAGACTGAAGTCCATTTAAAGGGAGAAATATTGGTGTTTGTGTGAATGGGTATTCTCAGTAGAGAGGAGTTGAGTATTCCATTTTCTGTTCTTATGTCAGAGACTATGGGTATTTTAACAAAGGAATGTTGTAGAATGGAACTTCTTTAGCCTCAGAAAAGTGGACACAATAGCAGGTCCAAGAACAAAGACATAATAAATTGGGCAATTTTTTCCCTGGAAATTCATTTGGCAATATGCAACCAAATAAATTCAAATAGTTTGAAGGTTTCATTCAGTAATTTTCAAGAAATAGTCATACATTAAGATCAAGAAGAAACACAAAACTTGTTTATCATAGCGTTATTTTATTTTATTTACTTCTAAGCTTGTTTATTTTGAGAAATCAAGAACATGAGTGGAGTAGGGGGAGAGAGAATCCCAAACAGGGCTCACACTCTTCTCATGAACCTGATGCAAGGTTTGAACTCACAGCCATGAAATCATGACCTAAGCTGAAACCAAGGGTTGGACACTTAACCAACTGAGCCACCCAGGCATTATTTTAAAGAGGAAAATTTCAAAAAGACTGGATATACAGTAATTTAAAAATTGTAATGAATGGTGTCAGATCACTATAGTAGGCTAATGTACATTCATTTATAATTATCTTTGGGGTCCCTGGGTGGCTCAGCTGGTTAAGCATCTGACTCTTAATTTCAGCTCGGGACATGATCTCAGAGTTTGTAAGTTCAAGCCTGACATTGGGCTCTGTGCTGGCAGACAGAGCCTGCTTGGGATTCTCTGTCTCCCTCTCTCTGTCCCTCCCTCCCTCAAAAATAACTAAATAAACATTTAAAGATTTAAAAAATAAATAAATTTACCTTTACAATTTTTAAAAGTTTATTTCTTTCTTTTGAGAGACAGAGACAGAGAGAGAGAGAGAGAGAGAGAGAGAGAGAGAGAGAGAGAGAGAAAGCGTGTGAGAGAGAGCATGTGCACAAGTCAGGGAAGGGCAGAGAGAATGAGAGACAGGATTCCAAGCAGCCTTCATGCCATCAGCCTAGAGCCTGATGTTGGACTTGAACTCATGAACTGTGAGATCATGACCTGAGCTGAGCTCAGGAGTTAGACGTTTAACTGACTCACACATTCAGGCACCCTATAAATAGTTTGATGATCTAAGGAAATTTTTACAAATATTATCTTGCTTGCAAAGAGTTACATATAAATCTGTGTGTACAATTTGACCCTTTGTAAATATGTATATGTTATTTGTGTGAATATGTGTACATGGAGACAGAGAATAAAAGGAAATGAAACAACATATTGTTAACAACGATGTCCCATGAATGCTTAAGATATTTGTGTTTTTGGTTTTCCTCTTTAACATTTTTCCTTGATTTTCAAATTCTACATTTCTATTCATTCTACAATGAATATTTTATACCTTTACACTTAGAAAAAGTCAACACTTCAGCAACATATGTCCTCAATTATTTGCTGAATGGACATCATGCTTGTGCTTGTAACTGACTTTGATTAATAGAATGAGAGCAGAAGTGGCAGGTGCCATTGCTGAGAAGGACGTTGGGAACCTCCATGTGATTAACTCTTCTTCCATTCTCATAGGCCCCAGAACTGCCATGTCCCTGCAAAGTGCCTCTCCTTTAACCCCGATCTCAGAATGAAAATGTCATGTGGTGTAGCGTCACAGGACACCCACAATGGCAGGCATATGGGCATGAATGATTCCAGACTTTTTTGTAGGACGCTATTGGGAATTGAGGATTGTCGTTACCATAGAACTACAAAAAGAAAACGTGACTAAGATGGTCTATTTCGTTACATTTTCTATATTAAAGACTAGCTAAATGACTGTTTACTTTAAGCAAATAATGTATTGTTAGGCTCATAGACCCAAATAGAGACAGGTTTAAGTGTCCTATGTATAACACAATATGAAGATAAACCAAGGAAATACTTTTTCTCCATTCAAATCCACCCTTCTTAGTAATCAATCTCATGATTCACAGTGTTTCTTTTAGTGAAAATAAGTGGCATATTTACATTTGCTTCCCATATTCTCTTACCCAAAGTAGAATAATTTTTAATTTGCCTTTTCTACTTAAGCAAAATATCCTGGAAATCATTACATAACAGGTGAATGAGCCAGAGTTATTGTACCAATCTTTTACATATGACTGTTATTTTCAATATTTTGTTACAACAGAGAGCACGGTAGTGAATAATCTTGGGATTATGTATGTTTATATTTTTGGTGATGTAACTTCAGAATAAATTCTTATAATTGGAATAAAGGTTAAATTTATTTTTCATTTTATTAAGTCCTTCCAGATTCTCCTTTATCATGGTTATACCAATTTGTGTACCTACAGAGCATCTGTTACCCCAAAGGCACACTCCTGAAAGCATTCTTGATACGAAGCTTGACTCTATTTCAAATATTTTCTAGATTTTGAATTTTGGAAGTAGAAGAAGGGAAATTCTGCCTAAGCTCAATCCACTGAATTAATAAGAATTTTTATATTGAATAGAGTGTGTGGCACCTTTAATAACTTTGACTTCACTGTACTCATATATAAATATACTTACCCTCCTCAGCAGATCTTAAGCTCACTGAAAGAAGAAAAGCAGGGACTGTGAACTTCAGCTAGTGTCTTGCATAGATCTCCCTATTTGGTTCTCAAAAAAATATTTAACTAGTGTAAGTATTTATTTAACTATCTTAGGTCATAGGTAATAAACAAGGAGATAATAAGGCAAAAGAGAAAGAAAATATATAAAAGGCCATGCATTTTTCTCTCTCAATACTGTAGTTACAATCTTTCTAGATTGCTCCATGACTTTCTTTGTTGTTTTGTCTGGAAAGCAAATTGAAACTGAAACCTAAATAAGGGGTCACTTAGTGAAGGACACTACAAGACCCCATGAGAAATTACCAGGCCACCTGATGAGAGATTTGGATTGGAAAATGATTCCTTGATGAGTCTGAAATACAGTATGTCTCTTTTCCTGAGCTCTCCATTTCCTGCTGCCATTTCTTACAACAAGCCCCTAACACAGGAGACTTTCTTGGGGAATTTAAACTGACAGCCCGGTGCTGATTAGAAGCCTTAGGACAGGGCATCTCCGAAATGAGATCAATGTCAGAGTGCTTTTGCCCACAGCAGCCACAGGAGGAAGAAAAAATAAAACCAACAAATACTTCACAACATCCTTTATTGGAGAATATATGAGTCAAAAGCATGGGGAAGGAAAAGAGTTTCACATTGTGCCCTTAAAAAACTTTGAGCAATGCCTCTCTAAATAGTGTGAATAAAGGCCTAAATACATACATAAAATGTGCCACAACTTGTAATTCCAAATATTCTGAAATAACTAGCATATAGTTTGATTTTTAAAGAGATATTTTCTTTAGAGCAATAAAATTGAGAGGAAGGTACTGAGATTTCCCATATATGCCCTGCACACCCTGGACATGCACAACTCCGTCCCCGGTGCTATGTCCCACCAGGCTGGTACATTGTTACAGTCCATCAGCCAACATTGGCACATCATAATTACCCAAAGTCCACAGTCTACATTAAGTTTTCACTCTTGGTTTTGCTCATTTTGTGGGTTAGGACAAATATATAATAACCTATATTTGTCATTATAATATCATACAGAGTATTTTCACTACCCTAAAAATCCTCTGTGCTCTGCCTATTCATCTTTTCCCCTCTCTCTCCAGCAACTATTGATTTTGTGACTGTCTCCAGTGTGTTGGCTTTCCAGAATGTCATATACTTGGATTCATAGAGTATATAGCTTTCTCAGACTGGCTTCTTTTACTTAAAAATATGCATTTAATGTTCTCCCATTCCTTTTCATGGCTTGGTAGCTCGTCTTTTTGGCACTGAGTGATAGTCCAATGTCTGGATGTATCACAATATATTTATCCATTCACCTATTGAAAGACATCTTCGTTGCTTCTATATTTGGGCAATTATGAACAAAAAAGCTATAAATAACTATATTCAGAATTTTGTGTGAACATATATTTTCAACACCTTTGAGCAAATATCAAGGAATGTGATTGCTGTATTGTAAGGTAAGGTGTTCGGATTTGTACGAAATGCCCAAATGTCCCCCAAAGTGACTGAATTTCCATGGTTTGCATTTCGACCAGGAAGGTTTGAGAATTCCTTTTGCTTCAGTTTTCCCAGTATCATTTGTTGAAGAAAAGGTCTTTGTTTGTATTGCCTTTGCTCCTTTGTCAAAGATCAGTTTTCTGTATTTACATGGGTCTATTTCTTCACTTCCTGTTCTGTGTCATTGATATATTCACCTAATCTTTTGCCAATACCAAATTCTTGGTTCTTCTAGCTTCATAGTAAGTCTTGGAATGAGGTAATGGCAGTCTTTCAACTTTGATCTTTCAACAATGATCCAATATTGGGTTAGCTATTGTGTGCCTTCTGTGTCTTTTTACAAATATTAGAACAAAATTGTTGATATCCATAAAATGTCTTGTTCAGATTTTGATTGGAATTACATCAGCTCCACACAAAATTTGGAAAAACTGACATTTTGAAAACGTTGAGTCTTCCTTTCCATGAACATGGAGTATCTCTCCATGTATTTAGTTTTTGATTATATTCGTTAGAATTTTATACTTCTCCTCCTATAGATCTTGTCTATTTTGTTAGGTTTATAGTTAAGTATTTATTTTTGAGGGCATTAACATAAATTGTATTGTGTTTTTAATTTCAAAGCCCATATGGTCATTATCACCAAGTAGGAAGGCAATTTGTTTTCATATATTTGTCTTTTAGCTTCTTACCTTGTTATTGCTTATTAATTCCAGGAGTTTTTTGGTTAATTCTTTCAAATATCTACATAGATGATCATGTCATCAGCAAACAAAAGCAGTTTTATTTCTTTCCCAATATATAGACATTCTGTTTTATTTTCTTACCTTATTGCATTAGCAGAATTACAGAGCAATGTTTAAAAAGGAGTGGTGAGAGAGAACATCCTTATCTTGTGCCTGATCATGGTGGGGAAGCTTCAAGTTTCTTAAATTATGATAGCTGTAACATTTTGGATATAACCTGTATCAAGTTGAGAAAGTTACCCTCTATTCCTTATTTGCTGAGAGTTTTTATCATGAATAAGTGTTTGAATTTTTCAAATACTTTTTTTTCATCTATTGACATGATAATGTGATTTTCTTTTTTCAGACTATTGATGTGTTGAATTACCTTAACTGATTTTCAAATATTGGACCAGACTTTTGTACCTGAAATAAATTTCATGTGGCCATGGTGCATAATGGTTTGTGTCCTTTTTTGGAATAAATTTGCTACCAATTTGTTGAGAATTTTTGCATTTATATTTATAAAAGATATTTGTCTATAGTTTTCTTTTAATAGTTTTAATAGGTATAGACTTATTCAGATCAACTATTTTTTCTTTTGTGCACCTTGGCACTTTGTTTCTTTCAAAGAATTGGTCCATTTCATCAGGTTATCAAATTTGTGGGCATAGAGTTGTTCATAATATTCCTCTACTATCCTTTTAATTTTTATGAGATTGGTAGTGATTCACTCTTTCATTTATCATACTAATGATTTGTGTTTTCTTACTATTTACAAAATTTAGCATAGCCAGTAGTTTACTTATTTTATTGATCTTTTCAAAGTACTGGCTTTTGGTTGGCAGATTTTCTCTAGTGATTTCCTGTTTTCATTTCATTGCTTTATGTCCTAATTGTTTTCATTTTTTTTCTTGCTTTAGATTTAGGTTGTTTTACATTTTTTAGTTTTCTAAGGTGGAAATACAGACTATTAACTTTAGATTTTTCTTCTTTTGGGGATATTTGCATTCAATTCTATCAATATAGTATATTTTTGACATTGTTTTTGATTTTTTTTTCTTCACAGTACATTTCACCTAATTGGAGTCTTGAAAACATATCTCGCTATATATCATTATATTTTTACAGGCATGTCCAATGAATGGGCTTTTTATACCTGGTTAGTAAAGTCACAAAAACAGTTGTTTTAATATTTTCTGGGTATAAGATAAAAGGCCTGAGCAGAAAAAGGCACACCTAACCTAAAAGAATGTGCATGCCCATTTCTGATTCATATTTCTTCACAGGTTTCATCCGTTCTTCCCAGACTTCAAGTCCTCACCCAGGGTGGGAAGTGACAGACTGGTTTTGTTTCTTGTTTCTATTTCCTTAAACTCAGTAGAGTTTTCTAGTAGTCTTAAGGTTCCCAGAAAACTTAGGAAATATATGACTAAAGGAATATAAATCAATGTAAAATAATTCTGTGATATAGGCACTTTTATGTGTGATATGGATAGTGATATGCAGACATTTATTTAGAAGCTTTACTGTTGTGAGGAAGGAATAAAATGCTAATAACTCCAGAGATACATGTTAATGATAGTAACATTGAAGATGCCATACACACAATCAATACCACCTCTTCCAGAAATCCTCTATGACTTCTCTAAAAGAACTGAGTGCCTGAAACTCTTATTCAAAAATTTGCATATTCTTTCAATATAAATCATAAAAATATAAAATGATTCAACATCCTATATAGAGACACATGCACAGAAAATGCATAACGATGTGCACGTGAATGAAAAACAGGAAGGGGCACATTTTGATGAGGATATGACTTTTTCCAGAACTCTTTTTTAATAACTCACATTTTATCATAAATATTTATCTATTTCTTACCTTCTTCTATGAAAGCAGAGGGACAGGAGAATTATTTTCTTTCTGTCCAAATTCTCAGGACTGAGTTCCAGGCCTCATCCATTATAGGTGTTGAAAAACATATATTGCACAAATGATTTAATGAATGAGGGAATACGTGAATACATGCATGACAAAGCTCGATGCAGAGCTGACCTTGAATGGAGTAAATCACCCTTATGTGTAGTACCACACACTAACTTACTTTCCATCCATCCTGATGCCTGCCAATCCAGTTTGGTAATTCCATGCCTTTGACTGAACATATTGATATCTGCTGAAACAAAATGTGTGTGTGTGTGTGTGTGTGTGTGTGTGTGTGTGTGTGTGAATGTGTTTTTTTCTGAGTGTTGAATATAATGTTGGTGCTCCCTTCAGAATGAATTTGAGTAGATAAAATATCTGAGTAAGGATTCTGAAGTTTAAAAAGGGAAGATACTGCCTTCAACAGGCCACAGTTTGATTTGAACTCAGAGTGCGAGCTGGAGTCCTTGGGAAGCTGGGCAAGGAGCACTGTGTGGGCAGCAGGGTTAGGGACTGTGAAACAGATGGTCACAACCCAATAACTGGATATTTCATTATTGAGAATATTTTAAGAATAATATTTAACAACTTTGTTGGAGTGTAACTGAATGCAATAATTTGTGTGCACATTTAGAGTATATAATTTTACAAGTTTTAGACATATGTGAAAGATACAGCTGTGAAAACATCACCACAATAAAGGAAGTGAACATATCTGTCATTCCCCAGTTTCCCTTTGTAAATCCTCACGGGAGCACCCAGCCCTGGGGAACCATTGATGTGTTTTTTCTCAATGTAGATTACTTTACATTTCCTGGAATTTCACATAAATGGGATCATAGTACACATTCTTTTTTGTCTGATTATTTTTACTCTGCATATTTTTTCTGTAAATTGTATTATTATTAGTAATAATGATGATGATCAATGTCTGAACTAGGTACTTTTCATACATTCTCATTTAATTAATTTCATCTACAATGCTCAGCCAAAATGAATTATTAAAAAGGTCTTTAAAAAGGTCCTTATGAAAATTGATTTGTTTCTGACAAGGGCAATCATTCCATTTACAGAGGCTAATTCTTTTACTCACATAAGAGAAACAATTCATTATTATACAACTAACAAAAAGATGATTACAATGAAATGATGATTAGTAATTCATTCATTTATTTAAAGGAAGATCATATTTTCTCCATATTTTCAAGTAATTCTCATTCAGACATGCAAAGTATGCACTCCAACCTTAAAGTTCTATATAAAGCATCAGTTCTAAAAGTTTATCTTTTGTGAAGCTCCTTCCTAAGTGGCTTTATACTCTAAAAACTCTTGCGACCCGCTAGCTTCAGGTCCTCCTTAAACAATAGTATTAGGGGAAAGAGATCAGGCTTTCTCATATAATCTCTTAATTGAAAAAAGGATAAAAGAGATCTTGCAGAAGCCGATAGTTTTTAGAAAGTGATATTTTAATAAAAAGAAGACATATCTATTTCAGAAGGAAACAGCCAAGGTGGCATTAATATAATTGTACTTCAATGAAAGAGGAATCATTTCAACAAACTTCATACTATAATTATTTTACTTTCTGCATTGTGGTTGAAAAAAAGAAAAAATATCATCTATAAATGGAACTATCAAAGATGAAAATTAACCACACACCAAAAAACAGTTTCTGACATTTCTAACTAGCATTCCATAAGTCTCCACTATCTCTTTCCCTTATGTTCACCAGTTAAACACTGTGCTAGGTGCTTTGGGTAATAAAACCTTTAGGGGACATGCTTTTATTTCAAGAGGATTAAAAGAGATTGAGGAGTAAAGCATATAACATATACATATAACAGATATCTAGGAATGCATAGTGATATACAATCCATTTGCAAAAATCAAGTGCCCTAAGTGACCAGAGGAGAGAGGCCTTTGGAAGTGGAGTGGCCCTGAGTTCATCAGAGTGGAAAACTAGAGCTCAATTTTGAGGTGAGAAGGACATAGGATAGGTGCAGGAGAAGGTTCTTGGCCAGAGAAATGAGGATCACTAAGATGAGCAAGGTATAAATCTCAAGGAACCACAGTCTCATGAGGGAATGAGAGAGAAGATCAACGAAGAATATGTCCAAGTGGGTGAGGGTTAGAAACCCAGAATAGGGCTACCTAAGCAGCTTGGTGTTTGGCCTGGAGCTCAAGAAAGATTTGCTTATTGTATTCTTAAGATAATTTTAGGGGCGCCTGGGTGGCTCAGTCGGTTAAACATCCTACTTTGGCTCAGGTCATGATCTCAGGGTTCGTGGGTTCAAGCCCCACATCGGGCTCTGGGTTGACAGCTCGCTCAGAGCCTGAAGCCTGTCTTCAGATTCTGTGTCTCCCCCTCTATTTGACCCTCCCCTGCTCATTCTTTCTCTCTCTCTCTCTCTCTCTCTCTCTCTCTCTCAAAAAATAAATAAAACATTAAAAAAAATTAAAAAGATAATTCTAGTATTTCCCTACATACACATCTTCCCCAACAGCACTGTGAAAGTTCTACACTAATATTTGCAACTAGAGGGAAAACACTGATAGTAGTCAGAGAGACTGATTGCACATGAACTAAAACCCAGTCCATTGGGATGTGGGGCATACTGAAATTTTAACCTCTGGCAACCATGAAGAAAGCCCAGAAATACTGAGTTTTTTTAATTTGTTTTTGTTTTTGTTTTTTTGCTATCAGTGCTTTGGGGGTAGGTGAAATAGGTACTGCTGGACTCAGAATGTATTTTGTCCAAGGGCATGACTAACAGGTCTAGTAACTGGAACTGATGTTCCTGGCAGCCACCATTCCAGGGTTGTTTTCAGTGTACTGAGCAACTAGCTGTTGAACATTGGCCTTATTTAAAGGCCTGCAGAAGTTGGGTGATTATACAATGTGGAATTGAATCACTAGTAAATGATGATAGTGATCTTTAGGATATTCTTTTTTTTTAATGTTTATTTTGAAGAAAGTGTGAGACAAAGTGCGAGCAGGGAAGAGGCAGAGAGAGGGAGACACAGAATCTGAAGCAGGCTCCAGGCTCCTAGCTGTCAGCACAGAGCCCGATGCAGGGCTGGAACTCATGAACCGTGAGATCATGACCTGATTGAAAGTCTGACACTTAACTGATTGAGCCACCCAAGGGTCCCTGGGATACAGTGCTCTTAATGCCATGTGAAGTTATATAAATAAAAGAGGGAGGCAAACCATAGGAGATTCCTAAATATAGAGAACAAACTCAGGGTTTCTGGAAGAGAGGTGGGTGGGGAATGGGCTAAATGGGTGATAGGTATTAAGGAGGGAACTTGTGATGAGCCCTAGGTGTTATATGTAAGTAATGAATCACTAAATTCTACTCCTGAAATGAACATTACATTATATGTTAACTCAATAGAATTTAAATAAACACTTAAAAACTAAAATTATATTATCTGTACATACTTATATTCATTTTTACTAATGCTCAAATGTTTGACACTGAACTTATTATATTTAAAAAAATTTTTTTTTCAATAAACTAAGAGGTTAGTTTTTTTTTTTCCTGTTTCCCTGCCATTGCCCTGTGGAATCCTTCATTCTTCTGGCCCATCACTGTAAAATCATATCTAATTGAACTACTGGATATGAGCTAATACGCATTTTTATGGATGCATCCCGATGGTATAGGACAGTGTCTCTATAGTCAGTGATGCTTGAGAATGAATGAGAATACACAAATAAATATTTGAGCTTTATGATGAATAAGATCCCTTCCCAACACTGGGATTCTGGAGTCCCAGAGAGTTGTAATTACTCTTGGTAGTATTCTAACCCTTTCCTCACTCAGCCAAAATCAAGAAATCAACCAACAGCAATGAACAAAAGGCCTAACACATGCCTTTTATTCTGGTTATTCCTTGGCTGATGGTGTGTTTAAAACTCATTAGCAGTGTGTTTTCTCAAAAAATAAAAGAGTTTCACACTTTCTTTTCTCTCTATTATTCTGCGACATTTCTATTTCCTTTTGTGGATATCTCCATGAATAAATTTAATTCTAGACATTATTTTATCTTACGTCTATGTACATCAACTGAGGGGTAAATAATTATGAATTATTTGGTCCAAACAGGAGATTATGCATATCAGTTTTATCTGTGAAGGACACATATAGCATATTGTTACAAGAAGTTGATTGCTGGGCCATTTCTTCTAATGCTTCGTATTTACCTATTTTTTAATGTAAAGTTGGTGGTGTTAAATACCAAACATTCTTCAAAAGGAGTAAGACATTTATTCCTTCCTCATAAAGTTCTCAGAAAATATTGCTCCTTATCAATGAAGCAGAGAAATTATACTTTAGGTTCTTTAATTTAAACACTAAGGAAATGCTGTAGTTTGATTTTAGAGAGAAATCTGTCCGATGGGATACACATATCTGTGAAAATCTGTAGACAAAGACTCCTTCCCTTTACTTTGAGGAAGACAAGAAAGAAGAGGTTTTTGTTTTTAATTTTGTTGTGTTGTGTGGTTTTACCTCCACTTGGGTCCTGGATTATAGTCAGGAAACTACAAAGCCTGAAGTAGCTTTGCCACCCTCTTAAATTTGCTGCTGATGTTGAACTCCCTCCTTTGTCTTAGAGCCATCCCATCAACTCTCCACACTGTCATGTTTTCACTTCACTGGAAACACTATTTCCTCCATAGATAATTTTTGTCCCATTTTTTCCCATTGTTTTCAATGACTCCTTGCAGCAAACACATACACTATGCAGACCTTCTCCTCCTGAGTGTGAGATGCCAGGCTGGTGAGGGAACTGCAGGAGTGGAAGGCATGAAGCCTGCCCTAGAGGCCAGAGGTGCTCAGGTGAGCAGTCAGTAACCAACCTAGTGGGCATTGTCATGGAGAGCTGTGCTGAGCTCCACAGAGAAGTTTGGTTACAGACAGGTAGGTGCAGAAAGGAGGCGTTCGTATCAATGGGAAGCAGGTGTGATGGGGTTGGAGGAAGAGGGGAGGTCATCAAAGGATACTTGTGAAAGGATATAATGCCTCAGTAGAGACAAAATCACAGTAGACAGCCACAGAAACATTCCAAGCAGAGAATACAGATATGCAAAGGAGTTTCAGCTGTTTTGGAAACTTGCCATTTTTGGAATGGTCAGAGCACTCTGGGTGCACCAGTAAGAAAAGATAAGGAAATAAGTCATGAGAGCTCAAGTGAAGAATAGAAGTCAACACAGCCAACAGCTGATTTCTGTTTTCAGGCTGAGCGGTAACTCCTCTTAGACAAACACATGGCATTTCCCCTAGGGGAAGACTTTGAGATGGACGGAATATTCCTGTGAGAAAAGTAGGGATGAGGAAGAAGGGATGGACAAGGATAAAAGCAAAGACAGGGGAGAGCTTGGCCATATGAAGTGGACACATCAGAAGCAGATTGTAGAAGAAAGAGAAGATGCCCTTTTTTGTTTGTTTAGAGAGGAGGAAGGGCAGAGAAAGGAAGAGACAGAATCCCAAGTGGGCTTTCTGCTGTCAGTGCAGAGCCCGATGTGAGGCTCAAACTCAAGAACCACGAGATCATGACCCGACCCTAAGTCAGGAGTTGGACACTTAACTGACTGAGGCACCCAGGGGCCCCAAGGCACCTTTTTATTTGCACCTTTTTAATTTGTACACAGAGGCTTATAGGAGTTTCACATTGGGTCCCAGTGTTGTTTCTAATTGTACCACAGAAGAGAAACCTGCCGGGGGGACAGCAGCAGGATCAGGGTAGCATGAACAAGACTTCCAGAGCATTTTCTCCTAAATCCTCTCTTCCTTGGCCTTCTGATCTTCTGTGAAACCCAGTATGCCAGCCCTATCTCTGGACACATTGTCTCCTGCTCCACTGTGAGTTAAGTTTAGACCCCTTGTGTCATCTGAGAATCAATGGTATCTAGCAGAATCCAGGCACACAGCACTTTTTCAGAACGTGAATTAAAAAGGACCATGGTGGGGTGGGGAGGGGGGTGCGCCTGGTGGCTCAGTCGGTTAAGCGTCCGACTTCAGCTCAGGTCATGATCTCGCAGTTCATGGGTTCAAGCCCCGCATCGGGTCTGTGCTGACAGCTCAGAGCCTGGAGCCTGCTTCAGATTCTGTCTCCCTCTCTCTCTCTGCCCCAACCCGAATAGCACTATCGATCTCTCAAAAATAAAAACAAACATTAAAAATTTAAAAAGAAAGACCATGAGGATTTGGAAACTGAGAGAACAATCTTACCCACAGGAGGTTTTTCTCATAACATAATGGACATGACAGCAGTGGAGAGGAAGGCAGCAGTGAAGCAAAACACACAGGTAGGGCACAGTGAGCCAAAGAAGCAAACTGGGTTATAAAAACTGGAGACAGGCTGAGTAGATAAACATTTGACACCCAGAATAATGCATGTGGGACAAAAGAGTGGAGGAACTACTTTTATGGGAGATAGAATGAGAAGGATCTACTAGAGAATCAGGAGCAACAAAGAGAAATAGGCATGGTCCTTGCAAGTGGAGGAGAAAAAGCACATGGAGATCCAGAAGCAGAACCCAGGCCCCAGGGCCCACCAGTCCCCAACAGAGGGTTCTGTTCATCTTCTACACATCCACATTTTCTTTGGGTTTGAATAACCTGAAGTTCTGTGGTCACCTCTGATGGGGCATGGGAAAGCCCAGGGAGTCAAAACGATAATGCTTCTAGAATAGCATAGTTTGCTACCAACTCCTCTCTCCTCCCTGGACAATCCTAAGAAGTCACCATGTTGTACTATTTCCACGGTAGCAATAGGAGCACAGAGGCAGAATATTTGGGCTCTTTCTCTGGTTTATACACTGTAGGTCTGATAGGGCTTCATAGTATGAACCCACAAATCATACAAAATTGTAAAATATTTGTCCTTCATGGTCATTAAGTGTGCTAAAAAAATATGAACAGAAGGTTTAAAAATCAGATCATAAACTCTCTTCTTTTTGAAGTGGCTGAGTTTTAAGAAGTGTTATATATCAAGCTACTTAAAACATTTATTTTATGTCTCAACCTTTTTTTTAATGTTGTCCTGCTTTTTGTGCAAAATATGATAGAATGGATCATCAAACTCTCCAAAGCATCATTAAACTGTAAAAGATAAAGTTCATTAGATGTACTGCTGAAAAAATGTTTATATAAATACATATTTCCAGTCCTAAAATTATCTTGAGCATATCAGGATTACTGTTCTACTTTTTGTAATGAGCCTTTCTTCCTTTTGGGTAGATCATTTATTTATTTTGACACCACTAATGTGACAATTGAGAAGCATAAAATTTGACTGAAGAACTTACTACATTTTTGATGAACTACCAAAACCAAAAAGAAAAGCAAACAAACAAAAAAAACCCCACAAAAAACAGGTGTACACTGCAAAAACAAAGCCAATGGCCTTGCCTTGCTGTTGAGGGAGTGGCTAATCACGCACACAGATGTCACTACAAAGAAATGACAAAATCTTGGAACATCACCACCACAAAAAAGAAATGAAGTAAAAATGATTGCAAAAGTATTAGCCTTTATCCAAACACTGAGTTTCTGATTGTATGGCTGTCCAGAGTTTCTGCCTCACACGGGAAAAAATAAAGCAAGCATAGCATACAAAAGATAAATGAAAAGTTATTGTTGGGATATACTTAACTAACCCATAGAAAATTCTGCATTTCAGATTTATTATAACTTGACGACTATTAGGTAAGCTGTGTCTGTGAAGGGGGCAGCATCCCAGAAGAAAGGAGATACCCAATATTTTTTAAATACCCTTCACCTCTTCATGTACATTGAAAGAAGAAAAAGCAAAACAAAGAATATTCCATTAAAATTAGCTGCATCCCTGTTGATTTTAGATTAAAAAGAACAGAGCAGTGATGTCTGGCATTAGAACCTATGCACATATTTTTGTGTTCTACTAAGTTTAAGGAGCCTTAAACACATTGTAAGATGATTTAGCAATCCACAAATATTTAATGTCCTGTGTGTCTAGCATTATGATAAAAGTTGTACATCATTCAAGAATGAGTAAGGCAAGGCCCTTCCCTTAATATAAATGAAATAATAGAAGGGGCATCTGGTTGGCTGTCAGTAGAGCATGCTACTCTTGATCTTGGGGTTGTAAATCTGAGCCCACTTTGGGTGTAGAAATTGCTTATAGATAAGTATATAAGTATATGCTTATAAATAAGTATATATAAGATTCAGTGATGGATAAGATATTACTTGTATGCAACACATATCTTTCAGGCAGTGGCTACGGCTTTCATGTGTGTAAAAATCTAACTGGGGTACCTAGAAATATGAGACCATCCAGCACCACCACCCTCCAGGTAACATGGCTCAGTATATTTGGGGTTAAGGCCAGGAATTTACATTGTTGACAAATGACCCAGATCAAGGTAAAAATAAGAGTTTTGTAACTTGGTCAGCAGTTCTCAAATCTATCTGTGTATTAACATTTCCTGATGATCTTTATAACAATTCCAATACTTATTCCCTACACCCAAATCTAACTGAACCACTTCTGATATCCTATTTTTGAAAGACCCCCAGCCTATTCTAGGGTATATTTAGGATTGGGGACCTCTTCCTTTAAAGAACCAGGCAGGGGCACCTGGGTGGCTCAGTTGGTTAAGCGTCCGGCTTCTGGCTTCAGCTCAGGTCATGATCTCATGGTTCGTGGGTTTGAGCCCCATGTCAGGCTCTGTGCTGACCACTTGCTCAGAGCCTGGAGCCTCTCTTCAGATCCTGTGACTTCTTCTCTCTCTGACCGCCCCCCCTGCTCTCTCTCTCTCTCGCTCTCTCGCTCTCTCTCTCTCTCTCTCTCAAAAATAAATAAAAACATTTTAAAAAATAAAGAACCAAGCAAACAAAATTAAGTACCCTGGCAGTTAATTGACATTGGGTGGGACCTACCTTTTCAGGTGTGACCCCACTCCCTAGATCCTAATTGGCCAATTATCATATCATTATCACCATAGAAATCAGCAGCAGTGGCAGAATAGCTACTTTTTATTTGACTTTTACCTTTTATATTCGAGACACTCTCGTGCTTTACATCAGGGTAATTTTATTCAATCTTCCCAGCCACAGTCTCTGGACGGAGATGAGAAATCTGCTTTATAAACATGCATTCCAGGTGATCTTTATATGTATTAACTTTGAGAGGCATCACCTCCCAATGCTTTCTCTTCAAGACTGCCAATGTAATCTTTTTTCCCTCTTGTGTGATCTTTTTAAATTTTAACTCTGACGATGGATGACCTCACTTGAAGCTCTCAGAGACTCCCCTTTACCGTGAGGTATATTGCTTTGTCCGGTCCTCAAATTTTATGTTTATAAGGATTAAGAGAAAGCATCTGTGCATGAAGCAATACACGTGTCAAGAATCCAGTAAGTATGAAATCTGAGCCCCGAAGTCCAGTTTCCCTCTTCAGCATCACCATCATCCTCCCCCACCACAAACACATGCACAACTATGCACACAACATACAAAACTCTAAACTGCTGGCAAAGCCACCTGTACTCTGGGAAGCTTCAGATCTTCCCAGCGCCTTCTCTCTCGGCTTGAAATCCTTTCTCACCCCATCCCCCACCTGCCCTCTGGTCTCAGTTGACTTGCCAAGCTTTCGACCTCTGGCAGCCTTGCATTTGCCACATACACCGGGTAACCCAGCCAGCTCTGGATCCTGGAAACAGATAGTCCGAATGGCCTTAGAGGATGCGCTCTACTTGAACCAACCGCGGTCCCCTCTACGTGCCTCTCTTGTCATCCTTGCCCGGTTGACTTGTAGTATTAACAGTTCCCTGGTGGGCCCAGTATTAACAGAGAGTTTGCTCCCTTCCCTCTGCATATTCTGAAATGTTTTCTGTAACTGTCCGAGAAACTACATTTTCTTTTGCCCTTTACTTCCTGGCTAACTGACCTTGACGATCACTATTTGCTAAAGGTGGCTTTATTCCTTGGAGTCCTCTGGGACTCTGAGAAAAAAAATAAGTATGTTTTGGGGAAAGTGAATACGAAGTATTTTAAAACAAGGAGCATAATGATTTTTAGGTGTGGCACAGGTTGTCAAACTGTCTAGTGACCAGAGCTCTGAGCTTTCATTGTTTAGGGGTAATGATAAATATCTTGAAGCAGGAGGGCCCCCTAAAACATTAGATGGGACTATTTAGCACTGGGAAAGATGGAATTGGGGTAATAGGAATTGTTGATAAGGAGTACAAAGGTTCTTTTGGGGGTGATGAAAAGATTCTAAAATTATAGTGAGTGGGGTGTCTGGTGGTTCAGTCAGTTAGGCATCTGACTTTGGCTCAGGTCATGATCCCAAGGTTTGGGGGTTCCAGCTCTGGGTCCAGCTCTATGCTGACAGGTCAGAGCCTGGATCCTGCTTCGGATTCTGTGTCTCCCTCTCTCTCTGCCTTTCCCCAAGTCACACTCTGTCTCTTTCAAAAATAAATACACATTAAAAATATAAAAAAATAAAATCATAGTGATGGTTGCACAACTTGGTAAGTACAGTAAATGCCATTGAACTGTACATGATAAATGGATGAATTGGATGCTTTGTGAGTTATATCTCAATAAAAAAAAAGAGAGAGAAAGAAGAAGAAGAAGACAGGGATACCCAGGTAGCTCAGTCACTTAAGCATCCAACTCTCAATTTTGTCCTAGGTCATGATCTCACAGTTCCTGGGATTGAGCCCAGCATCGGGCTCTGTGGTGACAGCACGGAGCCTGTTTGGGATTTTTTCTCTCCCTCTTTCTGCCCCTCCCCTGTGCGCGCTCTCTCTCTCTCTCTCTCTCTCAAAAATAAATACATAAACTTTAAAAAGGAAGGAAGATAACTTTTAAACCCATGTTCACAGAAACCAAAGGGGCTAGATAGGAACAGGTACCATCCACGTTTCTAATAATCACCACCAGCAGTTTCAACATAGTAATTTCAGTAACTATTAATTTCTCTGTACCACTTCTCATCTGACAAGCTGCCTCCAACTAGTAATTGACTTCATTTAGCTGTTGTTCCTTTGTTGTGGAAAGTAATTATATATAATAGAAATTTCCTTTTTCACCAAATCACCCAAGATTTGAAGCCAATGGAAAGAAGTGATTGCATTTAACAGAAGCAGCTGTTACTAACAGCCTATGCACGGCTACTCATTTGTCAGGGGGAACAGTTCCATCCACTTCCACCGATGAGTGTTCTCTCTTACCCAAATTTATCCTGTGGTAATAATAATACCATTTGATATTATTTCAAAATTATGAATTGACTGTAAAAACCAGCAGCTTTTAATGAGCCCACATAAATAATAGTTAGCTTTGCTGTTAATTAAGTGTTGTTGAATTCTTACCTTTCTTTATGAATGTTTGCCTTATCATGCCAAGAGATGGTCATCTGCCATTTAGTAAACAACAGTGAATATCTAAAAGTGATGGGGATAAATAAAGTTGTAGAAATTCTCAGTATTATACTTTCATTTGTATGTGACTTATGTGATTTTGTATGAATAATGAATTTGGTGGAATGATATTTGTTACTCTACAGTCTAATTAAACATAAGGTGAAGGGCCACAGAGAAGAGAGTCTGATCATCTGAATTATTGGCCCTTTATACCATATTATTTGAGAGACAGAGTGGTCTGAGTTTGTTTTATTGTCTGATATGTGTCAGCGTGAAGCCCAACATTACCCAAGCTGTTTGATCAAGGGCAAGTCAATTAACCTTTCTGAGATAGTTTCCAAAAAATGCAATAATAGGGATAAAGCACTAATCTGCTGGAGATTTTTCTGAAGATTACATAAAATAATCTTTCCTAAGCACCTACTACAGTATATAGTAGGTGTCAAAATGTTAGCTTTATTTCATTTGAAGGATGTTCCCAGGAGGGTTCTCTAAATACGGTTTCTCCTACAACCTGTCATGTTCTTGAAAGTCCTCCATCAAAGCTTACCTTCTTTGAGTCTTTAAGCCATTTTAGCCTTTAAGAACAACTAATATGTGGGGAGGTACATACATTAAAGCACTGCTATTGACTGTGTAAACTGAAATATACTTTCTTGAAAGTAACTTGGACACAAATATGTTTAGATCCCTTGAAGTAGAAGCTTATTTCTAAATATCTATCCTACATTGGAGTGAAACATGCAGACAAGAATTTAGGCACAGATACACTAACCACAGTATTATAAATAACATAAAAGTTAGAATTTGCTGAATATCTAGCTATTGGGGAACTAGACAAATTTTGGCAAATCTTTCAGTAGCCATTCTTCCCTAGTTCCACTGTTCCCTTTACTCTGTTCTAAAGCCAAAAGTCAAATGAGAGGATTGTGTAGAAAATCACACCTGCCATTGGTTAGACTAAACAGTCAACAAGTTCCTAAGCACCCAGAAAGAACATTCTCCTACTAGTTATTCCGAAGAGCACTCCCTCCACTGGAAAAAGAGGGAGGTGAGGTGAAAGAGAGAAAGAGCTCTACACAAAAATAGATAAATTAATATATAAGTAATATACCAATTAATATTAATACATTGATATATATAATATAATACATATAATCCTTTCATTAGATTATATATTATAAAAATAACCTGAATACCACAACATTTTTATTTATAAACTTCTTTTCAGTGATGGGAGACAGTTGCTCTGAACTTTAAAACAGATTTTCATATTGAGATATTCCTTGATGCTTTACAGAGAGTAGAGAAATCTAGAAGGTGAGCTTGTCTGAAGACATCGATTTCTATGTGGTCCATTCCAGGTGTGTCATTATGGCTCCAAAGCTGCTACTAATTAGCCATGCACACAGGAACTCTGGCTTGAACTCCATTTTGATGAGAACCCTACCATAGACAGACCAACAAAAATCTATTTCTTTCTGTTGACTTGCTCTAAACAATAGATATTTTCTCTATTAGGGCTAACTGTACCTAAATATAAGGTTACAAATAGAAAGAAGGGGTGGGGGGTAGAATCCTTTACTTGGAAGCTGGTTTACACCCCTGGCATTTTCATTTACATAAAAATTTTAAATACCAATGTGGGCACATAAAGCATTAAAGCCATCAGGATGTTTCTGAGAATATATTTCATAAATTCACCTTTATGACAGCTATAAATAAACTTCAAATGTTCTGGAGAAATAAAATTCATTGACAGCAACAAAATGTGCTTTGATGTTAATTTTTATTATAGAATCTATTCTACTAATTTGCTACATTATTATAACTGAGTTATCCTGAGGGAAGTGCAGATTTTTGTCTTTTTTGCATTATTCCTGTACATTTCCTTTTGAATGATAATACTGTCTAAATTCATAAATATCCACATGATGGAATGTTATGCAGATGTTAAATATATACAGTAAGTGAAAAGAGCAGGGTTCATAATTTTTGTCTGGTATAATTTAAGTTCTATAAAATATAT
>NC_043702.1:103916314-103932674 GCF_006229205.1 Suricata suricatta
TTGGCGTCCTGACATCATGGCAGCCTCAGGGTAATGAGATTTGTGACATGGCCACTCAGGGCTCAGCTCCATGAAGCAGTTTTCCAGTGGGCAGAAACAGAGCAGGGAAGAGTCTGCAGCACATTATCTGACCTCGTCTTGGGACTTCCAAAACAACTTTATTGGGTAAAGCAGTCACAAGCCTACCAAGTTTCAAGGGCAGGAACTCTGTACCTCACTTCTTTGCATGAAAAGTGGCAAAGTGGAAATAAGTCATCTGATGGGGGGCAGTGTTGCAGACATCTTTGGAAAATACCCAGAATCTAGCTTTAAAAGCAGAACATTATTACTACCTCTGAATTCTCCCATGATTAGTTTGTCTTCTCCTTCAGACAGGTCACGACTTTCTAATGAATGTCCCTTAGCAATTTTTAAACCCCTAGATAACACGCACTTTTACTTCACCAGTTATTAAGCTCTGTGTTAACTCTGTAAACAGCATGACTATGGTAGTTCTAAAACATGTCTGCAAGTTCTTCACATAGGAACAAAGAGTTAGGATTTTCATGATCCCTGCCCTTTGAATGTGAACCTATTTCATGACTTGTTTTTGATAAATAAAATGTGGCAGAATTGAGAGTAAGATTTCTGAGGCAGGTTCATAAAAGATCATGAAACTTCCACCTGGATTTCTCTTGGGACATGTGTTTCAAAACCTAGGAGTTCCAGGGAAAGAGTCCATTTCTGAACTACCATGCTGGAGGCACAATGCAGAGGGACCCTGTGGAGTTACAGATCCCTGAGAAAAATCATCTGTTTCAGCTCCCCCAATTGGAGTCTTCCAAGTCCAGGCATCAGAATGTAAGAAAGGAAGCCTCTGAGCTGACTCAAGATCCTGTTGTCATTTGATCAATGTAACTTTGTGAAAGACTGAGCAAATCCCACTGAACTAAGCCCAGGCAACCATTAGCACTGGGGAAGATAGTGCTGATCAATGATTGTCCTTTTATGGATAGTTAATGTAGTGTTTGGTCAAAATTTCCCTATAAAAATAATTTTTATAGATAGATATCAATATCTCAATACCAGTATACATAGCAATATATCTATATTGCAATGTAGCAAATATATTCATATCAAATATATCCATCTCTATATTTGTATCTCAAAGTATCAATATATTAATATTCACTGTAGCTCTGTACATATACATACATATTCATGGGGGAATACTTTTTTAAAAAATTGTTAATTTTTACTTAATTTTGAGAGAGACAGTGTGAACAGGGAGGGACAGAGAGAAACAGAGTCTGAAGCAGTCTCCAGGCTCTGAGCTGTCAGCACAGAGCCCAGTGTGGGACTTGAACCCATGGACCTCAAGATCATGACCTGAGCTGAAGTCAGAAGCCCAAATGACTGAGCCACCCAGGCGCCCTTGGGAGAGTACTTTTTAACTGTTTTATTGTCTCTATGTTAATTTGTCTTTTTATTTTTCTGTCATTCCCAGAGTCAAGTTTATATTTTTTCTACATGTTTTTGCATTTCATTTATTTGCCAAGAGTTTTCCAAGCTAATCTTTCTAAAATTTAAATGTCTTCTGTTTTGGTCATTATTTCTGCTTTGTCATTTCATAGTTTGTTTATTGGCTCACTTTTCCTTTCTTTCTTTTGTCCTTTCTTTCTTTCTTTCTTTCTTTTTTTCTTTCTGTTTTCTCTTTCTTTCTTCCTTCTTTGTTAATGAGCTGGTTATGTGTCTTTTTTTAATTTTAAGGAGTTTATTTAGATTTATTTGTAAGTTTTATGTATTTTTGTATTCTTCCTCATTAATATTTACTTATGTATTTGTAATTTCCTTTCTTCTCATATCATATGCTTTACTCTTTCATTATTTCCTACATTTTTAGGGTTTCATACATTTATTTTCACTATTGCTAAGATAGTTATGCAATGCTAAAATATTTCTGGTAGTAACAGCTTTAGCTCTATGCCATAGATTGTTATATGCTGCTATCATTTGCATGATTTTCAAATTGTATATATTTCATTCTGTATTTAATTTTCATCTAATCATCTAAATGATTATGTCATATCATTTCTGGGTATGTGGTCTATTGGAAAAATGCATTATGTTTTGGTTTATCGTTTTGTAGTCAGTCTGTAGCATTGATTTCTACTGATACTACTATCTAATATCACTGTTGTCTAGTGGTTTAGAATTCTATTTGAGTTATTTTTATTCTTTGGAACTTATAGAAGTTTTCATTATGATCTTATAGATGAACAATTTTCATTACTGTCTCGACATTAGAATACTTGAGAGGGTGTATTCTTTATAATTAGGGCTCAGATTTTGCTATATATCTAAAAGATCTAACTTTTTCTTCTGTTATTTGGGTCTTTTATAACATTTGATTTCTTTTTTCTGATAACTACTGATTTTTTTTTTGGTAATGGAAACCACCCTCTTAATGTATTAAAGTCCATTATTAATATGCTGTTGTGTTTGTGTCTTCTCTAATTTCTGCATTATATAAGTCACTTTTGCACCTTTGAGCAAATAAATATTAATAAACTTTTAACATCTGCATTACACTAGTAAAGTGTCACTCTCTGTGACAATCAAAATCTTCTTTGTCTCTGCTAATGCTTTTATATGAATTTTCTTTATCATACAACAAAATTAAGATACTGCTTTCTTTTTTCCTTCTTTAGCTGGTATTTTTTTATTTTTAACAATTCTCAATCTCTTTGCTTTGTGTATATATAGTATAGTATTTAATATTACTTTCTAGGAAAATTTGCAAATCTTTGTTTTTAACTTCTCAGTTAATGAGTTTGATTACCCATATTTACTAGTGTGATTGATATAGTTTCTTGCAGTTATTTTCATATTTTATGTCATAGTCTCTCATATAAAAATATGTACATATGATAAACAGACAGAAACATACTAGATACAAACATATATATCATTTCACTGTATATTCTGCATTGTTTACTCTTTGTCCTTTATTGACATTTACTTTTCCTTTAAAGTAGTTATAATTATATCTGTATAAATACATATATAATTTACCTAATGATTATATTTATACTAATATCTTCAGATCCCACTTTTTAAGAAATGAGATCTAATGCTTTCCTATTATGACTAATACTGAAATGAACAATATTGACATTCCCTTTACTCTCTTTCTCACCAATTATAAACACCACATTCCACACAAGTTAATACCCGTAAGGAAATCATGGAGCATATTTTACTTCCATATGGCATTAGGTTTCTCTGAATATTTGATCTTTCACATTTTCCCACTATTTTTTATTGGTGGTAGTCTTGAAATGAATTCTCCCTTTCACTTTTTAACCTCTGAAGGCAGTTTTAGTGGAAGGCTTTCGGCAGGACTTGGAAGGAATATTGCACGCAGGGCTGGAAAGTAGCACTAACTAAAGCATTTCAGACTTGTTGGCAAATTCCTTTCACAGGCTCTGCATCTGTTCCCTCCACAATGTGAATCCCGAATACCAGTCACCCCCACTAGTGTTCTCCAAATCGGGTTCAGTAGCCTGCTGCTCCAGAAAATGCTAATTACCGTGTTCTAAAATAGACACTCTATATTGAACCCAGGAAGAGCTTGAAAGAAAAATGGTGTCATTATTTTAAGACTCTTCAGAATCTTACATAGGCTAAAGTGCATACTGTATCTCCACGGGAAGGATTTAATACCCAGTGTACCACAAAGTTATGTGACCATGAATTCCCTTTTCTCAGAGTACTCACTAAACTCTCCTGAAACTAATATTCTGTGAACATAGTTTTAAAGATGCTTCTCTCCATCAAGAGATTTAAGAGATGGTATGAGGAAGCCACTATTTTGTATCCCAGCCAAGAAAACGCAAGATTCAGCCACTCTATTGTGAGGAATTATTCGTATCTGAAATAATATTCTTATCTGAAGCATTCATTTGCATCTGTTGATTTATACTGAGGCTGCGTAGCTTCCTGCAAAGCAAAATATTTAAACGTTTACCTTTAAAGTCAAGATTTTGGGTTCCCAGCACGATAAACTGACTCTGATTACATTACAGAAAATTACAGATTTATTCAAAAGACAGCATAGCTCACAATATTGATGGGAGTCTGGAAAATAAGATAGGTTAGCAGGTAGATGCCATGGAAGACATGGATGGTTAAAAAGAAACTAACACAACATCTTATATGTTAGGAATTGTCTGGGCAATATCCTGGCACCACTAGGTATCAATGTCCCTGCACACTGATGTTACAGTGAGTTATTTAATGAATTCAAAGCAACCCTTGCCGCACTTACTCCTAATTCAACATTTCACAGAGGATTTCAAAATTGTCAAAGCCTGTGTTATCTGCCCTTTTCCTTTGCTGACAGAACTGAGAAAAGAGATGACCTAGTTCCTAAAGTCTTGTGGTGGTAGAGGGTACACAGCTGTGGATTCTTTCAAAAATACTTAAATATAAAACGGTTAAACCAATCAACCAACCAGCAAACAAATAAGTCAGATTCCCTTGTGGATTATCGTAAGACATGGGTGTACCTGACAGAAGTCTTAATACTAGAAGTAGAATGAGGGTCTCCTGGGTAGCTTAGTCAGGTGAGTGACAGACTGTTTATTTTAGCTCAGGTCAAAATTTCATGGTTCATGGTTTGAGCCATGTATGGGCTCTGAGCTGATGGCATGATGCCTTCTCTCTCTCTCTCTCTGCCCCTCCCCCACTTGTGCTTTCTCTCTCAAAATAAATAATTAATTAAAAAAAAAACAAACAGAAGAGGAATGAAAGCCCCAGAGAAACTTCACCACAAGGTAATAAATGTCATCAGATGAACCAAATACTACATCAATGCTAGAGCTCGGGGAGTTCTCCTCAGAGCACTGATTGGTTGGAGATGCCTCGAGAAAGTAGGCTATGTAATCAAGCTGGAGGTTCCGTCTTTGAGATTTGGATATGTGTGTTCATAGAACAATTCTTGAATCCAAGGCTGTGAACTTTAAGACAAAGTTTTCAGTATATTTATCTGGTCATTAATTTCCTCATTTATTTATTGACGATGATCCAATTATTCAATCTGAGAAAATTGTCATGAAGATAAAAGACTACCTTTGAGAAGCCTGAGGGAGTCAACATAAAAACACAGCATTACAATACATAAGATGATGTATTCAACAAATATTTATTGAGCACTGATTAGGTACTATGCATCTGGGGGATGCAGATATTCAATACTTTGTGATGACTCTCAAAGAACTCCAGCTAATGATGGAAATAAATGCATAAATAAGTGCAGTAATTACAGTCCTGGGTGATACATGCAATAATAGGAATACAGACAATAGGAGCACACAGATGATTTAATAGACTGTAATGTACACTAGAGCAAGTACTTGGCAATTATTAAGTACACTGGGTGAAAAATAGTAATAATATTTTCTAATTTGTCAGGTCAAAAAATTTGCTGATTCTAATTTTCCTCTAGCAGCAAATTGTCCCTTTATTGAAAAGTCTCCCTGGCTTCATTCCCTTATTATAAAACACTTTACCATTAAATAGCCTTTAGTCAGCAAGCTGGGATAACTCCAAGTTGCCCTAGGAGAAGGAATTGCATTCAGAATTACATTTGAGGTTTGGCATTTATATTTGTGCTGAATGGAAGAGGGGTCAGTGAAAGTATTCAGATGAATAATATGCTATATTATATTATTCTTATTATTCATATTATAAACTATAGAGATAAAAGCCTAATTACTTTCTTGTCTCAATTGTCTAACCTTATTCATGCATGTGTGGATTCATTTGTTTATTCAATAAATGCTTCTTGAACAGCTTATCCATGTCAGGCATGTCCTAGGCACCCACATCATACCAAAGAATTTGTCATAGGCATAGCTTTGAGGTCCTAAGGACATTATTGCAAATTATTAGGTAATTAAGTAAAATAGTAATAGTTGGTTCCAAGAATGTGCACACGGGAAAGTACAGCTCTTGTCTGGAAGACCAGATAGACCCACATTTTATATGATGGCTGATAGCAAGGTAGAGCCATATAATGCCTTTTCTTTTAGAAATTAGGACAGGAAGATAAGGTTAAGAAACCCTAGAGAGGGACTGTGAGAAGCTCAGTGGGTGCTCTTTCTAGTAAAATAATTACTTAACTGCTAAAAATTATTTTTTAAAAATAATAAGGAAAACAAAGCAAAAATAACCACATAGTCTCTGTAAACTTCCCTATGGGCATATACAGAGTAGACCCACATATATTAAAGAAAATCTAAATCTCAGTAAAAAGAGTCTTCCGTAATACCCTCTTCTACTTCCAGTGTAAGGGGATTTCTTTACTGGATGAATGTCGCCCAAAACACGGGGGTTGCCACTCACACCAGCTGCAGACTAGGATGATAGTTTTCCACAGGAAGGGCAGGCCACTGGCATGTCTCCACTCCCCAGCTCTGTCTTGCAAAAACAAGACCGACAGATGTGGCCAAGAGGACTGGGGTTCCCTATTATTCTTAAAATAGCAATACTCTCTGGATTGATCTCAAGATTCTACATATTTTCAGACATTGTCAAGTTGACCCTACATTGGTATGGAAATGCATGGAACACATTACTGACCTACAGTCAGCAAATTTCAGTTATATAATACAGTTTTATCAGCTATAGTCACCAAACTATACATTAAATCCTCAGAATTTATTCATCTAAAGCTGAAAATGTATATTTTTTACTAACCTCTGCTCATTTATCCTAACCACAGGCCCTGAAAACCACCATTCTAGGCTCTGTTTCTAAGTGTTTGACTTTTTAAAATGTATATGGTCCATATGTAAGTGAAGTCATGGAGCATTTGTCTCTCTGTCTAGCTTATTTCACTCAGTGCAATGCCCTTCTGGTCCATCTATGTTGTCACAAGTGCAGAGCTCCTTTTTTTAAGGTTGAATCATATTCCATTATATTCCATCACATGTGTTTTATATATTATATATAATAATATTTATTTATTATTAATAATAACGTGTATCACATTTTCTTATTTTTTACTGTAGAAAGATAATCTCAACAGTATCCTACCAGCATAAAAGTAGGCATACAAATCAATAGAATTTAATGCTCATAAATAAAGCCATTTGTCTATGGTCAAATGATTTTTGATAAGCATTCCAAAATCATTTTAATTGGGATATGAAATACCTCCTCAACAAATGGTGCTGAGGCACCCAATTGTCCATATGCCAGAGTGCTCTGTTTTTCTCTTTCCTCAGCTTGTGCACAAAAATGAACTTGAAATGGATTGTAGATCAAAACACAAGAGCTAAAGAACACTCTTAACAGAAAACATAGAAATACATTTCCATGACTTTGGACTGGACTTTCTTTTAGTATTTTTGATATGACACCAAAATCAACAACAAAAGAAACAATAGATAAATTGGATTACATCAACAGAAAAATCTTTTCTATTATGAGCAATATCATCAAGAATGTGAAAAGACAAACCACAGAATTTCAAAACATATTTGCAAGTCATCTATCTGATAAGGGAATTATATCCAGAATATATTTAATTTCTTATGTCAATAATAAAAAGATAGATAATCCAATTAAAAATAGGCAAAGCATCTGAGTAGACATTTCTCCAAAGAGATACAGTTGTTTAATGACATGAAAAAATACTCAACATCATTTGTCATCAGGAAATGCAAAAAAAACCCCAAACAAACCCACAGTGATATATCACTTCATTCCCACTAGAGCGGCTGTAATAAATGAAAGACATTAGCATGTGTTGGGAAGGATGTAAAACTCTCATACAGTTTGCGAATGTACAAGGGGGCAGTTGTTTTAGGAAAACAGTTTAGGAATTCCTCACATGTGAAATATTGACCTAGTAATTTCATTCCCAGGTACACATCCAAAAGAAATGAAAATATTCATTTATCTCAAAACTTGCACATGAATGTTCACAACCGCATAGGAGCCAAACAGTGGAAACCACCCAGGTCTCCAACAGAAGATGGAGAGACAGACAAAACTATGTCAATCGATATAACAAACTATTACTGAACAACAAAAAAGCATGAAGTACTCTTGCCGCTACAGGTCAATGCAACTTGAAACCAGCATCTTAAGTGAAAAAAAGCCAGTGACTAAAGAATACATATTGCATGATGCCATTCATATAAAAGGTCAAGAATAGATGAAACTAGACGAAAGTAGAGGCGTGGCTACCAAAATATAGGGATATAAAGGATGTGGACTAGGTGTGGACATGACGGATAATACATAAAAGGATTATTTTTGGTATTATGAAAATATTCTAAAATTGCATTGTGATGATGGTTGCATAACTCTGTGTACATTCTAAAAACCTCTTAATTGAGTAATTTAAGTGGGTGAATTGTATGGTATATGAATTATAGCCCAATAAAGCAGTGTAAGAAAGAGGAAAAATAAAAAGCCACGCATTGCACCTTGTGTTATGCACTTTATTTTGCATGTATATATGCTGCTTCAATTTTTTCTACCACGTAAAATGGGTGCAGATGGGAGACCTGTCAACACCAACAACCTAGGTCTCTGTAACTTTAGTTCTCAGGTGATCGAGTGAGGCTATGGTTAATTCCAAACCCTCCTAAGTAATATATCTGGGTTTCTTCCACACGTTCACCAATAGATTTCTCCTTACAGGCATTTCCGGTGCCCTATCCTGAGCAGGGATGGGGGGCGGGGTCTCCCATGTGTACTATTTCTACTACGTTGAGCACCATGAGCGCTGCAGCCTGCTGCTGGCTCCACTTGTCACACTCGGAGCCAATGCCGCTCTTACCCTGGGTGTGCCCTACCCTATGAGGCTCTCCTGCTGCTCTTCATTGTGTTTCTGGCTCCATCTTACACCACAGCCCAAGCCTCGTCTGCCTTGTGGTCCCTGCGGGGATACCAGCCCCTCATTAGGCTTCCCGGACACAGTCTCCTCATGGTAGGTTGTACCACCAAGTGACATTGGATTTTAAGACTAAGGCTGAAAAATGACCCACTCCCTTTCAAAGGTCATTCCATTAGGGTGATGGCTCCCTGGAATTTTGCATTTTAATGCAAGAGCTCTCTACGTTTTTACAGCCATCTTTTTCCGCGCACATATCCAGACAGTGGGCAGAGCAAGTAACAGCTGCCATACTCCGGAACTCATAATGGGGGGCTTCCACAAGGCTACCCACGTGCAATATTTCAAAGCCTGAGGCTTTGCTCCTGATCTTTTAGTAGCTTCCTTCTTCATTAATTTGAGCTCTTTTCTTAAAGCTAGCATATAGACTTTGTCTACCTCACTAGTACATATTCAGCCCAGGGCTGAATTATAACAATAAATAAGGTTTGAATTTTCCAAAAGACAGTTCTGTCCTCCTGCAAAATAGAGCCTCACCTGTCTGCTCTGACATCATTTGTTATGCACTCCTGCCTCTGCTTGCACCACATGCACTGTGATTATTAATTTACTGTGTCTTACTCCTCCGTACCTCTGTGTAGATCCTTAAGGGCAGGGACAATGTATTATTCAACTTTTGTTTTTAACCTTAACACCTATCCTACTGTTAGGAACTGAGCAAACATTCAGCAAATGCATCTGAATTAATGAATCAAGTCCTACTTTGTCTGTTTTCCTGTCAGTCATGCTTATTAAGCAACCAAACTAACGCTATATCATGCCTCACATTGCTCTGACAAACTAGAAGTTAGACCCATTTTAGATAATCATCCAAGATTTGTTAAATTGAACTTTGTGGCATTCATAAATGTGTGACAATGACTAATAAGCTATAAATGATGATCAGCAATTGATTATTAATTGATTATAATACAAGCCACTAAACCATTTTTACACGTGTTGTCACATTTCAGGCAACCCTTTTCAGGCTTTTTAAAATGAATGTTAAGGGAAAAAATAGTGTTTGATTACTCTGAGAGTAGATTTCCCACCACAGGCATTTAGACACAAGCTGGAGAGAAATAGACAGATGCATTTCATTTAGAATGTAAGATAAAACTGCTGTTTGATATTCAGTTCTCTGTGTGGGGAAAGCCTTTCTGCTTTTCTGAATTCCAGTAATTGTCTTATTTGTAGTCCCTTGCTGCAGACCTTTGCCTCCTGCCAACTGCTTGCCAGACGTGGTCTCAATGCTAAGAAGAAAGAGGTTCCCAGAGAGCATTAGATAGATATTGAAATCAAACACTCTTCTAAAACTATTGTTTTCCAATTTCCACTAAATCATCCTTCTGGTGACCCTTCCTACTCAGTGGATTTCAAACACTTAGTGAAAGAATAACTAAAATAAAAAGTCATTATTCACAAATGCTCTGCACACCTGAAGGGTAAAGTTAGTTTTTCTTTTCGGTGTTATTTATACCAATGATGCACCTTTTTTTTTTTTTTTTGGCTTTACTTTGATTCCTCCTGCTTCGCTATGGCATAGCAATTGAATTTAAGTATCAGCATATCACATCCTCTGTCGTTTCTAAATTTAGGGTCAGAATAGAAGATTAGAAAACAGAATGGGGACATCAAGTCTCCTTCTCTATCCTAGAATAAAACTAAGCTTGATAGATTATTGAAATGATAGAACGTGTTTCAACCCCCCCTTACCCCCACTGGCTCCTCCCTGTGGGACCTTGGCAGCATTACTCAGCTTCTGTATATCATGGTTTTCTTATCTATAAAAACAAAACAAAACAAACAAACAGAAAACATTAGCTATAATCCCTATGTTATAGTTTTATTTTAGAAATTAATTTGGAAGTGATGTCAGCCATATGGCAGACTAGGAAACTGCACACCATCGTTCCCCAGTGGAAACCATAAACAAGCACTGGATACCAGCTAAAATAACTTTATAGGACTGATGGAAATCAGTCAAAGATCTATAGAAACCAAGAGAAAGACCAATAAAGAAAAAACTAGAAAAATAGTAAGAAATTTCATTTGTTTCTTGGTTACTTTTCCCCCTTCCCTCTCCAGTGTAGTGTCTGATGGTTTGGGAGAAGCAGTAGCAAGTTCCCCAGTTCGCCGATTCCCTTCTAGAGAAAGCATAGCAGCCTGAATTTGCAGGATTTTAGTCTGTCTAGGGATTGCTTGAGGAATTGGTTTGTGTGTCACCAACTTGGAGCTCAGGAGGTCAAAACCCACACAACTTGGATCTCTGGCTAATAAGAGCCACGAGAAAAAACATACAAACCCCATGGATTCCACCAGTATTCCAAGCATAGAACCGTATATGTCTGGGGCTAGTCATTACAGTTGAGGAACACAATAGCATACCTAATGCCCAGAGAAGAAGCAGAGGTGAGATTCCTAGGGAAAATAAGACATCTAAGTGTGCACGCGCACACACACACACACACACACACACACACACACACATACAGGAAAGTCACATGCCCTAACAAGAGCTGAGGAGACCTTAATCCTTCACATTGGGCTGATTCCAAGTTTCCAAACATGTCCCGCTAGAGGTTTTCCCTCTGTATATAGTGAAGCTGCAATGACTAGGAGAGATGTTGTTTTTTTCAAATGACCAACTTTCAACTAAAGATCATATATCATGTAAAAAAAAAAAAAACAGGAAAATATGACCCACTCAAAGGAATAAAAAAATCTGTAGAAACTCCCTGAAGAAACACATGTATTGGACTTATTAGACAGACTTTAAAACAATAGTCTTAAATATACTCAACAAAATAAGGGAAAACATGAACAAAAAAAAAGGAAATGAAGAAAACAATATAGCAATAAAACAAGAAAATCTACAAAGACATAAATTATAGAAAAAAGAATCAGAGAAATTTTGGAGCTGAAAAATAAAATCACTAAATTGACAAATTCACCAGAAAAGCTTAATAATTCATTCAAACAGGTGGAAGAAAGAAATAGCTGATTTTCAGGGCAGTCATTGGAAATTATTGACTCTGAGGAATAAAAAAATAATGAAGTAAAGTGAAGAGAAACTAAGAGACTGAAGGGAACTATCAAGGGCACTAAAATAAATACACCTTATTGGAGAGAAGGGAGTCAAGTGTATCACTGCAAGAAAGTCAACTAAACACAAAGAAGGGAGTAAGGGGGGAAATGAGAAACAACAACAACAAGATGTCAAATATACAGAAAAAATTAATAAAATTGCAAAGTTAAGTCCTTTCCCAGCTGTAATAACTTCATATGTAGGTTAAAAATCTCCACTCAAAAGACATATTGGCAGAATGGATTTTTAAAAATCTGATGCAGTGACAACAGTCCAAAAGAGACTCATTTTTAGATATAAGAATACAAATAGATGGAGAATGAAAGGGTGAAAAGAAAACAGTCCATATAAATAATAACCAAAAAACTAGAAGTGTCTATAGTAATATCAGAGAAATTAGAGTTTAATTTAAAACTCTAATTTAAAAACTGTCACAAGATAAAAAACATTATATGCTGATAATAAGGTTAATACATCAAGAAGAGATAACAATTATACAGATATATGCATTTAAACATCAGAGCTTCTAAGTATATGGAGCAAATACTTACCAATATTGAAGATAGAAGTGGACAGCTCTAGGGGCAACTGAGTAGCTCAGTTGGTTAAGCATCCAACTTCAGCTCAGGTCATGATCTAACAGTTTGTGAGTTCAAGCCCCATGTCAGGCTCTGTGCTGACAGCTCAGAGCCTGGAGCCTCCTTCAGATTTAGTGTCTCCCCCTCTCTCTGGCCCTCCCATGCTCATGCTCTGTCTCTCTCTGTCTCTCAAAAATAAATAAAAACATAAAAAATTTAGAAGGAGACAGCTCTAAAAATAATAGTATAGACTTCAACACCCCATTTTCAATAATGTATATGACAATGAGACAGAATATCTATAAGAGAACACAAGACTTGAGTAACACAACCAGAAAATTGGACCAAACAAATATATGCAAAACACTTCACCTAATAAAAGCACATTTTTCTCAAGTGCACATGGAACATTCTCCAAGATAGATTATATATTAGGTCACAAAACAAGTCTTTTTTTATTTAAACATTTCTAAGCTTATTAATTTATTTTGAGAGAAAGAGAGAATGCGAATGGGGATGGGGCAGACAGAGAGGGAAAGAGAATCCCAAGCAGTTTCCACATTCAGCACAGAGCCTGATGCAGGGTTCAAACTCATAAACCATGAGACCATGCCCTGAGCCAAAACAAGAGTTAGATGCTTAACCTACTGCGGGGGACTAGCCTATGCACCAGAGTCTAAGGGTCCCTGAGTAGGGGGTTGGTGTCAGCGAAGTATCTATAAGAAAGAACACAGACAAAGTGAATGGTGGCAAGACTGCACTTACTGTGATGCTTAGGATCTTTATATATCATAGGTGATTACATTTTGTCTTTAATTATTACATAGTTTGTAACTCTGAGGTTTTAGGTAAGAATCACATGTTCCAGAAAAGATTATTATTTCCATGAAAAGAGAACAATAACATAATTTATTACAGTGTTTCAAAAACAGGAATGAAATACATTAATGAGGGTCTTGTTCTACGCATATAGTAGAATATTAACCAAAGCTTAAGAGAAGGCTATTTTTCTTTAAAGGTGAACGTGATTATTTACGGGTAAAGTGCCCCTGACCAGGAAGGGAGTTTCGATCTGAAAATCTGCCCACTCACCGAAAGGTCATAGAAAATTAACTCCAGTCTCTAATCCATCTTGATCAAGAAATCATGCACACATTCTCTAAGACAAAGGAAAGTAGGACCCAACAAGCCATGACACTGTACTCTCAGCCTCCCAGGAGAGTGACTCAATCCCTATCCTCACCTGAGGGACCCTACTGCACCAAGGAAACACCCACCAGCTATGCTAGGGATATGTGTGTTCTTCCTGGTAGTTCACAGCAGGATCTCAACAGGCCTTTTGGCTGAATGGGCCCCTACAACCTACTGAGATTCCCAGGTGAACCATGGTCACAAAACAAGTCTTAATAAATTTTAAAAGATTGAAATCACATAGAGTATCTTTTCTGATCACAATGGAATTAAAATAGAAAAGGTCAGTAAAAGGAAAGCTGAAAAATTCATGAACATGTTGAAGTGAAACTATATATTCAAACAATGAGTGAGCCAAGAAGGAAATCACAAGAAAAATTAGGCTATCTTGAGATAAATGAAAATGAAAATACAATGCATTTAATTTTATGGATCATAGGTGTAATGCTTACATTAAAAAATAACAAAAATCTCAATTTCACAATCTAATGTTATGTAATAAGGACATAGAAAAAGTGGAATAAACTAAACACAAAGCTAACCCACAGAAAGGGGAAAAAATGAAGATTAGAGATAAATAAAACAGAATAAAAAAAAAAGAGTGAAACCAAAAGTTGGTTCTTCACAAAGATTAACAAAATTAACAAACATTTAGCTAAACTAAATGTCTTATGTTAATCTTCTATTTAATGTAAGAAAAATAAGAGAAGAATCAAATAACTAGAATAAGAAATGAAAGAGGAGGCCTTACTCCTGATTTTAGAGAAAAATTTTTAAAAGATTATAAGAGAATATAATGAAAAATTGTATCCCCCAAAATTGACTAACCTAGATGAGATGGACAAATTACTAGAAAAACAGTATCTATAACAACTGAATCACTGGGGTGCCTGGGTAGCTCATTTGGGTTAAACATCCAACTTCAGCTCAGGTCATGATCTCATGGTTTGTGGGTCCCAGCTCTGCACTGGGAGCTCAGAGCTTGGAACCTGTTTTGGATTCTGTGTCTCACTCTCTTTCCGCCCCTTCCCCATTCATGCTCTGGCTCTATTTCCTTCCCCAAAATAAATAAACATTAGAAAAAAAAAGACTGACTCATAAACAAAGAGAAGATCTGAGTAGAATTGTTAACGTCTATGGATATTGAATCAATAACTCAAGACCTCTACCAAGAGAAAAGCCCACAACCATATTGCTTTACTGATTACCAAACTTTTAAAGAAGACTTCACACCAGTCCTTTGCAATCTCTCCCCATATGCTAAGAGGACAGAACAATTCTGAACTCATTCTGAGCCTAGCATTACCCTGACACCAAAAGTAGAGAATGATGCAACACAAAAATAAAACTTAGAGTGATATCCCTCATGAATATTGATGCAAAAACCCCCAACAAAATACTAGTGAACCAAATCCAGTAACTCAATAACAAATAATTTTACACTATGACCAAGTGAGAAGTATTCCTGGAATTCAAGGATAGTTTGACATATGAAAATCAATCATTATGATGTATTAACATTAATAGAATCAAGGAAACACACACACATAATCATCTCCAGTGATGTAGAGAAAAAGCTTGAAAAAATCCAATGGATTTTGATGATAAAAACACTTAGTAAACCAGAAATAGAAAAAATACCTCACCATAATAAAGTTTATATATGAAGAATCAACAGCTAATACCATACTCAATGGTGAAAGACTAAAAAGTTTTCTCCTAAAATCAGAAACAAGATAACACTTTTGTCATTCCCTTTTAATAAAATTCTGACCAGAACAATTAGTAAGGACAAAAAAAGTATCTGAATTGTGAAGGAGAAAGTAAAATCATTGCTGTTCCTAGACAATGTGATTCCATGTGTAGAAAACCCTAACAATTCTAACAATAAGTTTCATTTCTATATACTGACAATGGACAAACTGGAAGGAAATTAAAAATACAATTTTATTTTTCATATGGTTATAGAGGAAAAAATACTTCATAATAAACTTAACTAATGAAGCAAAAGACTTTTACACTGAAAATTATAATGAATTTTTAAAAGAAATTAGTGAAGACACAAATAAATAAAAGACATCTGTGTTGATAAATTGGAAGATATTGAATATTGCTAAAGATATCAATACAACCCAAAGTGATCTACAGATTCAATGTATTTCTTATTAAAATAAAAATACTTGAGGGGCACCTGGGTGGCTCAGTTGGCTAACTGTCTGACTTCAGATGAGGTCATGATTTCATGGTTCATGGGTTTGAGGCTGGCATAGGGGTCTGTGCTTACAGCTCAGAGCCTGGAGCCTGCTTCAGGTTCTGTATCTCTCTCTCTCTCTCTCTCTCTCTCTCTCTCTCTCTCTCTCTCTTTCTCTCTGCTCCTTCCCTGCTCATATTCTATTTATCTCTCTCTCAAAAAAAAAATAAATAAACATTAAAAAAATGTTAAAGATGTCCTCTTTGGAGAAGTGTCTATTCAGGTCTTCTGCCCATTTCTTCACCAGATCATTCATTTTTTGTGTATGGAGTTTAGTGAGCTGAGCTTCTTGTATATTTTGGATACTAGCCCTTTATCTGATA
>NC_043702.1:103932774-103953290 GCF_006229205.1 Suricata suricatta
CTGTGACCCAGCAATAGCACTGCTAGGGATTTACCCAAGGGATAAAGAAGTGCTGATGCATAGAAGCACATGTACCCCAATGTTTATAGTGGCACTTTCTACAATAGCCAAATCATGGAAAGAGCCTAAATGTCCATCAACTGATGAATGGATTAAGAAGATGTGGTATATATATATATATACAATGAAGTACTATCTGGCAATGAGGAAGAATGAAATATGGCCATTTGTAGCAAAGTGGATGGACCTTGAGGGAGTCATGCTAAGTGAAATAAGTCAGGCAGAGGATAGATACCATATGTTTGCATTCATAGGTCTAACAGGAGAGACCTGGCAGGGGACCATGGGGAGAGGAAGGGAGAAAGAGAGCGGGGGAAAGTGAGGGACACAGGTCAAGGGAGACTACTGAATACTGAAAACGAACCATGGACTGAAGGGGGAGAGGGAGGGAGGGAGGGATGGAGGGATGGTCATGGTTGGGGGCACTTGTGGGGAGAAGCACTGGGTGTTATATGGAAACCAATTTGATAATAAACTGTTAAAAAAATAACCAGAAAACAATGAACAAAATGGCAATAAATATACCTATAATAGTTACTTTAAATGTAAAAAAAAAAAGTTAAAGAAAACATTAATGATGCTTTTTTGCATAAAGAGAAAAATCAATTCTTAAATCTATATGAAATTTCAATGAATCTTGAGTAGTCAAAACCATCTTGAAATAAAAGCAGAGTCGGATGTGTTGCACCTTCTGACTTCAATTCTTACTACAAAGCAATGGTAATAAAAACAGTGTAAGTGGCGCCTGGGTGGCTCAGTTGGTTAAGTGTCCGACTTCACCTCAGGTCATGATCTTTCAGTTCATGAGTCCAAGCCCCGCATTGAGCTCTTTGCTGACAGCTTAGAGCCTGGAGCCTGCTTCAGATTTTGTGCCTCCCTCTCTCTCTCTCTGCCCCTCCCCAACTCATGCTCTGTGTCTGTCTCTGTCACTGTCTCTGTCTCTCAAAAATAAATAAATAACATTTGAAAATAAAATTTTTAAAAAGTGTGATGTTAGAATAAAGACAGATATATAGACCAGTGTAATAGAATAGAGAGCCCAGAAATACACCTTTGCATGTGATCATGGTACTAAGATTATTCAAGGGGGAAAAGATGAACATTTCAACAAATAGTGTTGAAAAAACTGGATATCCAAAGGACAAATATTGTACAATCCCACTTTCAGTAGTCAAATTTACAAAGATAGAAAATAGAAGGTGGTTCCCAGGGGCTATGAGCAATGGGGAACAGGGAGTTATTGTTTATTAGGCAAGGAGTTTCAGAGTGGGAAGATGAAAAAAGTTCTAGAGATGGATGCTGATAGTAGTTGAACAATAATACGAATATACTTAAAGTCATTGAACTACACACTTAAAAAATGGTAAAAATGGTTAGACAAGATTACAAAAAAATAAATTTGTTAAATAGAAGAAAACTGAAATATAGAAGCCTTAATAAACATTTGTTATTCTTTTATCATTACTGTCTTTCTAAATAAACATGAGAATTATAATCCCTCCAACAGAAGTAGAAACTAAACATAGCAAAGGCATGACCATACAATTGCAAAAAGAAAACAAAAAACAGATGAAGAAGGAAGGAAGGAAGGGAGGGTGAAGGAAGAAGAGAGGAAGGAGGGAGGGAGGCCAGAAGGGAGGGACATAGCCAAGCAGGTACTGGCGACAGAGGGGAAGCAAAAAAGAATAAAACAAAATAGAATTAAAAGTATTAGGATAATAATGAGATGAGATGAGAATTAGTCTGAAGCCAGGTCTTGCTAAGAAGCTTGCAGAACTATTTAAAGAAATGATATCCAGTGATTACAATTTAAGAAGGATTAAGCATTTAGCAGGTTACTTATATAAGACTGTTTTGTAAGTTTGAAGGAACAAAGGAGTGGCAATATGTCAGTTCTTTGCATTAGAGATCTTTGTATCAGAACTTTCCTCAGGAAAGCACAGGGTTGAAGCCAGAGTGTGAATAAGGAGAGAGCAAATACAACTTTGTTTCTTTCCTTTAAGAGTTAGGGAAAAAATGAATAACTAGGATTGACACAATAATGTTCACAGGCATCCAGTTCTTCCTTACTTCTGGAGGCATGACCATGTGCCTAGTTTTGGATAAAGAAAATATGAGGGCAAATAATACATGTCACTTCCAGGCTAAAGCATTTAATACTCTGTACTTGATTCTCCAGCCCTCTCTGTGAATGCTATAATGGATTCTGAGCTTTGTATTAAGAAAATGGCATAATAAGATGCTGGTGCCTTTGTCCACTTGTATTCTTGAGGACTTTTGGCAAGCGGAGCTCACCTCACCAACCTTATTTGGACACCTGGCATGAATAGGACTAATCTTTTGATTTTGTTAAACTTCTAAGAGCTGGAGGTTTTATTTTACTGGAGCATAACTTAAACTAACCTGAATAATGCATTATCCAGCATCACCTTTTCATCATCAAAGGAGAAATTCACAGCAGTGCCCAATCGCAAGTGAAGATTCTTTTCAGACAGATAAGTCATACTGTGCGATAAATTTCCTTTTCAAGCTTAGAGAAAGAGACGAAGGCACAAGACCACCAGTGGCTCCGTGGACATATAGCTAATGACCACTGTGGAGCTCTTGAGTTTACCAAATACCTCTTATGAAATGTTCAGAGACTTTTAACCCTTTACATTCACAGAGAAAAATTAATTTGCTGCTTTGGTTTTGTCATGCAACCACTTTTGAATTTCTACCATAGAAATGAAGCTCCTCCTATTTTAAGTAGAAGTGAAGGAAGGAAAGCCAAATGTCCTGGAAAGAGAAAAATAAGGTTTTTTCTCCTTGAAATGTTTTCTAAGAAAAGAAAGATGGAAAATCACAGGAATGTGATCATCCTGTAAAAGAACAGTCCCTATGCATTAAGAATAATTTATTTTAGGGAGCACATGGAGTGCTCAGTCTAAGCATCTTACTTCAGCTCAGGTCATGATCTCACAGTTTGTGATTTTGAGCCCCAACTTGGGCTCTCTGCTATCAGCACATAGCCTACTTTGGATCCTCTCTCTGTCTCTCTCTGCCCTCCCTGCACATACTTGCCAAAATTTTGTAGTGCAAAGACTCCATCATTAAGATTTACCTCAATGTCAACAGTTAAAATGATGACAAAAGTAATATTCATAATAAATAAAGAGCATCTACCAATCCACAATAAGCCATTAAGAAGACTTCAGTATATACATGGGAAAGCTAACAAACTTACTTGTCTAGACTCCTATTTAGCTAATGAGAAGTAAGCAGAAGACACTGGTTGGAACATGAAGGAAGTTTTTAAAAGGGAATAGACTAACCAATATGCATGTGGGTGCTCTGTCCTTTAAATCTCTTCCTCCTTCCTGAAATCTGGGTAGGAAGTTTGCGACAAAGGCACTGTGCTGTGACCAGGAGAGAGAATGGTGTATAAAAAGCATGGCAACTCAGGAAAACAGTAGTAGTCTGAGTTTTTTATTGTAACACTGTAATACTCATTTCAGCCCTGACTTGCCTGTATCAAGATTTCTAATTGAAACAAATCAGCCCATGCTTGTTTGAGTCACCTTTAGTCATATGTTTTGTTACCTGCAGACAAATACTATTCTATGCAACAGACACTGCTGTAAATTCTTTAACATATTTTTCACTCTAATATTTTTTTAATTTGTTTACTTTGAGAGAGAAAGAGAGAGCATGAGCAGAGGAGGAGCAGAGAAAGAGGGAGAGAGAGAATCCCAAGTAGACTCTGTGCTGTTAGTACAGAGCCTGAGGCAGGGCTTGAACACACAAACTATGGGATCATGACCTGAGCTACATTTGAAAGTTGCATGCCTAACTGAATGAGCCACCCAGGCTGCCTATTTCACTTGCAACTTTTAAAGTGACCTAATAGGTAGGGCCGTTTTCCTTTATAGGCAGTTGAGGAAACTGAGGCCCAGGTTACAGGCCCTCCTACCGCAGATCTATCAGGCCTGTGTTATGGCTCATTCTTTCAGCTTCACAGCTTCCCAAAGAATCTGGTTCACAGGTTTCCAATCTGCTACTTCAGTAATGGGCATTATGCCCTTCAAACCAGAAATCTACTTCCACATAGTAGATTGTTTTGGGCTAATTACATGTGTAATCTCGGGCAAGTGAGTGTATGTCTCACCTTTGTTTCCTGACAGAGTTGTTTAAGGATTCAATCCATTAATGCACTGGTAGGGCCTTTCCCAACAGCTAATGCTTACGCAGATTACCTACATATATGCCAGGCACTGTTTTAAATGGTCCATAGACTAACAACACAAGGAGTAAGTAGTATCGCATCATTAGCCTAAGTTCAGAGCTGAAGAGACAGAGACAGGGAGAATGTAAGTGATTTGCCAAGGCTGTTCTGAGAATGATAAAACAGGAATTCTAGCCTCAGAATCAGTGTCTACACTCAACCCTCCAAGCCACATGGGTGAGTCCATTCCCATGGCCTCATCTTGCATTCCGTTCTTTGTAATGACTGTTCACACCCTCCTAAGGGACCATAGCATCTTGCTGTCGCAGTGGAAGGTTCCCATGGGACTCACTCCCCTCTCTGCACACCGTGACAATCAGCACGTGTGCCCACACACTTGCCCGGCCCTCTCTCTGCAGCCAAGATGTGCATGGCGTCACTCTCTCCCAACACCAAACTAATTATGTTCCCGGTCACAACCCTCATTGCCTACAAGTCAAACATCTAATTACACTCTCCCAGCAAGGCATCTTATTAGGGCCTCGACCGAGCATCTCATTCTGGCTTCCCAGAATTACAAGGCCTGGACACATCTGATTTCCCACAGAGCCACCATCTCATTACAGTTTCCAGGAGTACACATATGAACCTAGGATTCGAGACACATATCATTAAACTGTTCTGTCATATCCCATTTCACACCAATTCTCGAGGACCCATTTGTATACATTTCAGAGAGACGGGCCTTGTCCAGTACCAAGGTGCCCGGGAGAACACAATTAGAAAAGGCATCAGAAATCATGTGTTTAGATCAAAACTATAAAAGCAGCAATGTTGTCTCCATGCAAAATTGTCAAGGTTGAAAAAATCTTCAGTTATGAAACACTGATAGCCTGTACATTTTTCTAATTTTTTCCTGAAAAATATAAACACACACACACACACACACACACACACACACAAACACATCTCCTTATACACTTAACTGAAAAAGAAAATTAGTAAATATAGAAAAAAAATCATCAATAACACTACCATTCTAATGTAACCAGAAACTTCAGATTGTTTTGGTTTTTGGCTATTTATGGTGAGCGGTGTGCATGTATGGTGTAGGCAGGATGATGGCTCCAAGAGGGTTCTACGTTCTGGTCCCTGTGACAGAAGGTGTTACCTTCTGGCAGAAGGAGCTTTGCAAATGTAATTAAGGATACTAATCAGTTGCCTTTAAGATAGGAAGGTCATCCTGAAATTATCTCAGTGAGCTTAATGTAATTCACATATGCCCGTAAAAGCAGCAGAAGAAGGCAGGATAGGAAGTGGCATCAGCGGGATGACACTCATGAGGCTGTCATACTGGCCACTGCTGTCCTGAGGACGGAGGGAGCCTTGTGCAGAGAACACGGAGGCCTCTGCCTCACAGCCACAAACAGCTGAATTCTGCCCATGACGTTAATGAGATCAGAAGCAAATCCTTCAGAACTTGCACAAAGGAACGCACGCTGGCCAAACCTTGATTTTAGCCTTGAAAGTCTCTGAGTAGAGGTCCTATTCACCTTGTGGTCGACTTCTGAGCAACAGAATGATGATAGGGTAAGTAGGTATTACTGTAACCTGATAAAATTATCGTCATATGCTATGTGTCCATAGACAACTAATACAAAGCACAAAATTTTTATAAAAGGAAATTTGTACTATCAATCATATTTTAAAGCCTATTCGCATAAGAAATATATTGAAAATACTTTGCATATTGCAAAGACACACTTAAAAATATTTAATGTCTGCATATTTTATTATCTGGATTATAATTTATATAAATGACTATCTGTGGACATATAGATGGCTGTTACTTTTGCCATTGAGAATCAATACTATGATGAAAGGAATGTCTTTGTGAGCCTCTTTGTAAAATGACTTGGATAATATATGTGAAATCACTGTTTAAATTTTACATGAATAAATAAATGCAATAACTAACACAAGCATGCAAATCTTTGCTTTATACATAGTCCATACTTGGTTTTAAAATTAAAAATTTTTATATTATTTATTTTTGAGACAGAGAGAGAGAGACAGCATGAGTAGGGTAGGGTCAGAGAGAGAGAGGGAGACACAGAATCTGAAGCAGGCTCCAGGCTCTAAGCTAGCTGTCAGCAAAGAATCCGATATGGGGCCCAAACTCACGAACCGTGAGATCATGACCTGAGCTGAAGTCAGACGCCCAACTGAAAGAGCCACCCAGGTGTCCTGAGCTTTGCCTTTTATAATAGATGCCTTCATGGGTTACACACTCTAAATAATTAAATTACAAGTTAAAAGAAAGCATGTCTGAATACTGATAGAAGCTTCGTAGATGTTTACAGACATAGAGATGGCCATCTGACCGCCAAGCATCCTTGTTCCTTTTCTTTTGTGTAAAATAGTTTCTAGCAAATGGCTGCTCAGCCATGAACTTTATTTCCCACACAACTATGCAGGTGACAGGTGAGCAAAGATGATGTGGGTCACTTTCAGGCTAACATATGCTGGTCCCACCCATCCTCACTGTATCTGCTCACACTTAGCCAGGGATCCAGCAGAGATGTTCAAAACATGAAGAAATTGCACAGCAAACAGATATACAAAGCTTAGCCTGCGAGTCACTGCTTGGAGGTGAATCACGGTATGTTTGAAATTTTATGTGAACAAGTAATATATTTCTATGGTGTTAATTTGGATTTTATAAAATACATGCGATAGCATACCTTAATGAGTGCGTTTTCCCTCTTTAAGGAGAATAAGATGACTGGTGAATGGAAAAATGAGATGCCTGGGTGGCTCAGTTAGTTAAGGGTTCGAGTCAGTTTGGCTCACGTCATGATCTCAGTTTGTAGGTTCAAGCCCTGCATCAGGCTCTGTGCTGACAGCACGGGCCTGCTTGGGATTCTCTCTCTCTCTCTCTCTCTCTCTCTCTCTCTCTCTCTCTCTGCTGGTCCCTCTTTCATGCTCTCTCTCTCTCTCAAAATAAATAAACTTAAAAAAACTGTGAATACAAAATTAACTTATAAGAAGTAACTATGGATTAACTACCTGCTAAATGGGAGTGGACTGGGTTGACCATGCTCACATTCACAGAAGATTGAGAGGAAGATCAGAGGGTTATCACTTGATAGGTTGCACAAGAATTTTAACTATCCATTCTATCAATATTTCCAGAGAACCTCTTTTGTTCCAGGTCTTATTCTGGGTTCCAGGACTAGAGTAGGAATGAAAATTTGAGTACTCTCTAGTAGCCCTGGATTAAATAAGAGAGACAGACCAAAATCAAACAATAACAATTCAGGAACGTAACTGTTATGATTTAGAAAGAAAAATTTAGTTCTCAGTCTATTAATTTTTTTCCTAGAAAGGTAAATTTGGTATGAGATTCAAAATAAAAATAAAACTTAAATGCATAGACCATCCTGGTAGGGAAGCCCAAACTGAACACTAACAAAGCTTTGTAAACCAAGCCCAAGAATGGGAATGAGTAACTTTTATTAGGGGAGACCTGCCTCATTTTTGGAGGATTTATTCAAGAGAAATGGTATAGGAAGTACGATATATTTGTATTATTTCTAGTGGGAAAATAAATTTGATATCAAAGAAGTCAATGTTTTCCAGGCCCAAACCAGCATTTCACCTAATGGAAAAACAAAGATGGTTGTTGTCAGGGACTACATAAGAATGGGCATGGCTTCCAAACATGTGTAGTATTGTATTGGAGCTATTTGGTATTGAAATTGCTAGAAAAAGGAAATTTCACGAATTACCATAGAAAAGAAAATATAAGACTGAATTTGCATAGGATATGATTATGATTATATATCTTGAAAACTGAGTCAATGGGAACACTGCTCCTTGGCCAGGAAAATGTACAAAATGTATATGGCACATCTTGTCCAAGGAGAACATAAGGAAGGAATCAAAGGCCACCAGGACCATGCATAAGGACACACACCCAAACCTGAAGGAACTCTAACTGCCAAAGACAGGATGATTTGAGCTTCTGTTAGTATCACAATGGCATTGGATTAAAACTCATCGAGAGTTATGTTTGAATCTGTAAGCCCCTGATGACACTTTGAAAGCAACATTGATTGGACATCTTTTGAAATACTAAAGAAGCCACTTGTTATTTTGAAAATTAGAAGATGAAAGGGAAGAATCAAGCATTTATCTTTTCCTGTTTGAGCAGCTTTTTAGAGTAACAGAATAGTTGACAAGAAGTTTCTCTTAGGAAAGTTTTCCAGCCAGTAGAGGAAGAAGGAACCTTAAAATTAAGATATTACTATTTGCAACCCTTAATCGATCCATGAACTTCACTGATAATTATCAAGCGTTGCTAATATAAAAAGATAAACATAAGTGTGTGTATTTCCTGAAGCAATTATCACCTGTGCAGTAGCCTTAAATGAATAATTTAATTAATGGGTGAGTCTGGTTACCCATGTATAGGAAATAAAAGAGACAGAGGAATAAATCAAAAGGCACCATGAATATGCATCTTTCAATAGCCTGACTTTTGGAAATTCTATAGAACAACTAACCTGGTTTCCTTGAAGATTACATTAGAAAAACATAATGAGGGGAGTATTAGACAAGTCTATATGTAAGCACACGAATTCAACACTAAATAATATAAATAAATAATTGTTAATTTAGCTCTGGTGTGATAATATTATGGTGTTTTGTTTACAAAAAGAACACTTATCTATCAGAAATATGTAGTTAAATATTTATATGTGAAATGATGCAATGTTTGGAATTTCCGTCACAGATAAATAAGATTGTCCATGAGTCACCTGGTTCTCGTTGGAGCTGGCTGTGTGAAAATGCAATGTACCATTTTCTCTTTCTTTGTATGTTTGAAAATTTCTAAAGTGTTTTTTTAACTACAAGTATTTTAATAAATTAAAATTGTCAAGATTGCAAAGGATACAGAAGTGCTGATGCATAGGAACACATGTACCCTAATGTTCATAGCAGCACTCTCTACAATAGTCAAATCATGGAAAGAGCCTAAATGTCCATCACCTGATGAATAGCTCAAGAAGATGTGGTATATATATATACACAATGGAGTACTACATGGCAATGAGAGGGAATGACATATGGCCATTTGTAGCAAAGTGGATGGACCTTGAGGGTGTCATGCTAAGCGAAATAAGCCAGGCAGAGAAGGACAGATACCATATGTTTACACTCATAAGTCTAACAGGAGAAACCCAACAGAGGACCATAGGGAGAAGTAGGGGGAAAGAGAGCTGGGGAGAGTGAGGGACACAAATCATGAGAGACTATTGAATACTGAAAATGAACTGTGGACTGAAGAGGGAGGGTTGGGAGGGAAGGGGGTGATGGTCATGGAGGGGGACACTTGTGGGGAGAAGCACTGGGTGTTATATGGAAACCAATTTGACAATAAACTACTAAAAAAGATTGCAAAGGATATGATAAAATAATTCATTGTATGCACTGTTTGTTAAGGTATGAACTGCTCTACAATTCTGTTGGAAAAGAATCTTGTCGTTATAATTAAAAAGATAAAAGACATATGCCATTGACCTAATAATTCTAAAAGCAGAAATCTAAAGATATAATCATAAATACAAATAGGAACATATGTCTCACATTATTTGTTAAAGTAAAATATGGAGGCTAGTGAAGCATCCAATAATATAACAAATAAGGAAGTTATATCTATACAACTGAATATCACATACACATATATAATATTTTCAAGAGTTTTAATGTCATGAGAAGCTTAACACATGATGTAATGCAAATTGACATAAGCAGGATTCTACGTGAAGCTGTGTGACTGCACCAATGTAGGAAATATATGTGTATTCAACCATCCCAGTCATGTTATTTCAACTTGCATTCAGTAAGTGACTTCTATGAGCTGACCACTATAAAAACTACTGGGGATATGGTGGTTAAAAAATTATATGGGGGTGCTGGGTGGCTCAGCTGGTTAAGAATCCAACTCTTGGTTTTGGCTCAGGTCATGATCTTGCAGTTTGTGAGTTTGAACCATGCATCAGGCTCAGTGCTGACAGTGCAGAGCTTGCTTGGGATTCTTTCTTTTCCCTCTGTCTCTGCTCTGCTCATGTTCTCTCTCCCTCTCTCAAAAAAATAAATAAACTTAAAAAAATTAAATGGTCCCTAAACTCAAAGGGTCTTTGAGCTCACTTGATTCTGTGGCAAAAGATTGGGTGTAATAACAAGCAAAATATAGGATTTTTTTATTGATGTATTCACATACATGGAAATGGACAGGAAATTGCAAATAGTAAGTATTATGGAATGCGTTACCTTAAAACAATCATGGAAGTACATATGAGTGTAGCAGTAGTGAAGTCTGATTCTGGAACATCATAAATGAATAGGATTTATTTATTCAATGAGTAAATATTCACTATTTATTCAATGAGCTATGAAGAGTGTAGGGAGAAAGATAAAGGAAAACATCTAGAAAGAAAAACAGAATAATCAAGAGGAAGAAGGTCATCATAAGGTAAATGAAATCAGTGTAGTACAATAGGCATATGGCTTCCAATCTAATTTTGGCAAGGAAGTAGTCTCCAGAGGAGCTATGACATAGAGACTCAGGGTAGCAGGTATGTTTTGGGATTTGGGGGAGATTTAATGTTTTCCTTCCACACTTTTCCTGTAGCTGACAAACTCAAAGAAAAAATAAAGATGGAAAAATTTAGATGTGAAGTTATAGGCTGGAGACATGTAGGTGTTTCATTGGAGGGGATAGCAAGTGAGGAAAAAAAAAGACATATCTAAGAAAGATTAAAGAGGGGTATGTGAGTAGCTCATTCGGTTAAGGATGCAACTCTTGATTTCAGCTCAGGTCATGATCTTGCGGGTTTGTGAGTTTGAGCCCCGCATCAGACTCTGTGCTGACAGTGTGGAGCCTGCTTAGAACTCTCTTTCTCTCTCTCTCTTTCTGCCCCTCCCCAATTCTCTCTCTTTCACTCTCAAATAAATAAGTAAATAAAAACTTAAAAAAAGAAAGATTAAACAAGCATCAGTGAATGGATCAATGACAGAGAAGAACAAGAAGTCAGGAAGGAAACCTCATAGTCAACGATTACAGCTATCAAGCAAGGGGTGAACAGGATGTGAATAAAGGAGCTTACAAAGGGATCAAAGCATTGTGAACGTGCGACTATTTAAAGGAAGAAGTGACAAGACTAATAAGCTGTAAGTGATGAAGGAGAAGGATGGTTCTGTATATGCAGGCTGAGACGAGGAGAGAATTATGCTATTACTCGTTAGCAGTCGAGGAGTATTTTGAAAATAAACCATGTGGAAATCACAGGCTTTGTGACATCTTCTTAAAGAGCGTCAAAATGGCTCTGTCTCTAAGCAAAGATCCACACACCCACATCCCGATATTTGGGATACACTTGTTCATTTGCTTACTCTACATGCATCAACCTCCAGGAGTCAAACGCCAAGCTAGTAAAGGTTATAAAGGAGATAAAGAACTAGTAAAGCATATTTTGAGCATCAAATTGGCCGTTTTTAAGATGATGTGCCAATCATTAAGTCAGAAGTGGTAAGTATTCTCAAAGATTTTTATGCCACACAATATACACAGATACAAAATCAACATAAAGAAAAATGTTATTTATGTATTATCCCTGTGGATTTTTTAAAATTTTTATTTATTTGTTAAGGAATCACTACATTCAATGTGGGGCTTGAACTCATAACCCTGAGGCCAAGAGTCAAATGCTCCACCAACTGAGCCAGTTTGGAGCCCCTCATGTGTATTTTATCTATGGAGCAGCACCATTTAATAGAGAAGTGGAGCCCTTTATCCTAGGCAGAACTCCTAGAATATTGGAAAAGAAACTGCATTATTTTAGAACAAAACTATGCAGGTCCTGACATTAATGCACTTGACTTTTGTTCTTCTGTTTTCTCATACATTTTAAATGAACAGGTATAAAATACTTTGCATATGCTGAATTCTAGTTTTTGCACATTAGTTAATAAATCAATATTTCAAGCTATTTCAGGCTGGCATTCTGATATCCATTGGTTGGCTTGATAGGTATTTTCATATCCGTAAGGACAGGACTGTTTTGTGAATATTGCTGCATCTTACCTTGTGACTTAATAACAAAAAGAAGAAAATGGAAAAATGGAAGTGCTGATGTAAGTGATAAGAACTCAGTGTTTCTTAAACTCATGCTATTGAGACTAAAGGTCATCTTCAATGCTGATAAGAACAAGTCCTTAGCTTCCATCAGATTGGTCTCTGTAAACTTGAGCTATTAAAGAGGAAAAAAAGTTGAGGAAATATGTAATAATGGAAATATTAAAAATCGATGCATTATTAAATGCATTAAACAGTTTTCGTTTTCTATAGCTGAAAGTCATGGTTACAGTGAAAGGCAACAATTTGATTTTCTCTATTTGATAATCGTGCGCCTTTAGAGAAACGTGCTGTTACGAAGTGGAGGACAAAACTGCATGTTCGGAATTTCGGTTCTGAGAGGCACTTTTCATTCACTATTATATTCAAGACTTACAACAACCCTGTATGGGGATTATTATCACCCCTGTCTCACTGATGACAAAACTGTAGCTTGTTGAGGTTATTAAACTGACTGTGTTAAACCACTTATGAATGATAGAACCAATGCTCAAATCACATACTGACCAGATACCTGTATCCACATATATATTTGCTACAACAAGCTATAAAATTTCCTGAAAACACATTTTTTATAAAACCAGAAAATTCTTTTCCTGGAAAATTGTTCTTGTGAAAAAACTTTGCTAATATAGGTCTGATTATCAATGAAGAATGCAATTCCCAGGGGAAGTGAGAGATGGGAAGTGTTGAAGAGAGGGTCAATATAAGAATGAATCAAAGGTGTGGCCAGCACTGTAAGTGCTCTGCCTACAGAACATTCAAGAAGACACATGCAATAAGACACAGGAGGTGGATCCCAACTGGAGTAAAGTGACACGTTTATCCATGGGATTTCATCCCCACTGGTTGAAAGTTTTCTGTATAGGAACATGATACTGCATCAACCCCGCTTCTGGTCATGTATGCCTGGGTACCCTGCAAACTTCCACAGTAGGAGACAAGAGGGACTTAAGCCTAGCTCTGAGGCAAGACCCTCGTGGGTTGCTACTGTTTAAAGTATCCAGGACTCACACAGAACTGGTCTCTGTAGGAATGGCAGGGATAAGGATAAGAAAGGCCAAGATGAGATAAACTGGTGGTGCACGGGAGCTGACAGATGTACGCAGATATTGGGATGCACATAATACAATGTGTGTGTGTGTGTGTGTGTGTGTGTGTGTGTGTGTGTAGATACACATGACCATTCATTCAGCAAGTCATTCAAAAATATTTTTTAAAACTTGTAGTAGGACAAATATTGTGCTAGAAAATGGGAAACACACACACACACACACACACAGACACAGACACACACACACAGAGTCCTAGCCATCAACCACTTGAGGTGTATTGAGGAAAGGAGATAGACATGCAAACACAGCACTGTCTTCCGTGCCTACTAGAATTTCATGAGCAATCCTCAAAGCATGTAGGTGACCAATTCTCCCTGTAGGGAAGCTGAGTAAATAGGAGCTGGTATTTACAGCTTATCAAGTGTTTAGTTTTGACATCAATGCAAAGCTGCTTTTCTAATATGAGAGGATGGCCTGAACACCAAAGCAAGAACTGAAGGTTTTAGGTGGACACATGGCATAATTCCTATTTCTATGTCTTTCTGTGGTAGAGACTACTACAGTAAGTGAAGTGGTGGATGGGAGAAACATTAATGATGACTGAGAAACCATTAAGAAATAACGATCATTTAGCCAAGATATGATAAAGATCTGTAGTAAGATTTCAGAGGAGGAAAGAATGTAAGAGATGTTTCAGCAAAAGGATGAGTAGAATGTGGGGACAAGTGGGTGAATGGGAGGAAGGGAGACGAGAGTCAGGGATACTTGCTAGGAATCTCTCTGAGTAACTGCATGAGTAGTGATACCATTCAACAAAGGTGCCCCCAGGAGAAGCTAGTTTGGAGAAGGAATAGGGGAATTAACAAGTTTCTGTTTTCCTGTGTTTGAGGTGCTCTGTTTTTGTGTGTAATGCCCAAGTGTAGATGACAGATTAGCTATTAATTTCATAGAGGTCTCCAGATTCCAGCAACAAATCTGTGTTTGTTGAAGCCGAGCATAAGATGAATAAATGAAGCAAGGACACAAAACGTTGGAAGAAAGGCTGAAAACAGAATGTGGGAAACCAGCATTTATGGCAGAGAAAGAGGGGCTGGTGATGTCTGCAGAGAATAATTGGAAGAAGAAGGCCACAGAAAACCAAGAAAGAGAATATTTTAGGATGACTATATTCAGCGTTCCCAACAATGCTGTGTAGAGATCAAAATAATTTTTACAAAGACATCATTGTATTTTAGCTGTTAAAGATCACTGATGGCCTTGGGGTAACAGCCAAGGGATGTGACCAGTCAAGGTTGGACCCAGCGAATTAGATGTTGAGTGTATGTGGGTCTAGTGGTGGGATGGGAGAAGGTAAGGGCAGAATTGAGGCAGCAAGCATTGTGTAAGGAGAAACATCAATATAATATGGTTGGTGGAGGAAATATGGGCAAGGTAGATTTTCTTTTAAAAAAACGTTTAAGATGTTAGCATGCTGAGAAATTCCAACCAGGGAAGGAAAGACTCAACGTTATGGGAAGGCAGATGATTAACAAGTCAGGATTCGAAAGTCAGTGTGAGCAGGTGATGCTTTATGCCTTTATAGTGCTTATTTTTTGTCTTGACTCTGTTGCAGATCACTTGTGTGTGGTTTGACCTGCCCACTTCATGTCTGTATGCCTTTAAAGTTTGGATTATATGTGCTATGGATTTATTCTGGAACCGACTAAGGATACTTTACCCTATGCATTTAAATCATCACACCCTAAGAGAATAGGGTGCAGACTTTTGCTCTAATTGGTGTTTATCCCCAGCCAATTTCAGAAATTGCTGGCTATTCTGATAGTAATAGGGGCCTTGGGAGTCTCCCAGGAGCTTCATCAACAGTCTGAAGCAGGAAAGGTTGTCACCTCCTCGATCCTCATATTCACCACCTGGTGACCTCCCTGTGCCAACTCCCCAGACACATCCTGGAAATCCTGCCTCAAAAGACAACCATCTTGTTTAGAACGATATTCCTACTCTAAAGCAAACAAAAATATCCAGGGCATGCTTAGTGCTCTTTTGTGTGCTATATGGCAGTGTGCCTTCATTGCAGAAAAGCAGGACACTGATCTTTGAAATCTTAACTACACAACAAAATGGACGTTGGGCAATGGCATCTAATTAACAAAGAGGAAGCTAATTAGTACCAAGGGTTAGAGCAGGTGATGGTTTCCTCTAACTGCCTTTGGCACCTGCTGGCAGCTCTGTAGCAAACCTTTCCTTCTTTATCACCTGAGACTTTTCAATCTGATTACCCCATTAAGAAACAGGGTACAGTGGGGCCCCTGGGGGCTTAGTCAGTTAAGCATCCAACTTCAGCCCAGGTCATGATCTCACAGGTTCATGAGTTTGAGTCCCATGGCAGGTTCCCTCTCTTTCTCTCTGACTTCCCATCTCCGTACCCCCAAACTGTCTCTCCTTCTCTCTCTCAAAAATAAATATTAAAAAAAGGAAGGAAGGAAGGAAGGAAGGAAGGAAGGAAAGAAAGAAAGAAAGAAAGAAAGAAAGAAAGAAAGAAAGAAAGAAAGAAAGAAAGAAAGAAAGAAAAAGAAAGAAAGAAAGAGGGAACGGAGAGGTAACCACCAAGTCAGGTCACCTTCAACAATGCTCACAGACACAAGACCCTAAGTCATGCTGCAGAAATTCTGAAGGCATCCCCATCACATATGCTTAGCAGAATGATTCTCCAGGAGGCCAGCGAAAGCAATTTTCGGATAAAAGTGTTCACCGTTTTCATGCCCACATTTATTTTGTTGACAACTCCAGTTTGTTTCTATGTCAAAGGAGGTCTCACAGTTAATGAGATTGGGGTGATTTTATCACTGGTGCCTGAGGCTAACTCTTTGGTATAACCATCAGGCTGCAATAATGTCCCTTTAATTTCTTTTTAATTTCAGAAAGGAGTACATTATTTAAATTAAGTGAGTAGCTAATTTCAGATTTCAAACACTGGGAACCAGAAGCATAGCAGTAAATGTGTTGTATAAAATATTATAACCTATAGAAGTCCACATTGTGTGGTATAATACACAGGAATATTCCATTGGTTCAAACAAACAAAGACAACAACAAAAAAACACCACAATTCTAGCTTAAGTAGGAAAAAGAAAGCACTGGGTCAGAAATCAGCAGAAAAAGAACAAAGACCTTGGAACCAGGGACAGGCATTGAATTGTGACTCTCTCTGCATCTCACTTCCTTCCTTATAAGATTTTGTTTCTTAACATTCACTTGGTCCAAGAAGCTAGAACTCTGGCTCCCAACACACTCATGTCTATACAGACTATCTCCCCCCAACCTTGTTTGAAAACATAAGTAGTAACACTAAACTGCAATGGTTCACTGACTGTTCTTTGGACTTTTCTTACTGGACATCAAGTGAGGCAACAATGTGTGGTCTATGAGGAGGGCCCTAATCTTTGTCCACATTGGAACCACCTAGTGTGAAAGAGGTACAGCCCCCCAGAGGGAGACAGGGGATAGAGGATGGAGGGGAAGAAACTCTAAATGACCATTGCACAGGGTTAGGGCAGAAAAGGGGGAAGGAGTGACTTTAATTGGGATAGCTGGGACATACATCATAAATTAGATGGTTATGCCTTGAGACTCCAAGACAAGGATATGATCACAAAGCTAGAGCAGGTCTGAGCAGGATGAAGTCTTCCCTCCCTGCAGATGAAAGAACACAGGGAGCCATGTGTCCTCATGGGAAATGCACCAGGTTTAATCATTGAGGGCCAGAAGGAATCATCATCACCCAGGCTGGAGAAAAGATCAGCAGTATCCCTGAGAGTCCTAGCATGTTTGGGAATCTGGAGTTAATCACAAGTGCAGTTGAAGGAACTTCAAGGATTTTAGCCAGATTTGCCTTTAAAAATTTAAAGAGCTGGGGAGAGGGAGTCAGGCAAGTCATGAGAGACCTTTGAATGCTGAGAACAAACTGAGGGCTGAAGAGGGAGTGGGGAAAAGGACGGGGGGAGGGGTGATGGTCAAGGGAGGGACACTTGTGGGGAAGAACACCGTGTGTTATATGGAAACCAACTTGGTCATAAACTATTAAATAAAAAAATTTTTTTACTCTAGCAACTTTGCTAAAAATTAACTAGGGCAAAGGTAGGGGAGGGGTAGCAGACACAGTGCAACACAGTAGGAGGCTTTTAAAATTCAATTTCATTGTCAATTGATTTTTTTTAATGAAAAGAGAATGGGAGTAATTCAAAACATTATTCCATTCTATAGGTTCTTTTGGACGGACCATTCATTGTGAATCATGCAAAGCATTTGGGTAGTGTAAATGGTTTAGATTTTTTCCTGTCCTATTTTTTCTTTATTATGTGGTTGAATGATCATGACCTCTTAATGCCTTAAAAATTAAAATGTGACCAAGCATTGTAGAGTTATGAATATTGGGGCATCTCGTTCTGCAGTGCACATCCCGTGTGAGCTAAAGTCACAGGTAACACCTTGCTGGAGCGTGTAAGAATGCTCGTGTCGTTCCTTTTACCATCTCTGTCTCACAAGGCATAAGATAGCAGAGGAAGAGGGGAAAAAAGACAGAGTAGAGGAAAAAAAGAAATAAAATCACTGGGCATTATATATTTATAATTTAGACTACAAAAGACTTATTCTGCTCTTTAGAGGACAAATGGATGGTACGCTTGGTTTTATATTTACAAAACTATGCCGTATAATATTTCAGGGGCTAGATTTATGTTCTCTTTATAACTAATAATTTAAGTGTATTTGCCATCAGATCTTCCACTAATACCATAGTCCGTGCAGCCACAGAGCTGTTTTTTTAATACTTTAAATTTCTACAATGTATGCTATCAGTTTCTTTTTTTAAAATGTTTATTTACTTATTTATTTATTTATTTATTCATTTATTTATTTATTTAGAGAAGGAGAGAGAGAGAAGGAGAGGGGGAGAGAGAAAATACTAAGCAGGCTTCACGCTGTCAGCACAGAGCCCAATGTGAGATAATGACCTGAGCTGAAGTCAGAGGCTTAACCAACTGAGCCACCCAGGAGCCCCAACAATGTATGTTATTTCTGATATCACAATGGTATGGTAATTAGCTAAGCGTATCAGCCTAAGAGTAACAATAATCCGATCTTTTCTCAGGTCTCATAATTTGATAGGTGAGCTTTCAGTAATGTCACCACTTCTATCATTTCCTATCTACATAAGAAGCAATTGGCATAGATGAATCTGTTAGTACAGAATTCTCAAATCTATACCATCAGGTTTTTTGGGGACATGTAGTATTTCTGGAGACTAAAAGCACGGGCAGGCTTTTGCCAAACAAAGAAAAATACAGCACCTTCCCACACACTCATTTTGTTTAAAAACAGCCTCATTCCAGAGAGGGGCATAAATGGGGTAATTTTTAAGTAGGTCAGCCTGTGTATTTTTCCTTCCAACCACTAGCTATTACTATGTTTTGATGCTTGGCTTTTCTTGTTTCTAAATCATGGCTCTATTTCCAGTTTTTCTTGAAGAACAACCTCTTAAAATGATACTATCTACAATTTCATTGCCACATCACTCAAACCCAATGGATGGCTTTGTAAAAACATTCCATGTGTCACAAACTATTTTTCAGGAACAAAAGGAGGTTTTCAGATAGGGTGACAGCATTTGCTTCTTGACCAGTTTTCTCCTATGGTATCTAGGGCCACCTTCCATCAAAATGCCAGGGAAAGTCATTATCACTTTAAAAGAAAAATTAAATTTAAAAGCTTAACATGCTTAAGTTGAACATAGTGTTTGAATGGGAAGTAAATAAGCATTCTCTCCCTTCCTGTATCCTTCTCAGGTAAAAAATCTCTCTCCTCATCTGCAAAATCATGTTTACTTATGTATCTTATTAAATGAAAATGATTCCCTCTTTGCCCTACTGAAGAGATTTCCTCCTCAAATCTCAAATTTAACCTCTATTGTCCTGAGATTAAAAATGGTTGGATCCAATATCACTTATAAGTAAAGAAATGCAAATTAAAATATAATAAATTAGTTTTCTACCTTTTGATTAACCATAGCATGTTTATTAATCAAGGCAATTTATTAATCTCAGTAAATATTTATTTTGTGGCTCTAACTGTAGAAAAATAGACACCCTGAGGTGCTATTGTTGTAAGTGGAACCTATGACAGTGTCTTTGGAAGACAATACACATCAAAATGGAAAATAAACATATCTGATCCAGCAAAATTCTACTTTTTACAATGTATCCTTCAGACAAATCTGTATATTCACATTTATAAAGTATATACATCTTATGTTTATATGTGCTATGTATTCATATTATTTATATTTATTTATTTATTTATTTATTTTAAATGTTTATTTACTTATTTTGAGAAAGAGAGAGAGCTGGGGAGGGACAGAGAGAGAGAGAGACAAAGAGAGAATCCTAAGCAGGCTCCACACTCAGCACAGAGCCAATGAGAGGCTCAGTCTTACAAACCGTGCAATCATGACCTGAGCTGCAATCAAGAGTTGGACACTCAACCAACTGGACCACCCAGGAGCCGCATCCATATTTATATATAAGATGAGTGTGCATGTATGTATGTGTGTGTGTGTGTGTGTGTGTGTGTGTGTGTGTGTATGTATACATATATATATGTACAAGAGGTGTAGGTACAAGAACATTTTTTTATAATAGTTTATTGTCAAATTGGTTTCCATATAACACCCAGGGCTTCTCCCCACAAGTGCCCCCCACCATGACCATTACCCCCTCCCTCCCTCTCCCTCCCCTTTCAGTCCATGGTTCGTCTTCAGTATTCAGTAGTCTTTCTTGATCTGTGTCCCTCACTCTTCTCTGCTCTCTTTCCCCCTTCCTCTCCCCATGGTCCCCTGCCAGGTCTCTCCTGTTAGACCTATGAATGCAAACATATGGTATCTATCCTTCTCTGCCTGACTTATTTCGCTTAGCATGACACCCTCAAGGTCCATCCACTTTCC
>NC_043702.1:103953390-103969618 GCF_006229205.1 Suricata suricatta
AAAAAAGACAGCCTCTTCAACAGGTGGTGTTGGGAGAGCTGGACAGCAACATGTAGAAAAATGAAATTAGACCACTTTCTGACACCATTCACAAAAATAAACTCAAAATGGATAAAGGATTTGAATGTGAGACAGGATACCATAAAAACCCTTGAGGAAAAAGCAGGAAACAGCCTCCTAGACCTCAATCACAGCAATTTCTTCCTTGACACATCCCCAGAGACCAGGGAATCAAGAACAAAAATGAACTACTGGGACCTCATCAAGATAAAAAGCTTCTGCAAGACAAAGGAAACAATCAAAAAAACTAATAGGCAACCAACAGAATGGGAAAAGGTAGTGGCAAATGGCATATCAGATAAAGGGCTAGTATCCAAAATATACAAGGAGCTCACTAAACTCCATACATGAAAAATGAATGATCCAGTGAAGAAATGGGCAGAAGACCTGAATAGACACTTCTCCAAAGAGGACATCCAGATGGCCAACAGACACATGAAACAATGCTTAGTGTCACTCATCATCAGGGAAAGTCAAATCAAAACCACACTGAGATACCACCTCACACCGATCAGAGTCGCTAAAAAAAAAAAGAACATTTTAAATGGCCCTCAATGGGTGGTTGATAAAACATACTGAAATGCATTAGTCAGACAAAATGCTGAGCAACTAATTTTGAAAACAAGGTAGATTTGCATGTGCTAATTAGGAAACAGTTCTAGGATAAAATCCACATGCACAGTAGAATGTATTTATTGTACCCTCTTATTGGGATGCATCGATACACCTGCAGACACATTTAAATGCTTCTAACGCTTTACTTGTTTAAACTTCCTCAGAAAGAGCACAACAAGGAGACACCAGGGGTGGACTCTGAGGGATGAAGCTAGGACCCTAGAGGGAAGGGTGGGAGTCTGTGTTCTCATTGTCTGAACTTTTGATCAGTTCGCGTTTTGAGCCACATGAAAGTATTACTCAAATCCCATCAAGAAGCACTGCTCCTTAAAATAAAAACAAAATGAAAACCAAAATGGGTCAGGTCTCTTCCTTGATTACAGTGTCATTTAGGAGTTTTTGTAATCTCGAAGTAGACTACAGTAGTTTACAGTAGTTCCCAGGACCTGCCAGGCATTTTCTCTCCTGTTTGCCTGAACTGTTTTGTATTCACTGTCCTCTAGCGGATTCCTTCTATTACCAGCCAGAGCACACTGACTCAGCCCCCGGCTGACCTGTGAGGGGTTCTAACAAGAGAAGTACTGTATATACCCGTGAGAGCTAATGCTCTCTGATGTATATGGGGCTTCACCCCCTTCCAGAGCTGGAGCCAAACTCCTAGGGGCACTTTCCCTTTCTGTGGTCTTCCCCGGTGTCTGACTCATACCTTATGGGGTCACAGACTACCAGGGAGTGAGACCTCTAACTGTTGGATGACTAAATCCAACAGAACTTGAATCCACTTCACTAGTATTTATGCCTTCTCAAAGACAGTTAGTCACTCAGACCCCAGTCCTGCATGTGTCCTTTCTCTACCAGGTGACAGAAGGGGCTAAAGTCTTCCAAAGGAGCCCCAACATGCTTACAAAGGCTTGCACCTTATTAATCACAGCCTTGGGGAAGCACCTGAAAGGTTCATTGTTTCTCTCACATGATCTCAGCTATTAGAAACTTGTAGTTGTCAGTCTTTCCCATGAATATCCTTGAAGATGAAGCACTTTTGCAAGACCACTTTTGGCCAAAAGCATCAGAGTAAAACAATAACTGTCTGCAAATGACAATAGACTGAAAAGTAACCATGATTAAAGACCTGATGAGAGTCAGTTACAATGCAATTGACAAGGGAATTTGGTTATTTCTGTAACATACATTTCAAAATTCTGACTGATAACATTATGCCAGGGCACATCAGAGTTTTAGGAATTTCATACACATAGAAAGGTCAGCATCATGTCTCCTTGACAATGAAATTTAACATCTATAAAAATTAATACAGTTGTAAAAAAAATCTCTTTTAAAGGGGAGACTCTGCTTTCATAAGTAATCAAATACCTGATAAAGACAAAACACAGAAGTTTTGTTTCCTAAACAGATTACATGAAAGGGAAAGAAAAAGTTTGTTTACAATTTCTTATTAAGAGTAGGTTGATAATCTAAGAAAACTGTCCATTTAACAGACAGTAAACTAAATTCTAATTTTGCAGCAGTGTACATTAGATGTTAAAATTCCCCCCACCCATTTTAACTTACATAAACCCATTCCAATCCTAGCTAGACTGCACCTGAAATTTTTTCCTCAATATTCCTCTTACATAAACCTTCTTTAAATTCCTATATCCATTCAGCTTTTATTTCAAAACTCTACCCATGAATCATGTCCTCTCTTACATGGCTAAAGTTGTTTACTGTTATCTGTGATCATAGGAGGCTGTGCACTGGATTTGGGGCAATAGAATTCCTGTATCAGCCTTTTATTATTTTTTTTAAAGTTCCCTTATTTGTTTTGAGAGAGAGAGACAGCACAAGTGGGGGAGCAACAGAGAGAGAGAGGGAGAGAGAGAGAACCCTAAAGAGGTTCCACACTGTCAGCACAGAGGCTGATATGAGGTTGGAAACTGTGAGATCATGGCCTGAGCTGAAATCAAGAGTCCTAAACTGAACCCACCCAGGTTCCCCAGGGGTCTGTATTTTAAAAAGCCTCTCCTCACCTTCTGTTTTTCCTTCAGTCTCTGTGGGCAGTGTTATGTTTTTCTTCTGGGTGTCTACATTTCAAAGACATGTAAGATTTACAGCTTCAAAGGGGCAGGGAAAGAATGCAAGTTTACTCCCAGAAGTCATGTTGGGGTAATTGCTATTCAAAATGTTCCTTTGTATCAGGGGTGAGGAAGGGATGAGCCATTTTGTCTGTTCCCTCATCAATTACCGCATCCAGTGCTTCATTTTTGTCACTTTCCCGGAGATTTCACGGCTCAGCATTCTAACCAGGCCTTGTCACAAGTGCCTGTATCTTAATCCAAGGCGGTGTGCATCCTCCTAGTCTCACAGAGCAGCTCAAGAAGGCCCTCCCAGCTTGGCTGCCACCCCCAGGCTAGCACAGTAGTGAACACTGGCCCCTTGTTCTCTAACCTCAGCGTTCTGAACCTTCTAACTTGAACTTCAGCCTCTAGATCAGTGGCCAGCCCACTCTGTGGGGTTCCTCAAACCAGCTCCTTGAAGCGGCTGGCATTTGGGGCATGCCTCTGTCTTCACACTGCAGTTCATAAGCCTCTGACATATAGGCCACCCCCCACCACAAACACACACCCACATACACAGGGGCCAATGGTCAACTCAAGCTTTCCCCCCAGGTTGCCTTCCAAGGTCTACATCTTCAGTCTCCCGTACAACCTGAAAGCTGTTAGCTTGTCTCCTTCCTGGGGGGATGGAGTCCCCTGTGTAATCTGTAAATACCTTGTGCAATGAATGAGCCGATGGAAATACACACAGGAGCCTGTGCACACACCTCCATGTACACACGTGTGCACACACAGCAGCCAGAAGCACAATGGGTTCGGCAGAAAATAAAGACAGTGAGGGACAGCCAGGCCTTTCTGCACAGAGTACAAAGTGATCCTGTGATAGAGGAGCGATGTGGGGGGGGGGGGGAAGGGCGGGGATTGGTCCTATAGGGGTTGGTCCAGCCAGGACAAGAATGGAAACAGAGCCTGTGGCCCCAGGGGGACGGACAGGTCTGGAGCTGCCAGACCCCTGGGGTGAGTAGACCTGCAGGAAGGGAAGGTCATACAGTGGCCAGCTGGCCATGAGCCCCAAGGGCCAATGCCCTGCCCATCTCAGGCTGCAGCGCCTCAGGTATGGCCCCAGGGGAGGCGGAGGGGCATCTCCCTGCAGGAGGATATCTACAAGTGCACAGCTGGGCCCCTCTCCTGGGCAAGTCCAAGTACCAACGTAGTCCAGGCCGGCTGGCTGTGCCCATCAGCTCGGGACCGGGCCTGCCCAGCTGGGATCAGTCTGTGAGCACCACCAGCTCACCGTCACTCTTCTCCTCGCCCTCTGAGTTCTCTTCCTCGCTGTACCGGTACACCTCGCCATCTCGCCTGTCTTCTGCGGCCTCTCCCTCCTCCCTGAGGCTGCAGGTATTGACGATGACAGGCATGTTGGGGTCCAGGCTCTGGGACACGTAGTGCTCCCCCAGGAGTTGAGCCAGAGGCACGCCTGCCACCCGAGGGTACAGGACCTCTGAGGAGCTCATACTAAGTAGGCAGAGAGGGATGGAAAAAAGACGCAAGCAGGCCACTCCAGTTTGGTAGTGGCAGTTTTATGAAGCAAAGGGAACTTAGATACAAGGCTTGTCTCAGGTGCCTATGTGACAAGTGGACCCCCCACACCCACTGGCACATGTTAAAAGTTTATATGGAGGACTGAACTCAGTTCAGGCGTGTGTACCCTGCGGGTGTTCTCATAGCACATCACTGACTCAACGCTTAGTTGGTGGTGCAGCCTCTGGGAGCAGGGAAGTGCCTGGGTCCAATGCATGGGTGAAACATCAGTCATACATTCTCCATGACCTCTTCTGACACCCTCTTGTTTCTGGGAATGCAATGCAACCCTCAGCTCCTTTATGCATATTCATTACTGCCCAGACCAGAAGCTATGGACTGCTTGGCCCGCCTCCCTCTCCTCCTTCCTGTCCAGGGACCTTCTGTTGCTTCAGAGAATGGAAAATTAAAATCTGCATTTCCTAAGCTTCTTTTGCAACTATGTTTCTTGATGTCAAGAGGGTTCTTCTACTTAAATGCCCTTGTAAGGAGTCATAAGGATTTTTTTGTAATTGTGTTGCAGTGTTTCAGCCTCCATTCTTTTTTTTTCTTCCCATGTCCAAGAGGCACAGAGGGAGCAGTGAATTTGATCACAGTTTCCATATCAAGCCTTTTTAATGAGAGGATAGCAGCTCCTGTCATTCATTCTTAGATTCAGTAAGTTGGCATGTCTGTGGCGTTAGCTATGCTCCTGTGTCAGCTCTGTATCATTTTGGTCGTCATTCCTAGGTCTGCTACCTGCAAAAATTGGTTGGTCTAATAAACATAACATTCAATGAAAGTACTCAGACATAACAGTAACTATTATATAGCTTTTCAATAGAAAATTCAAAATAGGTAAAGCCATCATGTGATAACTGAAATTAGGATAGTAGCTAACTTAGGTGGGAAGAAAGTGTCTGGGTGGGTCATCAGGGAGATGCCTGATTTTTATTGCTATTCTTATTTTTCTTTTTTTATAATATGAGTGGACATATTATTTGTTTACTCGCTAAATTCAATAAACTATTCCCTGATAATATAATTTTCTGTATGCAAAGTTTTACTTCACTTAAGACAATTTTAGTCAGAACTGTGAATTGATAAAAATTACTTTTTATTTGTTTTGACCAACCTGTATTGTGGACTAAGTTGTGTTCCCTGAAAAGGTACATTCAAGTCCTAATCCCTGGTATTTGTGAATGTGACCTTCTTTGGAAATAAGGTCTTTGCAGACATATCAAGTTAAGAGGTAATCATACTGATTAGAGTTGGTCCTAAATCTAGCCCTTATAAGGAGAGAGATTTGGACACAGAGAGACACAGAGAAGAAAATCATGGGAGGAGAGGAGGAGAGATTGGACTGATGCATCAGCAAGCCTGAGGATGCCAAGGATTGCCAACAGCCACCAGAAGCCAGGAAGAAGCAAGGAAATACTCTTCCTAGAGCTTGCAGAGAGAATCAACACCTTAATTTCAAGACTTCTGCCATCAGAACTGTGAGAGCCTAAGTTTCTATTATCCACCATCTCTGAACTCACTTTTCTACTATTGTATAAGAAAGTCTCATCTTCTTGGAAAATAAAACCTTTTTCTGAATAAAATGCTTAGAGTAACTCACTTCCCACACTGAGCCCCAGATGATGACTGCTATGCAGGAATGGATAAGCAGAATATATATGCAATATATTTTTCTACCTGCCTTATAATACTCATTCTGTTACTATTGTAGGCTAGCTTGGAATGTAATGGGTTAACTGCTTCTGGAATGTAAGGGGTTAACTTACTGAATGTTTTGTTGTAAACTCTTCCCCCCGCCCCTTTTCTAGGGTCTGACCAAGGCCAGGCCTACAGAAAATTGCTTAGTCACCTCCCCACCGTGATTGGTTCTTATTGTCCCACTGTGATTGGTTCTTATTGTCCCGCTAAGATTGGTCATTTAGAAGAGCAAAGAACAAACATAATACGTTTCCATCAAAACTGGTGATCAGCGTGTTACAATGTAATTGGCTAACACAGAATCCTATGTTTGCCTATATAATCTCCATGTATCCTTTGTTCAGTACCATTCTCTGCTGCTTACCACCTGGAGTTCAGGTTTGGCCTGGCAGTGAATAAAGTTTTGCCTCACTTCAGTTGGGCTTTGGCGGTCTCTTCAACATCAAGCTACAGCAATACTTGTATTGTCTCTTCACAGTTCTTTTTTTAATTTGTTTTGCATGTTGGAATTTTTCCTCATGTAGTCAGCAGTGCTAACTAAGGTCTTCATTCAGAATCAAGAGTAAGACTCTAGAATCCGATCTGAGCCTCTTTGGGATGTGAGGGGTTTAATGGCAGATGGCTTTCCCTACAAGGGGTTTGAACTCCCCTGGGATGCTCTGAGTTCACACTTTCTCTGGGTAAAGATATCTACAGAATCGATCTTTCTTCCTGCCAAGGTGGGAGAGGAGACCCGGGCTTCTAACTGTTCTTTATTCAGAATATAACTCCTTCCCTCTGTTTTCTGCCTTATTCTTATCCATACCTGCCCCAATCTTTCTGATTTCCTGTGGCTCTGCAGGAATGCAGATGACTCCATACTTCTCTTCAGCATTCTGTTCTTGATCTCTTCTACATTTAAAAAAGGGGAAATCTTGCATCAGTTGTCCTAAATCCTATTCTCTTAGTTTATGTGAACTTATACCTTTTTTATCAGCTATCAGCAGTGTGTAAATATATATGTAAATACATATGTGTGTGTGTGTGTGTGTGTGTAGTCCTGAAATTTTTACTTATGTATTTCTATTTTAAAATAATGTCAAATCATGGAATATTTGTGAGGATAATAGGAAGAGCTTTCCCCTGACCTTTCAAGCGTGAGTTGCTAGCATGATGCTCTATTACCTCTGAATACGTTTGCATGAATTTCCTCAAAGATATTCTCCTATATATTCAAAACAAAAATATTAAGAACAGAAAAAAAATTAGTGAAATACTATTTTCTGAGTCTTCAGATCACATTGAATTTTTTTAGTTGCACCAGTCCTCTCAGAGTAAAATGATCCAACTCAGAATCATGTTCTCTGCTCAGTTGTTGTGTCTGTTTAGTATCTTTTGATCATCATTCGTTCTTGAATTTTTCCTTGACTTTCATGAGCTTGATAATTTTGACAATTCCTGGACAGTTATTCTATAGATTATTCATCAATTTGGGTTTATCTGACATTTCTTCATAATTAGATTAAAGTTATGCCTTTATGGCAGGAATAGGATAGCAGTGACACAGTGCATTTTATCAAGTGGCACAGTTTTGACTTGTCCCGTCACTGGTGATGTGTACTTTAATTGCTTGATTAAGGTGGTATCTGTCAGACTTCTCCACTGTAGAATTATACTGTATTTTTCTCTTTTAACTAGTAAATATTTTATTGGAAGACACTTTTTATTTTTCTTCTAGGTTTACTGAAATACAAATAACATTCATATAATTGTTAAGATGTACAATGTGTTGTCTTGATATGCATGTATTGTGAAATGAGTACCACAATAGGACAAGTTAATAACTTTATCATCTAAGAAATTACTTTTTTTTTTTTGGTTGTGAGAGCATTCAAGATCTACTCTCTTAGCAACTTTCAAGTATATAATTCACTATTGTTAACTATAGGCACCATGCTGTATTGTAGGTCTTCATAACTTATTCATCTTATAGCTGGAATTTGTACTTTTAGACCAACATTTTCTTGACTCCCATAGCCCCCTGTCATTCTACTGTTTCTATGAGTTCTGCTTTTATAAAAATCTACATGTTGATATGCCTGGGTGGCTGAATCAGTTGAGAGACCAACTCTTGGTTTTGGCTCATATCATGATCTAATAGTTTGTGTGTTTGAGCCCTATATAGGGCTCTGAGCTGAAGGTGTGGAGACTTCTTGGGATTCTCTCTCTCTCTTTCTGTCCCTCCCCTGCTTGTGCTCTCTCTCTCTCTCTTTCTCTCAAAATAAACTTAAAAAAATTCTCTCCCTTTCCCCCTGCCCCTCCTGCATTGCACTCTTCCTCTCTCTCTCAAATGAAGTGATGTAAGTGAAATCATATTGTATTTGTCTTTGTCTGACTTATTTCACTTAGCATAATGCCCTCAAGTTTCATCCATGTTGTCCTCCTCCAAAAAAAAAAGATTTTCTCTTTTTCATGGCTGAATAATATTCTGTGTGTGTATATGTATTTTTTAACCCATTTATCCATAGCTGTTGTTTCCATATCTTAGGGTGTTCCCATATCACACCTACTATAAATAATGCTGCAATGAAGATTGTAGTGCTGACATCTCTTCAAGATTATGATTTCATCTCCTATAGATATACATCTGGATATGATGGCAAGATCATATGGTAGTTCTGTTTCTAAGTATTTGAAGAACTGGCATACTGTTTTCTATAATGGCTATACCAATTCAGATTCCCCCAACAGTGTACAAAATCCCCTTTTCTATATGTCCTTTTGAACACTAGTCATACCTTGTCTTCATGATAATAGCCATTCAAATTGCTATGAAGGGATATGCCATTGTGGTTTTGATTTGGATTTCCTTGATGATGAGTGATGCTGAGCATTTTTCTTGTACTTTTTGTCATTTGTCTTTTTAGGAAATGTATCTATTCAGGTCTGTTGATGTTTTAATCTAATTATTTGTTTTCTTGCTATTAAGTTGTATGACTTTTTCATATTTTGATTATTAACTCTGGTCAGATAGATGGCTTGGAAGAATTTTTGCACATTCCATAGGTTGCTTTTTCAATTTTTTCTTTTCTTTTCTTTTCTTTTCTTTTCTTTCTTTCTTTCTTTCATTTCTTTCTTTTTTCTTTTCTTTCTTTCTTTTTTTTTTTTGCTGTGCCAAAGCTTTTCAGTTTGATGTAGTCCTTATTTAACTTTTGCTTTTATTGCTTGTGCTCTCCATATCAGAAGCAAAAATAAAAAACAAAACAAAACAATAAAACATTGCCAAGAGTAATGGCAAAGAGGTGTTTTCCCTATGTTTTCTTCTAGATTTTTTTTTACAATTTGAGGTTTCTTGTTTAAGTCTTCAATACATGTTGAGTTAATTTTTTGAGTGATGTAAGATAGGGGTCTAGTTTCATTTTTCTGCACTTGATTTGCATTGAGTATTCTTGGCTTTATTGTCAAATACTAGTTGACCATATATGCAAGGCTCTATTTCTGGTCATTGATTCTGTTCCATTGGTCTGTCTATTTTTATGCTAATACCACACAGCTTTGATTACTATTGTGGTTAGAATAATTTTAAATCATGAAATGTGATGCCTCCAGTTTTGTTTTCCTTTGTCAGGATTGCCTGGTCTATTTGGAGTCTTATCTGGTTCCATAGAGATATTAAAATTTGTTTTTTCTGTTAAAATTGCCATTGGAATTTTGGTAGGAATTGCATTGAATCTATAAATGGCTTATGGGTAGTATGGCCATTTTAACAATATTAATTTCCTGATCTATAAACATGGTATATCTTTCCATTTGTTTTGACTTCTTCAGTTTTTTAATCAAAGTCAAATAGTTTTCAGTGTACTCATCTTTCATTTGGTTAAATTTATTCCCAATTATTTTATCATTTTTCATATTATAAAAGGGAGTGCATTCTTTGCTTCTTTTTCAGATATTTCATCATTTGTATAGAAACATAATTGATTTCTGTATATTGATTTTGTACCTTGCAACTTTACTGAACTTGTTTATTAGATCTATTTTTGTAGAGTGTTAAGGATTTTCTACATATGAAATCATGTCATCTGCAAACACAGACAATATTACTTCTCATCAAATTCAGAAGCCTATTATCATTTATTTTTGCTGGCATTTTTTGCTTTGGATATGACTTCCAGTACTATGTTACACAGGAGCTCTGAGTGTGGGCACCCTTGTCTTGTCTTTAAGATCTTATAAGAAAATCCTTCACATTTTCAACATTGAGTATGATTGAATATGATGTTGACTATGGGCTTCATATATATATATATATATTTATATATATGGTATGTCTTTTCTGTAACTTGTTAAGATGTTTTTCATGTAAGGATGATGAATTTTGTCAATTGATTTTTTTTGCATCTATTGAGATAATCATGTGATTCTATCAAGGGGGTATATCATATTTATTGATTTTCATAGAGTAAACCATTCTTGCATGCCAGGGATAAATCCCACTTGATAATTGTATATAACTCTTTTAATGTGGTGTGGAATTCAGTTTGTTAATATGATTTTGATAATTTTTGCACCTGTATACATCAGAGATATTAGACCATAGTTTTGTGTTGTTTTTCTTATAGTCATTATAGGTATAGATCTTGTATTCTTTCCTACAAAGAACAAAGTAATTTTATGCATCACCAGGGTCTTCTGCACCAAGAAATGAGACTCCCTGGCACCATATCCCTCTTGTCCCCTGCCCGGGACACCAAGGAGCCAGTCTTTCTTGCACAACCTTCATGCACCCAAGAATTGTCACAGACAGCTACACTCCCTTAACTCATTAAATCCCTAATAATCCCTGCCCTAAATCCCTTAAAAAATCTCTGAGCCAGGCAGAAGCCAGAAGCTAGCTTTTGGAAAGAGTCCACCTTCTCCCCAGGTGGCAAGCCTCCTGAACAAAGTTCATATCCCTTTCTAAACAAAATTTGTCTCTTGAATATTGGTATTTCAAGGAAGAGGAGCCAAACTTGGATTTTGCTAACACTATCAGTTGTGATGTCTCCTCTTTCATTTCTGACATTATTTATTTGACATTTTGATTTTTTCCCCCTTAACCTAAAAGGTTTGTCAATTTTGTTTCTCTTTTCTAAAATCAGCTCTTGCTGTCATTGATATTTTTTATTGTTTCTGTTTTCTCTTTAATTTCTTTCTGCTCTGGTCTTTGTTACTTCTTTCCTTCTCCTAACTTTTTTTTTCTTTTGAGAGAGACAGAGAGCAAGCGTGAGCAGGGGAGGCTCAGAGAGAGAAGGAGACCCAGAATGCGAAGACAGGCTCCAGGCACTGAGCTAGCAGTCAGCACAGAGCCTGATGTGGGGCTCGAACCCATGAGCCATGAGATCATGACTTGAGCTGAACTCGGATGCTCAACCTACTGAGCCACCCAGGTGTGCTTCCTTCTGCAAACTTTGAGCTTCCTTTGTTCTTTTCTTTCTAGTTCCTGAGTTGTAAAATTAAGCTGTTTATTTGTGATCTTTTTTTTTAAAGTAGACATTATCACTATATATTTCCCTCTTAGAACTGCTTTTGCTGCAATTTTTGTTGTTTTATGTTTTTATTGGCTTCAACATTTTTTTCAAATTTCTTTTTATTGTCTTTGGTTTCTTTATTGACCTATGGATCAGTTTTACTTACCATTTTATACCATTGTGGTTAGAAAAGATGCTTGCTATGACTGCAATATTTCTAAATTTGTTAAAATTTGTTGTGTGACCTAACATATGATCTATCTTGGAGAATGTTGCATGTGTACTTGATAAGAATGTGTAGTTTGCTGCCATTGGATGGTATGTTTTATAGATGCCTGTTTTATCTTTTCAAGTTAATGTATAGTTTAAAGTCCAGTGTTTCCTTTTTGATTTTTTGGTTGTATGATTTATTCATGAATATGAGGTATTAAAGTCTCCTATTTTTATTGTATTGTTGTCTATTTCTTCATCCAAATCTGTTAGTATCTGTTTAATATATTCAAGTGCTCTGATGTTGGGTGCATATAGTTTTGACTGTTATATCCTCCTGATAAATTGACCCTTTATCATTATATAATCATCTTTTTTGTCTCTTATTATAGCATTTCAGTTAAAATCTATTTTGTCTGATGTAAGTTTAGTTATACTTTTCTTTTGGTGTCTATTTGCATGGGATATCTTTTTCCATTTCCTCACTTGAGCCTCTGGGTATTTAAAGCTAAAATGTGTCTTTTGTGGGCAGCATATATGGTTGTTTGTTTTGTTTGTTTTTTAAAATCCACTCAATTATTCTATGTCTTTTGATTGAGAATACAATCTATTTACTTTTGGAATAATTATTAGTAGGTAAAGAAGACAGCAAGAGAGGATAAATGAAACAAGAGAACTATAAGACAGTCAGAAAATAATTAAAATACGACATTAGTAAGTATATATAAATATATATGCTTATATATAAATTATATGTTATATATAATATAGAGATTTAATTTATCACCTTTAATTAAAAATCTATACACATTTACAAAAGTATGTATGTCAAAAATTATCCTTTGGATCTTAGACCAACTCAAAAAATATGTTCTGGTTGCCTGGAGGCTCAGTCAGTTAAGCATACAGCTCTTGGTTTTGGCTCATGTCATGATCTCACAGTTTGTGAGTTCAGGCCACATGTCGAGCCCACACTGACAGCACAGAGCATGCTTGGGATTCTCTCTCTCCTCTCTGCCCCTCCCCTGGTCATGCTCTCTCTCAATAAATAAACTTAAAAGACTTTGTTAATGTCATTTTTTTCATGTTTATTTATTTTTGAGACAGAGGGACAGAACATGACCAGGGGAGCATCAGAGACAGAGGGAGACACAGAATCTGAAATAGACTCTGGGTCCTTAGCTGTCAGCACAGAGCCCAATGCGGGACTCAAACCCACAAAACATGAGATCATAACCTGAGCTGAAGCTGGATGCTTAATGAATTCAGCCACCCAGGATCCCCCAAAATATGTTAATGTCTTAAAAATTTGGGGCTCCTGGATGGCTCAGTCAGTTAAGCAGCCAACTTTGGCTCAGGTCATGATCTCACAGTTCGTGGGTTCAAGTCCCGTGTTGGGCTCTGTGCAGACAGCTAACTCAGAGCGTGGATTCTCCTTCTGATTCTGTGTCTCTTTCTGACCTTACCCTGCTCATGCTTTGTCTCTCAAAAATAAATTAAAAAACATTAAAAAATTTTTTAAATAATTGAGGAAACATAGGCAATAATAAAGTAAGTGTAGTATCCAAGATTGTGGATACTACATTATGCCAATCATAAAGAGTAAAACAAGATTTAAAAAAATGAATCAAAACTAAAGCAATTTGTTGAGTAATGACACAACTATTTCTTTTCATAATATCTAAGAAAAATTTGTGTCATAGTATTCTCTAACACAAGACTAACATTTAAAAATTTATCATTAATAAAACCCCTCAAGCAAATAAAATAATAAATACATATAATTTGTTCATATAACTCTCAAGGTGAACCAATAATGTATTTCCAAAGAAGTTAATGTTAGTACATGTCTCTACAGCACATTATATTAATTGTAGAACATCTATGAATTGTGACATGTTAGAACATAATGGGAAGAAGGTTGTTAACATAATGAATTATTAATACTTTTTTATCTTGGTCATGAAAATAGTCATTTTTATTAATGTTGTTAATATTTGTTATGTAAATGTCTTTAATTTGTATGTATAATTTTATTATCCTTTTAACATAGATAAATATGAATTCAATTTTCATGGTTTTTATGTTTTCTAAAACTTTAACATTCTGACATTTTCAAAAAGTATAAACTAGTTTATTCAGCAAGATGGCCAACATAGGCTGACAAGTCAGGTCTTCACTTCTATTTAATTTACAAACTGATAATTCTTCTATGTGCACATTATTATCCTGAAAAGTCAGACTTAATTTAAGAGACAGTTCAGAGAATTGAAACTCAGATTTAAATTATGGACTTCCTACTGCCAATAGTTCCCTATGTAATGTTGAACATGCATCTTTATTTTATCATTTGTAAATGCAATTGTGGAGATAATTTCCAGATTTCCTATGGCTCCGTTTTCTAAGACATTTGTATGATGATACTATTTCCATATAAGGAAAAATATTAAAATCTTCTAAACTTCCCTACTGAATAATTGTAGAGGTTATTAATTGATACCTATTTTTTTTACTTCATGTTATATAACATACATGGGATGGAAAACTGACATTCTGTCATAAAGGACAGAATGACCAATATGTTAAGTTTGTCACTGGCTCCAGTATAGCAAAACAATAAGATAATGCTCATTAAAAACATTTTATCTAGTAAACATAGGCTATCTGTTATGAAATGATTCTATAGTAGTCAGCATTGATAGACATCATAACCATTAATATCATGTCAATGTTTTTGAACATCTCATTCCTGTTTATAAATACTAGATAGAAGTCATGAAGTTATGGGTTGACACCTTTTAATTGCTCCTTTCCAAATGCAGGGTTGGAGGGTGAGGAAAACTGAACTAACCCATCATTAAAGATGGTAAGCATCTCTTTCTCTCTGTATACCCACTGATTGTGTTTCCTTGCTTGGCACAAAGGGGACAAAAATGAGGACACTGAATGAGAGGAACCAGTATTACCTAGACAAATAGAGAGTATTGTTGAAGCTAGTTTGCATTGTTGTCTGAGCCAGAGTGAAATGACTAAGAAATAATTCCACTGATTTTCTTTATGAAGTATTCAGAAATAATGAACTTGTAAGGAAAGCCTAAAGAATGAAAATGTAAAAGTTTAAAGTATAAAAGGAAAATCTAGCTGATATTGGACTTACCTGCTACACTAGATGAAAGTGATCAAGTTTTGTCAACCTGTCAAACTGTATATATTTCCAGTGATAGTGTGACATTAAGTAAGTCAGTTGTCTCTATGGGATTTAATTTTCACCTTAAGTGAAAATTATCACTTGCCTGTTGAGAAGAGGACTCTGTGCCAGAAGGACCATTGAAGCTCTTTTAAATTTCAGTAGTCAATTATTTTACATGTGCCATGACCTTATTTTCTGAGGACTTTGCGGAAGTCTATTCTGGCCCTTGATGAGATCTTTGTATTATTTGTTCCCTCTTATTTTATAATACATGTCTCACATTCTCACTTAGAAATAATAGTTTTGTTGACAAATAAGGTTGTATGAAAATGTTTTATACAAATATTTGTTTTAGTAGAATGAGAAAATGCAAGGTGTTATAAAGAAAACAATAAAAACTACTTATACTTGACATCAAAAATAACTATTTTGAGAGTCAGATCTCTAAATTCATATCATTGCAGATGTACATATTATTCTGTGAGATTGCAGTTACTTGACTTTCTTTTTAACTTAATATTATGTACACTATTTGAGGTCAATTAATTTAATTCTAAATCATTGTTCTTAATTATTGCACAACATTCTAGTGCATAGATTATACCATGCTCCATCTAACCAGTCAGCTTAGCTTGATATTAAAATTGTTCCTGGACTTTCATAATTGTAAATAGTTTTTAACATATTTGCCGAGATAGAACTAACATAAACCACATACGTTACATAGACCAATGGAATAAAATAGAGAATCCAGAACTTGGCCCACAAATGTACAGCCAATTAATTTCTGACAAAGCAGGAAAGAGTATCCGATGGAAAAAAGACTGCCTCTTTAGCAGGTGGTGCTGGGAGAACTGGACAGCAACATGCAGAAGAGTTAAACTAGACCACTTTCTTATACCATACACAAAAATTAACTCAAAATGGCGAAAGGACCTGAATGTGAGACAGGAAACCATCAAAACCCTCTAGGAGAAAGTAGGAAAAAACCTCCTAGACCTCCACCTCAGCAATTTCCTACTTGACACATCCCCAAATGCAGGGGAAATGAAAGCAAAAGTGAACCCTTGGGACCTCATCAAGATAAAAAGCTTCTGCACTGCAAAGGAAACAATCAAGAAAACTAATAGGCAACCAACAGAATGGGAAAAGATAGTGGCAAATGACATATCAGATAAAGGGCTAGTATCTAAAATCTACAAGGAACTCACCAAACTTCACACCCACAAAACAAATAACCCAGTGAAGAAATGAGCAGAAGACATGAACAGACACTTCTCCAAAGAGGACATCCAGATGGCCTACAGGCACATGAAATGATGCTCAACATC
>NC_043702.1:103969718-103992304 GCF_006229205.1 Suricata suricatta
CATAGCAGCACTGTCAACAATAGCCAAAACATGGAAAAAAACCTAAGTGTCCATCACCTGATGAGTGGATCAAGATGTGGTATATATATATATATATATATATATACAATGGAGTACTATATGGCAATGAGGAAGAATGAAATATGGCCATTTGTAGAAAAGTGGATGGACCTTGAGGGTGCTAAGCGAAATAAGTCAGTCAGAGAAGGACAGAAACCATGTTTGCACTCATAGTTCTAACAGGAAAAAGGAGAAACCTAATGGAGGACCAGGGGGAGGGGAAGAGGGAAAGAGAGTTGGGGAGAGAGAGGGACACAAAACTTGAGAGACTATTGAATGCTGAAAATGAACTGAAGGTTGAAGGGAAAGGGGGAGGGGGGAAAAGAGGTGGTGGTGATGGAGGAGGGCACTTGTGGGGAAGAGCACTGGGCCTTGTATGGAAACCAATTTGACAATAAAATATTTTTTAAAAAGTGTGTGAGATAAGATTTGGGGTATATATATATTTGGAAATGCTACCACACTCAAGGTCACGTATACATCCACTGCCCTTTAAGACTTCTTCATGATTCTGTAATTCCTCAGTTCAGCTCACCTTTCTTTAGGCAACTATGAATCTCCATTCTGTCACTATATAAAAGATTTTATTTAGTAGAGCTTTATACAAACCATAATATTCAATATTACTGGTTTCTTTCACTAGCATGAGTATTTTGCAAATGAGTCACGTGGTTGAGTATAACAATCGTTCATTTATTTTTTTCATTTACTTTTGTTGCTGAATAGTATCCTTTGTATGTATATGCCACATTTTCCCTATACATTCATTGATGTATATTTGGATTATTTGAGTTTGGGAGCTATATAAAATAATGCTTCTATGAACATTTGTGTAAAAATCTCTGTATAAAGGTGTGCTTTTTTTCCTTTCCTCTTGGGTAAATACCTTATAGCAGAAAAGCTGGATCTTACAGTAGGTGTATATTTAACCTTTTAGAAATTGCCAGACTGTTGTCCAAAATGGTTGTTTTCTATTCCTTCCAAGAGTATGTGAGTGTGCCAGTTGCTTCACATGGTCAACAGCATTTAATGTCAGACTTTTTATGTTTAGCCATTTAAATGTGTGTAGTGGTGTTTTATCAGTGTTTTAATTTATATTTCCCTGCTGATAAACAGTTAAAACTCCTTTCAAGTGCTTATTTGCCATGAAAAGAGCTTCCTTTATCATTAGGGAGCATAATACTAATGGATTCTTTCAGCTTTTGTATATTTGTTTTATCACCTTAGTTTTTCAAAGATACTCTGCTTGTATAGAACTCTAGTCCAACAAGTTTCATTTTCTTTTGTTTGCTGGTTTCTTTCAGTACTTAAAAGACATTGATCCATTATTTTCACACTTGCATGATTTCTACCAGACAGCTGCTGTCTTCTAATCTCTATTTCTTCTGTGTGTAATGTATATTTTTTCTCCAAGGGCTCATTTAAGATATTCCTCTTATCGTGTATTTTTTTGAGCAATCCGATTATGATGTACCTTGCTGTGACTGTGCCCATGTTTGTTGAAATTAGTTCATTTAGCTTTTTGAAAGTTAGGGTATAGTTTTCATTGAATCTAGAAAAATTTTAGGTTTATTTCTTGTAACTCTTTTCTATCTTCTCCCCTTGAATTCTACTTATTTGTACATTAGACCACTTGACTTTTTCCACAACTCACTGATTTTTTTTTCAACTCCTTGAGTTTTTTTCTCTTTATACTTCGTTTTTTAACCATTTATATTACTGCTTTGGCTCTTTTTCTGTATCTGCCATGTCTCTAACTTTTAAATATGTGGAACACAATTCTAATCATTGCTTTAATATCATTTTTTGGTATTCTAACATCTGTGTCACTTCTGGTTTGGTTTTACTCCTCAATATAAATTATATTCTCTTGCTTTTTTGCATGTCTGGTCATATCTAATTGCCAGACATCGTAACATTTTTTGCTTTTGGGGTGAAACCTGGCTATTTTTTTTATTCTTATAAATATCTTGAGCTTTGTTCTGGGGCACAGTTACTTTGGAAATAATTTGATGTTTTTGGAACTTACTTTTAAGGTTTTTTTATTTGGAAAAATGTTGCTTCCATTCTTCTGCTCATTTTTAATTGTACTATTTGCTTTTCTGGTGTTTATCTGCCACTGTGGAAAATCAAATGGAAGTTCCTCAGAAAATTAAAAAATAAAAATATCATATGATCCATTAATTCCACTATTGGGTATTTACCCAAAGAAAAGAAGAGCACTAATTTGAAAAGATATAGGCACTCTGATGCTTATTGTAGCATTTCTTACAGTAGCCAAGATATGGAAGCAACCTAAGTGCCCATCAATATACAAAGAGAGAGAGAGACTATAACACAGCCTTAAAAAAGGATGAGATCATGCCATGTGAGACAATATCAATGGATCCAGAGGGTATTATACTAAGTGAAATAACCCAGTGTGAGAAAGATAAATGTATGATTTTGCTCATAGTGAAATCTAAAAAAAAAGTGAAGAAACAAACATAAAGCAGAATTGGACTTATGAATATGGAGAACGAGCTGAGAGTTGCCAGAGGGGAGGAGGGTGGGCCATTGGGAAAAATGGATGAATAGGAGTGGGAGTTATGAGCTCCCAATTATGGGATGAGTAAATCATGAGAATAAAAGGTATAGCATAAGGAATATAGTAGAGCCAATTATATTGTACTAGTGATGTATGGGGATAGCTGGTAATTATACTGGAGGTGAACCTGACATAAACATCAAGCATAAGCTTGTTGAATCACTATGTTGTACATTTGAAACAAACGAGACATTGTGGATCCATTCAAATAAAAAAATACAATAAAAAGATATTTTTTAAAAAGAAGGCCACACTTGTGTTTAATCTATAACAAATTATTTTTGCTTCCTTAGTAGGGCTCCAGTGAGGCAAGTGAGGCATCCAAAGTGCAAATCTAGGGATGTACTCATGCTTAGGCTCCTAGACGTGTCTGCCTGGGCATAAGTATGTACTTACGATTGGGTTCCAGGTTGTAAAATGTAAGGAGGCACTCAGCCTTATGCGCCATCTTGGACCGGTAGGAACTTGCCTCCTTAAACGTGCTCAGTGAGCACTTCCCTTCTATTGTCTTGTTCCTGTCTTGCTCTGTGCACCCTAATACCCCAAGAATGATACAATTTTCCAGTTGGCTTTGTGGGAACAGTCACTTGTCCCAGATCTCTGGATGCACTGGGTACTATTCCTTCTAATCCTGTCTCATGCTTCTTTTCTAGCCCTATGTGAATTCCTCAGAGATATTCACCAATCAGTACTCTGGTGAATAGTCAACACAGACCCTTGACAGTTGTCTAGAATTATCTTTCTGAGCATCTCTCTCCTCATTGGTGCTCTGTCTTGCAAACGCTCGCTAAATTTACATCCTGAACTCTTCAGCTCATCATCTCAACTCGGTATAACTTCTGAGCTCTGCCTGGGTGAATCCTCCCTGTGCCACAGTTTGGAGACTCTTCTAAGGCACGACCTGGGGTAATTATAGTGTTCACGTTGTTTGTTTTCTATTGCTCCATGATCATTATCTGCCATTGTCTAGTTTCCAGTGTCTTGAACAATAGTGTCTCAGATTTTCCACAATATCACTGTTGTTGACCCAGGTGGAAGGGAAAATATGATGTCAGCTGTATCATGTCAGCCAGAAGTAACATATCATATAAACCGTCCTCTAAAGAGCATATTTATGTTTATATATTCCTGCACATTTTATTCTTTACAGAGGAATTGTTATTTTCTGGAGGGCATCTGTGCCACTCTTGAGTGCCTGCAATGCATAGAATTTTCTTCTGAGTTAAGATTTATGTGTGTGCCCTGTGCTGGGGTAATCCCCCGAAGACAAAATGGGAGATTTGGCAAAAATTAGCACTCCAACCTGAATATTTAGTAGAAGTTACTGCTTATTGTAAAAATGCAAAAGGTGGGTTCTGGGCATAGCCTCCAACTTACAACTGGTTGAAAGATGATAAGTGATTTTTTTAAAGATGGTTCTTGAGTCTGCACAGTTCCTCATGGAACAAGAGGTTGATAGTGATGCTCTTCTCCCTACAGGGACTGAAGTTCTAGTAGTTTGCAAAGAAATCCAAATAGCAGTTAGTCAAATCTCTTTTATTCTTAACCTGTTCACCTTGAATTACCAAAACAAAATTAACTTTAATTGTTGCAAAATTGGCTTTAACATGTGTAGTAGTACTGCCATCCAGATGTGATACACAAGCTCTAGATATTTTCCACGCTACCACCAAGACCATCATTCCACACTGATTATAAATTATGCAGTAGTGGCAAGACATCACTGCAACTATAAAGTGATGATGGCTCTTTGGATGTACCCAGTGAGTTTAAGGCTTCAGGTAGCCGGAGAAGATGCTAGTCATAAAAGATTGGTCTGAGGAGCAGAACTTACCTGAATGTTCATCACCTGGAGGTTGTCCTGCAGTCTAGGTGTTTGCTTGTCATAAGAAAAATGCTCAACACAGCAAAGACAGTGTAGGGTGATGGGTTACACCAGTCATATCTCAAGAGCTTGAATTTGAGGCACACGACCAAAGAGTTAGCAGCCGCTGGTGCAGCAGAAACAAACATAGAGAATAAGTGGCTTAGCACAATAGCTCAGCATGAGAGCAGGAACAAAGAAACCCTGCGGCCAGGTGGACCAAGGATCGTACAGGGACTAGAACCACAGGGCGTTGTGAACTCTGCTGTAATTACCCCTGGCTGGGCGATGGTTCAACCTACTTGCAGTAATGATGAAATCCCTTAGTTCCCTGTATGTCTTATAATAAATGTAATAAACCTCCATTGATAATCGTGGAGTTTTTCATTCCCTTGCATTACTTATGAATTAATGTCTGCCCTTTCCTTTTCACACTCTCAAATGCAGAGGGTTGACTTCATCATATATCGTTGCTCATGGTACACAATCATCACATGATATATAAAACAATTTTCTTTAATATTCTTCTACTCCACTCTACTCTCCATTCTGTTCCTATTCCACTTCATAGGCACTTAATGTATTTTACATATGTGTGTAAATACATATATACCTTGTAAACCAATCTGGATTATTCTGTGTATTTATTTTTAATTCATCTAAATGATATTGACTATAGGACACCTTCCATTTCTCACATTTTCATCCATCATGTGCTTAAGAAGTTTCACCATGAACAGTTATATTATTGCTTTTAGATACTGCATAACATTCCACAATATTGCTTACATTCACTGTGTGTTAATTATCCAGTCTCTAAATACCTACAACTCTCTGCAAAAAACAAACAATGCTTTAATAGTTATCATTGTGCAGGTCTCTTTATAGACTTCTTGTGTATAATTGGGATTTATTTTTTGAAATGGAAGTGCTGGGTCTTAGGTTATGAGTGCACTGTACTCTCTACACCAGGTTTCCCTCCCACCAGCACTGCACAAATGTTTTCAGTCCTCCCCACTCTCCCAAACCCTGAAATCATTGCTTTTTCTAATTCTCGTTGATCTGACTTCAGTAATGTGACATCCCATTGTAAGAGTTATTTATGCACTCTCCCCTCATTTTTAGTGAATTAAAAGAAGAGAAATAAAAAGGAAAATTGCAATTCATATGCAATTTGCTAGTCATTTGAATGTCCCCGCTTATAGAATTGCCTATCCAAATGGCCTTTAAAAAAGAGAAAAACATTAGGATTTCTAGTTTTTGTCTTACAGATATACAAAAAGTTACTACATATTTTAGCTATTAATTCAATTTTTAAAGTAGTATTATTTACATGGAATAGAAAACATGTAAGAACAGGTAGCAATGCAAGCAGAGAAATGGAAATCCTAAGAAAGAATCAAAAGAAGCATTAAATATAAAAAAACACTGTAAAAGAAATGAAGAATGCTTCTGCTGGGCAAATTAGTAAACTGAACATGGACGAATCTCTGAGATTATGATATCTCAATAGAGACCTCCAAAACTGAAAAACAAAGAGAACAAATCCGGACAAAATGCAACAAACCAACAAACAAAAACCAAAAAACAAACAAAAGATAAGCCCACCCCTGCAACAGAATAGTGTCCTACAGAAGACAATTCAGAACAACGGGAACACTGAAAGGAGCAAAAAAGGCAAAAGAAATACAATAAATATTTTAAACAACAATTAAGAATTATCTCAAATTGAAGTCAGAAGTCAAACCATATCCAATAAGCTCAAAGAACATCTAGCAAGAAGAATGTAAACAAACAAACAAAACCCACAACTACACCTAGGCATATAATTTTTAAACTACAGAAAAATAAAAGACACGGAAAAAGTTCTGGAAGAAGCCAGAAGAAAAAAAACCCTCATATTATCTGTATGAGAACAAAGATAAGAATTGTATCTGACTTCTCCTCCAAAGCCAGGAAAGCAAGAGTGGACTGAAACATTTAAAGTGCTAAGAGCAATAAAACATTCACTTACAATTTTATATGTTGGAAACCTGTCTTCCGAAGTGAAGAAGAACTAGACTTTCTCAGACAAAAGTATATTGAAGAAATTTGTTGCCAGTTGACATGTTTTGCAAAGATGTTAAAACTGTGTGTTACAGGTAAGTGACGAATCACTAAATTCTGCTTCTGAAACTAACAGTACACTACATGTTAACTCACTGGAATCTACACAAGACCTGGAAACAAAAATAAATAAATAAGTTATTTGGACAAGAAAAACAATATATGTCAGAAACTTGGAACTATATAAAGAGATGAAGCATACCAGAGAAGAGATAAAAAAAAGTTAATTTTTTTGTTATTCTTATTCTTAGCTGATATAGCTGAAGTTCATTCAAAATAATAATAGCAACAAAGTGATTATGTATGATTATGGATTTTATATACAAATATAAAATGTAAATATAAAAATATAAAATGCATGTATATATTTATATAAAATATAAAATATAAATATGTATTTTTATATTTATATGTTGATAAAGATATAAAATGTACTCATATATTTATATACAAAATCCATAAGCATGCATAGTCACTTTGTTCCTATTATTATTTTGCGTAAACTGCAGTTATACCAGCTAAGAATAATAAAAATTTGTGTATAAATACATTATATGTATGTATTATATATATGAGTGAAATCAATGATAGAAAGGACAGGAGGAATACATTAGCACTTTTTTTTTATTATAAGGCAATCACACTACCCATGAATCAATGAGGCTTTATTTGAAAGTTGACTTGGTTTAGTTATAAATACACATTGCAAACTCAAGAGAAACCACTAAAAAAGTAAAGAAAAAAAATGTAGGTGATATGCTAAGAAAGGAGAGAAACAAGTAAAAAAAATGCTAAACTGAAACCACAAAGGCAGCAAAATAGTGGAAGAAAAGAATAGGAACAAAGAATGATGGCAACAGGTAGAAACATATAATGAGAATGGTAGATTTCAACCCAAATATAGCAATGATGACTTCGGATGGTATAGTCTAAATGCACCAATTGAAAGACTATATTGTTCAGAATTGTTTTAAAAACAAGACACAACTATAATGTTTCTATAGGAAATCCAGTTTAAATACAAAGATGCATATAAATTAAAAGTTAACAGGGTGAAGGAGGTCACTTCTGATGAGCACTACGTGTGGTATGTGAGTGATAAATTACTCAATTCTACACCTGAAACTAATATTGACCATATGTTAACTAACTGGAGTTTAAATAAAAATTGGATTAAGAAAAAAAGTAAAGAGATGGAGGAAAATGTTCCATGCTAACATTTACTAAAAGAAAGCAGGAATAGGCATACTGTTTTCAGACAGAGCAGGCTTCAAAACAAGAAACTTGATCAGGGATAAAGGACATTACATAATGATAAAGAGGCTAATTTTTCAAGAACTCTCCAAAAAGACATAAAAATCCTTAATGTACATGTGTCTAACAAAAGACATCAGATTACATGGGGCAAAAACTCATAGAAGGACAAGGAGAAATTCATAAATCAACTATCATATTTGAAGATTTCAACACTTGTCTATCAGAAATAAACAGATACAGCAGACAGAAAATCAGTAAGGACATTGTAGAACTCAACCAAACCATCAATCAACTGGATATAATCAGCACTGATGGACTACCTCATCCCAAGGCAGCAGAATATACATTATTTTCAAGTTCACATGGAACATTCACCAAGATAGACCACTTTCTGAGCCACAAAATACACTTTAACACATTTGAAAAAAAATAGAAATCATGCAATATCTGCTCTCAGACAATGGAATCAATACAGAAAGATGACTGAAAAATAAAAAAATATACATATGTGGACATTAAGTAAACATTTCTAAAAAACACGTGAGTCAAAAACAAAATTTCAAGAGGCACCCGGGTGGCTAACTCAGTTAAGAGTCTGACTCTGGCTCAGGTCATGATCTCATAGTTTGTGGGCTCAAGCTCCCTATTAGGCACTGTACTTGGAGCCTGAAGCCTGCTTCAGATTCCGTCCCTCTTTCTCTGCCCTTCCCCTGCTTGCACTCTGTCTCTCTCCCTCAAAAATAAATAAACATTAAAAATAAAAACTTTTAAGCCACTAAAATCTCAAGAGAGGGAAATTTTAAAATATTTTGAATTGAAGGAAAATGAAAACACAATTTATCAAAGGTTGTTGGATGCAGCAACACAATGCTTAGAATGAAACTTATATCATTAGATGCAGATTATTAGAAAAGAAGAAAGATCCCAAATCAATCATCTATATTTCAAATTCAAGAAAATAGAAAAATAAGAGGATATTACATCCAAAGTCAATGGAAGAAAAGAAAGAATGAAAATTAGAGCAGAAATAATTGAAATGGTATTTCCCTGATAATGAATCATGATGTTGAGAGCACTTATTCATGCGTCTGTTTGCCATTTGGATGTCTTCTTTGGAGAAATGTCTATTCATGTCTTTTGTCCATTTCTTCACTGTATTACTTATTTTTTGGGAGTTGAGTTTGATAAGTTTTTTATAGGTCTTGGATACTAACCCTTTATCTGATATGTCATTTGCAAATATCTCCCATTCTGTTGGTTGCTTTTAGTTTTGCTGATTGTTTCCTCTGCTGTGCAGAAGGTTTTTATCTTGATAAGGTCCCAATAGTTCATTTTTGCTTTGTCTCTGGAGACCTATTGAGTAAAAATTTGCTGTGGCTGAGGTCAAAGAGGTTTTTGCCTGCTTTTGCCTCTAGGACTTTCATGGATTCTTATATTTAGGTTTTCTATTCATCCATTTTGAGTTTATTTTGGTGTGTGGTGTTAGAAAGCAGTCCAGGTGCATTTTTCTGCACATCCAGTTTTCCCAGTACCACTTGCTGAAGAGACTATCTTTTTCCCATTGGATATTTTTCTTGCTCTGTCAAATATTAGTTGGCCAAACATTTGTGGGTCCATTTGTGTGTTTGCTATTTTGTTCCACTGATCTGAGAGTCTGTTTTTGCATCAGTACTATACAGTCTTGATGATCACAACTTTGTAACACATCTTGAAGTCTGGGATTGTGATGCCTCCAGCTTCGGTTTTCTTTTTCAGGATTTGTTTGGCTATTCAGGGTCTTTTCTGGATCTATACAAATTTTAGGATTCTGGTTCTATACAAATTTTAGGATTGTTAGTTCTTGCACATTTAGGAATGTGTTATTTTGATAGAAATTGCATTGAAAACTCAATGATCACATATTTGATAATCTAGATGAAATGGACTGATTCCTTGAAAAACACAATTTCCCAGAAGTCAGTTAAAAAAAATCAGATATTGTGATTAGGCCCATATCTATTAAAGAAATTGATTAAATAATAACCTCAAAAACTGAACACCAGGTTCAGATAGGTTGACTGGCGAATTCTAAGAAACATTTAAGAGGGAAAATATACCAATTATCTTCCATCTCTTTCAGAGGATAGGAGCAGAGAGAATACTTCCACGCTCATAACATAAAACCAGCATTGCCTTAATTCCAAAACCAGACAAAAACATTATAAGAAAAGAAAACCAGAGACCAATATCTCTCTTGAACATAGATGCAAAAATCCTTAACAAAATATTAAATTTAATCCAAAAAAATTTTCAAAAGAGATGTACAACAGAAATAAGTGGGATTTAACCCAGGTATACAATACTAAGTCAACATTCTAAAATCAAGGGATGTAATCCATCACATCAGCCAGACTTTGGTTCAGGTCATGATCTCGTGGTGCATGGGTTCGAGCCCCGCACTGAGTTCTCTGCTGACCCTGGAACCTGTTTCAGATTTTGGGTCTCCCTCTCTCTCTCTTTGCCCTTTCCCCACTCATGCTCTGTTTCTCTCTGTCTCACTAAAAAAAAAAAGAAAAGAAAACAGACATCTGCTCTATGAAAGGCCATTTCAAAGGAAGAGAAGACAAGCCACAAAATATTTGCAAAAGACACATCTGGTGAAAGAATGTTATCTAAAATATATACAATGCTGATATAAAAATCAATAATACAATAGCAATCCAACTAAAACATATGCCAAAAACTTAACAGAATCTCATGTATATATATGAATATATACATATATTTCTTTGTCAAGTAAATATATGATGCTCCACTTCATATGTAATCAGGGAAATTAAAATTAAAACTGAGATAGTAGTGTGCACCTATTAGAATGCCTAAATCCAGAATACTGACAGCACTGAATGCTGGTGAAGATGTGAAGCAACGAGAACTCTCATTCACTGCTTTTTGAAATGCAGAATGGTACAGTCACTTTGGCAGGTTTTTTACATAACTAAACATACCTTTCTGATATTATCCAGCAATTTTCCTCCTTAGTATTTATTTAGTATCTCAATGGTGTTGAAAACTATATCCATACAAACATCTGCCCATGGATGTTTATACCAGCTTTATTCATAAATGCCCAAACTTGAAAGCAACTGGGATGTCCTTGAGTAGGTGAAAGGATAAATATCCTGTGGTACATCCAGACAATGAAATATTATTCAATATTTAAATAAGTTATTAAGGAAGAACCTTAACTGCAATTACTAAGAAAATAAGCCAATAAGGAAAGGCTGCATATTGTATGATTTCAACTATATGATAATCTGGGAAATGAAGAACTATGGAGATGATATAAAAGACACTGACTCCAAGAGCTTGGGAGAGAAGAGGGGCATACATGAGCACAGAGAATTTGGGGACAGTAAAAATGCTGTTTGATAATATAATAATGAGTTTATGTCAATACATATGTGTCCAAATTATAGAATATACCACAGCAAGAATGAACTGTAATGTACAGTGTGGACTCTGGATGATGGTGACGTGTCACTATAGGCTCAGCAATCATAACAAATGTACCGGCCTGATGAGGAATATTGAATATGCAGCAGGCTATGCATATGCAGGGGCAGGGGGGTGGTATGGGAAATCTCCACACCTTCTTTTCTATTTAGTTATGAACCTAAAATCTTTCAAAAATATGAATAAAGAAAGTAAAATGAAAACAAGCTTGTATAAGGTAACTTCTACTCAAATCAACTAGCAAAAGTCCAGACTTAGACAATGGTATCAGGAAAATATCTATGATAAGCCGGTAGGAGAGTAGAGCACAGGTAGTCACACATAAATCATGATAGTCTATCCCTTCTGCCAAATTTGATAATTCATCTTGAACTAACAAAAGGATATTTACAATATTAAAGATGAGTCTTCAAATACAAAGCCTCAGCAGTAAATATTTCATGATTGTCATCTACATGCACATTTATCCACCTTCTGTTGATCTCTGATGTTCTAGAGAAAAGAGCGGTTTTATACACCTTTCATTTTGCTGAGTTTGGTAACTAAAACACACATATTTGTTTCTGAAAGCCACGACTTGAAAGTTACTTAGTTGCAGCAGCCCTCCTCGACTTTGAAGTCTTTAAGAGTATAACGAGGTACTCCGGGTTGGAGGTCAGGTTCTAATGAAGGACGCATTTCTGCGCTCTGCCTGTGTTTTAATCCCAGGACCTTCTTCTGACTAAATCTTACCTTAGGAAATGTACTTATTTTCTCTAAGTTTCTATCATGGTATTTATAAGTATCATTGTTCTTATTTAACTATCACTTTCTTCATTATCATCCTCATCCTCTCTCCCTAGGGAGGAGTAAAGACATCGGCATTTGTTGGGGGATGATGTACAAACCTCACAAAATCTGTGCTGGTTTTGGCGAGCCACCTACCTCATATCTCCCATGAGCTCCAGATGTCTAGTTGGTCTGTCTTCTTAGACAAACCAACAGATTGATTCTTCAGATTTCTCTAGCATGTTTTTTTGTTGTTGTTGTTGTTCATCCCCATTATATTAAAGAAAAAATATGTATTGCCTGTAGGGAGCAAGTTGATGCCTGTCCCTGGAATTCTCTCCCATGGAAAGCCTTGCAAATAAATATGTATAATCCTACAGGCAGAGTGGCCACTCTGAGTTCATCTCTGTCTATTTTTAGGCATTGTCTGCATAGAGATGACAAAGATTTGGAAATCAAGAAGGTGCTCCAGAATTTGCCATTGCTAAAGCCAATGAGCTTCATCATGACTCATTCACCTGCTCTCCTTGGTCTTCATCAGCTAGTTAGAAAGTTAAATCCTTGACTGTTGTGTATCATCAAGCCCAAAAACAATCTTTGCAGCACATAAGGTGCACATCTTATACTACAGAGAGGCAATGGAAGGCCCAAGATTACTGTTTATTTTAAATTTCAGGAACTTTGCATTAAAGAGCTTCACTATGTCAACAAGAGCACAGTGGTAACTTAACTAATTAAAGATTTCATTTACAAAGAAAAGAATCAGATAGATTGCAATAATAATGGTTAGTCTCCAACTACGTAGTATTCCCCATAGTTTGTCTGCTGATATGAAAGTAAGAACGAATGTGATTGTACACAATAATTAAAGATTATTTAGCATGGCAAGTGTAAAATTACTCGTGTAATGCCTGTTTTCCTTTAAAATCGCTGAGTGATCTTGAAAGCCCAAGGCTTAAGGCACTTGTTAAAACCCATCCATCTCCAGACATCCAACTGTCAAGTGTGGCTGTGCAATAGGGAGGCCTAACAAAGAGAATCCTGCTATCACCTGTGCCTGCTGAGAGAGGTGGAATGTTCCCTGGATTAAAGCTCACAGTGACCTGCTGTCTTCAAGGTTTGCAGAAAGCCTTAGAGAGCCTCCCAAAAGGTTGCTGGAGACAAGGTTGATGTGTTCTAATTACTTCAAAGAGAATATGAAATTGTTTGTATAGTTCATTGTGAGCACTCTGTATTATCAAGGGTGATCAAAATAATACTCTCTAACAGTAAGATATAGTTATATAGCTGCACAGTTATTGCTGTTCTCATTTTCAAAGGAAAATAGAGAAAAAAAGGTTTCTACCCACCTCAGATGAATTCTCAGAAATGGTGTCTTGGGCAATAGAAATCCATGGGAGATTCAAGTTTAATGTCTCCTCTTGACCACATATTTTGTGACCTAGTTCAAGAATCTGACTTTTGATGACTCTATCTCTTGACTATGGTTCCAGAAACTACTATAGAACTAGTGAATGAAAGCTGCAGGGTATAGATTTTGACTTGATAGAAGGAAGAACTCCCTGGTGAACAGAGTTACCTATCATTGAAATTTGCTCCTCAGGAAACAGAGAGATTCTCAGTCATTACAAGGAGACAAGTTGGGCAAAGTTGGTGAAACAAAATAACATGGATCAGGTAAAATGCTATCAGGGTTTTAAATTTTATTTCCAGTAAATCCCACTGCCACCCTGGGTAGTAGATTTTATTATCCTTATTTTATAGGTGAGCAACCTGTGGCATAGAATGGTGAAATGATTTTCTCAAAGTCTCACAGTTTAAAAGTGAGAAATACATTTGAGGCCAGCTCTGTCAGATTTCACCATCCATTCCCCACCCCCCCACCCCCCGCACAGAGATGCTATGGATCGGAACTCTGAATTTGGCAGATATCAGATGAAACAGTACATAAGCACATGGATTTTCTTGCCCTTTAGTAGCATAGCATACAAATTGTCCTACTTCTCAGTTCCAATGCCCAGTTCCCAGTTCCCATATTGGCTCAGAGCCTCCCTAACCATTGTACAATTACACTTTATATCCTAGTGATTCCTTAGTTTCTCCTCCTGTAGCCTTCTTGCTTCTGAATCACATCAGACAAGATGCAAAATCTCCTCACTCTTTATTTACCAGAGCACATCAAATCCCACTCAGAACTGTCTCTGTTTCCATGCTTTATTAAAGACCATGAGGATGGGTAGGGAGCACATCACACTCCATACTATCACACCACAGCACCTGGCTACCTTTGTGCTCCTCCCACACTTCATTAGAATATCTAGCCCACCTCCCACCCTGTCCACTCTGCTACATGGCAGGTTTGCTAAATATGTCTACTGTCTTTCGTTCTTTGAAACCTGGAGTGGAGGAAAAACCAATGTTTTCTTCATCTCTTCATGCAAAATTATCTCCTTTTCAGGGGCTCCAGTTTTTGATGGGTCTGTGATACCAAAGTGGGCAAAAAGTAATTGGCTGCCTGCTTTACACTAATAGCCCTGACAGCAGTTTAGGATATGGATTATCAGGGATGTGCCTGAAGCCAGAGAGACAAATGAAGATCATTTTGATAGTCCAGAAAAAAATTATGAAAGGGCCTATGTTGATTTACTGGTTGAGTTCCCAGTCCTCAAATAACTACTTAGGACTGGTTGAATGCCAGCCCTTTCTCTGCCCTCCATCTTTCCCTTCATTGCATTTCATCCTCCCCCCAGTCCCCACACCTAAGAAGAGGCTCCAGAGAGGTTAATGCACTGAGAACCACCTCCAGGGAATGTCCTTGTAGTGACAGAAATTGAAAAGAGATTGAAATCTGTCATAGAAGTTGTTGCTGGGGGAAAGCCAAAAAAAGAGAGACAAGCTTAAATCCATGTAGACAGATGAAGATTAAAAACAAGAAAATAAGAGAAATGAAGAATGGCATAAGTGTGTGCAGCAAAAGGTAGTATAGAAAAAGTGATAGGCAGAGTGTGGTGAGTATATTAATTAAGGAAAAGAAAAAGTAAACACAATGTCACAGGAGAATATAGACTTCATTACAGGTTTAGATTCAAAATATAGTTTCCTAAGGCCTTTGACATTCCAGATGCCCTTTCAGTAAAAAATGGGAAGGTGCCAGAAATTGATAACAGCTTGCTCTGTATTAGAATCCACATCTGTTGATAATGAAAGTAAAAGTTGAAGTTTGGGAAGGATTCCAAAACCCAAGTCTCTATTAGAAAGATAAGCTACTTCATGTAGTCCAAAGAATGTGCTCTACTGGTGCAAGCCCAAGTCCCAGCCCTAGAAGGTTAGAGCAAAGTCAAAGTCAAGGATTAAGGAATGGGACTCAAATAGGTGATGGAACCATAAGACTGAAGACTAGGGAAACTCCATATAGTGAGACTAAGCCAAAAACAAGTAAGACAGGCTGAGGCAAAATATGCCATTAGAGCAATAACTTTATTGTATGGGTATAAAAAGAGATGGGAATAGTTGGAAAATCCTCATAAATATCTCTCTGTCTCCTTCTTCATTTCCACTATGGCAGCTACTTTATTTTACTCCTAAATGATCAACTTCCTCACTATTCACCTGTCTCCACATTTGCCCTGCTTTTGCATATCCACACTATAGCTTGAGTAGTTTCTCAGATATGAGACTTCTGGAACAAGATGACAAGCTGAGTTCATATATCTGCCTTGTTACTTTTTTTATGGATAAAATATGATAATAATAAACAGTCAGAATGGTTTGTAACCCTAAAAGCAAACAGAATGGAACAGGACCTGTTGTAGAGATTTCTACAACTTCCTCGAAGACAGAAGATGTGTGAAAGAGTCCTAACAAATGAAAGAGCAGGGACCCTGTATTTTAGAGTCTTCCTGGACAGAAGAAAAACAGAAATGAGTAAATGTTCTGTTTAAGAACTCTGAAAAGACAATAGAGTCTTGGCAAATATAGGCATCACAGAAAGTAATAAAGAGAAATTAGGGTAATATTAGAAATCCTTACATCAAGGAAAATATTATACTACTCTTCTATAAAAATGGAATTAGTCATTCATTCAAAAAAATTGGACTGCTCCTTTTTCCCCAAAAGTTTAAATGAATTGCTTAGATGTAACTAAAGCATACAATGTAGGAAATACTCTAAGCTAAAGTCAAGTTTTTCATGTATCATTAATACATATGTCAGGAAAATTGAGAATAATCATGTGTGAGGAAAATCTGCAGAATAAAAGTGCAAAGGTAAATAAACTGGAAGACCTATGATAAAAAGAAAATGGATTATAATTATAGTTATTAAAAAATTTTAATTTTTTTAAGAGAGAGAGAGAGAGAGAGCAAGTAGTGGAGGGACAGAAAGGGAGAGAGACACAGAATCCGAAGCAAGCTCCAGGCTCTGAGATGTCAACACAGAGCCCGATGCAGGGCATGAACTCACCAACTGTGAGATCATGACCTGAGCCAAAGTAGGCCACTTAATCTATTTAGCCACCCAGGCACCCTGATCATAATTATAAATTTTGCCTTCAGTTAGCATATAAAACAATGATACGATACCATGCAGAAAGGATTCTCAGAAAATAAGACTGCTTTAGAAAATTTTAGAAAGATAAAAGAAGTTTAAGTAAAAGGAATAAAAATATATTTTATGAAGTCTTCCATCAAGAAAAACCTAATTGAAGAGAGATGAAAAACATGTGATGAAAGACAAGTAGGAGGGAGAATCAACTTCAGGAAGGCCACCGTAACCAATAAAGGTTCCAGAAAAAAGAGAAAATGTAAAAATGAATAAGTAAGTAAATAAATAAATAGGAAGGAAGGAAGGAAGGAAGGAAGGAAGGAAGGAAGGAAGGAAGGAAGGGAGGGAGGGAGGGAGGGAGGAAGGAAGGAAGGGAGGGAGGAAGGAAGGAAGGAAGGAAGGAAGGCAGGAAGGAAGGCAGGAAGGGAGAAAATGAAATGTGGAACCAACTAAAGCTCGTTGCCTAGGCATGCTATCCTATGGATAGTGGAAGGTTGTTACCCTTATATCTTGGGGGCAGCAGATAAAGATGGGTTTGGACAAGGAACTCTTGCTTCTCATTTTAAACTCTTTCTTTCCCATTTTATTTATTTTATTTTTAACCAGGTTGACATAGTACATTGATAAAGATAAAACAAAGCATTTCTTGTCAGAGGGTGGGCAAATCCAGGAGTTGAGGAAACAGTTGAGGATTTCAGTCATTTTTTCTGAGCTAGCACAATGAATCAGGGCCAAACACAAGTGCAGAGTACTTCAATTTTCATCTGAGTTCCTTGTACCACACAGAGCATTCCCTCTCACTGAGCTAGAATTAGATTGTTTGGGGAAGTGGCCCGGGTACTTTTGATACACATGATTAACCTTTAAAATAATAATGCGAACTCATTCTGTAACTCATAAGCAAATGGTTCTCCCCTACCTGGTGGCTGGAGACCTGGTGGCTGAGGGACCTCTGAGTTTCCGCAGCCTGTGGATGAAGCTGACATGGGCTGCAGCCTCTTGTTCTGCATACAGAAAGAGGGTCCATTAGGCTCATTAATTCATGAGCACTCTTTATTTTAATACACGTAGGGTGTCACGGCATTTAGGTCACCTTTAGTTTCCAGCTGACATTTACCTCACATCAAAATTAATGAACATTCAGGGACAGTTCAACACATGCAGGAATCCCCTGAAAATGAGAAACACTTTAGGGTCCAGAGAAAAGTTCATTCGTTTTGGCACAACAGGTCTGGTTAATGAAATCCACATTCAATCAAATGAATAGCAATTTGTTGAAGGATCCTTTGGCATTTGGTGGGATTGTTTGCTTGGGGTAAAACCCTCTTCCTCCCACATTCAGGGGTTTCCTATAACATTATAGGGCTCAGAGTATGAAGAATGACATCTCAACCTCACCCACAAGCATTCTTTACCGCTTATTCCCAAAATTCACTCACCGTGGCAAATATAAGATACTACTGGAACCATAATATGTTGATTGAAACCATTTATTTCTTAAAAACTTAATTGGCCCCAAATTAAACACTACAGAAATATGGCTCATATCTTGCTTCATTTTGAGCCTTAAAACAATGTTGCAAGTTTGAAAATGAAGATATCCATCCCATTTTAAAAGTGAAGAAAGGAATATTTACTGAGGCAGGACAACAGACAACGGTGAGGGTTTTCATAACAGATTCCAAGGTCCTCTTTCCTTTTTTGAAATGGAGCAAAGGAGGGGCACATAGGTGGCTCAGTCAGTTAAGTGTCCAGCTTCAGCTCAGGTCATGCATGATCTCATGGTTCGTGGGTTCAGGCCCCGCTGACAGCTAGCTCAGAGCCTGGAGCCTGCTTCAGATTCTGTATCTCCCTCTCTCTGACCCTCCCCTCTGTGCACTGTCTGTCTCTCAAAAATAAATTTAAAAAACACAAAAAGATTTGAAATGAAGCAAAGGATTGAGGAATGTACTAGAACATTGTGTTTCTTATTTAGTGTTTACTGTCTGGAGAGTAAATCATTGAGGTATACCTTGGTCTCTTCAGCTTACATTTAGCAAGTTAGGAAGGCTGATTTATGTACATTATAGCATATTTGAAATTACATTTAGGACATTTAATTTTCATCACTTACCTGGGCCGTGCATTTCAAACACATTGTGGAGAATCCCTCCCAGATCCACCTGCTCATGGAACAGAATTGTTAAGCAGAATCTGGAGGAACAGAGCAGTCCCTGGTATGAGATAAGGTTGAGTTTCAAAATGCAAATCCTTCAATGTCAAGGCACTGGGCAAGTCTTTGGATCGTTTTTCCTTAGATTGACCTCAACAACTAACTCTCAAGAGCAAATTAGATGAGATATTATCTTGGAGTGTGACATCATGAGTAAATGTTAAATGTCTTCTCTTCCATAAAGATGGTAGTTCAATTGTAAAAATCAAAATAGAGTCTTTGATCTCCTGCCAATTAGTTGATTTCACTGATGAAATTTTTTTTCCCTAATAAGCCACTCTTAGAGATTTTATTTTGCTGACAGACACACTGCAATGATTTTTAAATAGTTAACAGCACTTAAGAAATTATAAGCCAACTGACCATAGAAAATACAAGAAAATGTAAATTTATAATAGTTAAGAAGTCAAGAACTTCTCTTGTATATTCATGAAGTACCTGGACAAATTCTTTGGAAATCTCCAAAAACGCAACAAAAATTTATGGCAGAAAGGGAGAAAGTAACAATAAAAAGTGTACTGAAGAACAGTCCATTGAGATTTCTGTTCTGTATAGCTATACTTAAACTGATGCCAATGGACCGTTTCTGAGTTTTGAGTTTAGGAATCAAGTTGGCCTTTTCTACTCATAGGAAAAAATTATCATCTTCATCTCTAATAAATGGCAGCACCTTAATTTATAATTCAAAAGGAGAAATAACACACATGTGACTGTCAGGAAAGGGTAAGCACTTTAGAAATGACTTTTGTGAAAGATTATGCAGTCTATCTACTGTACCTTATCACTGTAGAGGCAAAACGATGTTGCTTTTGATCAAGACAGGGTGAGGAGCACATCCAAATCGATAAGTGGAGAATTTAATCCTACAGGCTGTCAGAATCACAAACAGAAAGTGAATGTTAATGACAGGAAGGCAAACGTGTTTATTGTGGAAAGGTTACGGTTGAGAGGCATGCTTGGCCCCCTAGAAGAGGCACTGGTGACGTGACCCATGGATCTTAAACTTTGTCGTCAGTTTTTATTTAAAAAACTAAAACATGATATTTAGCATGTCAGTTTTCAGAATCTGAAAGAAAGGGTAGATACCTTGTCTTTAGTCTATAAATATGGCAAAGGGTCACATCCACCTAAAATGCATTTTTAAAGTCTGCTCAAACACAAATACATTTTTCAGTGTATTTAAAATTATGTCTACAAAAGTAGAGAAAATAATATAAGGCATACCCTTAAGCTCATCAGCTAAATATAAAGTAAATATTGTGATTTTGATACTTTTGCTATATCTATTCTTTTGTTTTCTTCTTCTTTCACTTTTTACTTTGAGGGAGAATTCGAAACCAGAAAGAGCCATTCACTTCTAACTATTTCAATAAGAATCTTTTAAAAACATAGACTCTTTAACAAAACCACAGTGCCATTATTTTGCTTGACATAATTAGATATAATTTCCTGATGTCACCTTATATCTAGCACATAATAAAATATATTTATCAAAATGTATTTTACAGCTGGTTTTTAAATTAGATTCCAGAAACGATTATATAAAATTTCAAAATGATAAATTAGCAAATAGTTTGAATAAAGCACTCAAAGAAGACATTATATTAAAGTAAATGAAATACAACCAAAAGTTCAATCACCACAAATATCCAATTAAAACTATATTAAGGGGACATTTATATTATTAAAACAATGATTATACTATTCAGGTAATATATATTAAGAGTTGTTTAAAAACAAAATGCTTATGATATTTAACCTTGGCAGAGCTTGGGAGAGCTGAGAAGTTTTGCATTGCCAAGCATGTAGTGAATCAGCAATTGCCTTCGGCACTAGAGCATTATGATAGGTAATGAAAGTCAAAATACAACTGTTCTCCTCACTTAACATCGCACGTCCACTCCTGGAGATTATTCTAAGGAATTCAAACAAAGGGAAATAAAATATACATGGATTCTCAGAGCAATATAAACTTTAAACCCAAAATTATAACAAAAAACAACTAAGCCTACAATAGTACATTAGGTAACTAAATTTTCTATAACTCGAGATGGTATCATGCTATCATTAAAATGATGACTATAAAGATTATAAAGTATCATGGAAATTTTTAAAAACATACAATCAAGTGAAAAACAGAACACAAAACTATGTATATTTTTACTGAAATGTAAAAATATATAGGAACATGGGTTAAGTATTGAAAGGCAACACAAAAACTGAAAATAATTATGTTAGGGTTTGGAAATACGTGTGGACATTAAAAAATAATAAGGTTTATTTTTTTCTACAATTCATTTAATATTACTCATCATCCAACATATAGGCAAGTATTAAAAAACATGATAATCACCAATAATATCACCACGCATGCCAAAGTTATGACTCTTTAATTTTTTGGCTAAATATATGCGCACACAAACATATGTATATACATACACATATATATGTACATATACGCATATACATGGTTTTGTTATCTACTCTGAAATACTGGGAGTATTGTCACAAATCAATAAAATTTTTATTAAAGTTTTATATCAATTTATTCCAATGATTTCTTATTATTGAACAATTTGGCTTCTGGTGTTGGGGAGAAAATTTTACTCTAACCTTCAAGATTCTTCTGACTGATCTAAGAATTAAATACAGATGAGACAGATTAACAGGAGAAAATCTAATTTAAGTATGTACATTTGAAGAATCTACATAATATGTGAGATTTCAAAGACAATCCAGCAGAATGAGGAATAAAAGTCATCCTGAAATAAGGAGAATGGGGTGGAGGTCCTGACTTCGATTTTTTTAAATGCATATTTATTTTTGAAAGAGAGAAAGAAAGAGAGACAGAGTGTGAGTCAGGGAGGGACAGACAGAATCTGACACCGGCTCCAGGCTCTGAGCTGTCAGCACAAAGCCTGACATGGACTCGAACCCAGAAACCTTGAGATCATGACCGGAGCTGAAGTCAAAGTCAGACGCTTAACTCACAGAGCCACTCAAGTGCACCCAAGTGTCAAGACTTCAAAAGGAAGGAAGTCAATGCACAAGAAGATGAAAAGAAATAAGTGTTTGGTAAACAAATGTTTGCTGTGCCCTCCAGAAACAATGAGGCATAGAGAGAAAGAACTTTGATCAACAGGTCTTGCTAGGCTCCCCCCTGTCTACTATACCTAGTTCATATCGTACTGTAGTCATTTTTGATGATAGCCTCCTTCCTAATTTCTTTTAGCCACTTAGAAGGAAGCACAAAGATTCTTCCTGAGTCATCTGGCCTTTAATGCTTATAGCTCAAAATAAGCTGCACGCCAACGTGGCACAGTTTGGGACGACTCATTCGGAACCCCTTCACTTGCAGTGTTTTCTTAGCAACAGCACTAACCAGAGGAGAAGCTACCACAAAATTTGTAACAATTATATGCTGACCCCTAACAGAGACACCTCATTGGCATTTTCTGTAATTCTCAACATTTGTTTGCAGTACGCCATTTTAATTATGAGGAAACTGAGGATGCAGATGTTAAATAATTTGTACAACATAACTAACAAAACAGTGAGCCAAGGTTAAAGTCTGAGTCAACCAAATGGAAACCTCATGTTCTTTTCCACCCACAGTGTATGACCAAACTTTATGGAAGCTTTTGTTGACATCATCATTAATGAGAAAAAGATTGTTTAAAGTAAAATTTACTGGG
>NC_043702.1:103992404-104006211 GCF_006229205.1 Suricata suricatta
TACTACATGGCAATGAGAAAGAATGAAATATGGCCATTTGTAGGAAAGTGGATGGACCTCGGGGTGTCATGCTAAGCGAAATAAAGCAGGCAGAGGACAGATGCCATATGTTTGCATATGTCATAGGTCTAACAGGAGAACAGGAGAAACCTAATGGAAGACCAGGGGGAGGGGAAGGGGGAAAGAGAGTTGGGGAGAGAGAGGGATGCAAAACCTGAGAGACTATTGAATACTGAAAATGAACCGATGGTTGAAGGGGGAGGGGGAGGGAAAGGGAGGTGGTGGTAATGGAGAAGGGCACTTGTGGGGAAGAGCACTGGGTGTTGTATGGAAACCAATTTGACAATAAACTATGAAAAATTATATATCTCTAATATATATACTATAAACTGTATCATATATAATTTTATTAATGTGTGGGGTCACAATGTTATATTAGTTTCAGGTGAACAACACAGCAATTCGACATTTATATACATTATGAAAGCATCACAATAAGTCTAATTGCTATCTTAAAGTTAAATAATATATAATTCACAGTATCATGTAATGTATGTATGCATTAATGTGTATACATATGCATATGTATGCCCACATAAAGACATACATAGGTCTATAGACTGATGATAGGTAGAAAGACAGATAAATAGATATGTATCTATGTATATAAATCTCCTAAAAGTGAAAAGCTTACTTGTGGTTGTTTCAGTTTTCCTCCATTTACCAGTAAAGACAGTTTATCATTCATCCATTGACCTCTGCATTTCTTTTAAGAATATTCACTCTGCTCTCAGGGCTGGAGCCATCCAGGGAACTCAAAAACAGATGACAGAGGAGGATTGTGTACAAGTAGAAATCTACCTAATACCTTAAAGACCAATAATTCATACATTTATCATAATTTTTAATGCAGATCACCATTGAAACCTTCCTGTCAAATGCCCTGGATGTATGTAGCTGCCTATAGAATTTGAAATAATGTAAAGATAAAAGGAGTGTGTGGACAGGGTGGGGGGATTACTTAGAGGCCACATAGCAGCCACTAGTGTAAGAAGGACATGTCAAGAGAAAGGGGGAGCAACAGTTCCTCAGCCAGTCTCACCTGGGCAACTTCTGTAAGTCTGTTTTCGTTTCCAAGAAGTTCTGGGATATTTTTTCCAACCGATCACTGTTCAAATTTCATGATGCCACCTGAGTATCTTTACTGTGCTTATGTCAGGGCCATAGTTTTATTTAAGTTTTTATGTATTTATTTACTTACTTATTGAGAGTGCAAGCAGGAGGAAGGGGTAAGGACACAGGGAGAGAGAGAATCCAAGCAGACTCTACACTGTCAGTGCAGAGCCTGATGTGGGGCTTGATCTCATGAACTGTGATCACCACCTGAGCTGAAATCTAGAGGCAGACGCTTAACCGACTGACCCAACAAGGTGCCCCTCAGTGCCAACATTTTTATTGTTTTCCTCCAGGTTTTACCTTTTAGTCTTTTAATTGTCATTTAAAAAAGAAGTCACCAGGGTGCCTGGTGGCTCAGTCAGTTAAGTGTCTGACTTTGGATCAGGTCATGATCTTACAGTCTGTGGGTTCAAGCCCTGCATCAGACTCTGTGCTGACAGCTCAGAGCCTGGAGTCTGCTTCAGATTCTCTGTCTCCCACTCTCTCTGCTCCTCCTCTGTTCTCACTCTTTCTCTCTCTCTCTCTCAAAAAATAAACAAACATAAAAAATAAAAAAATAAAAACAAAAAATTTTTAAAAGTCATAAATTTCTTGTATAAAATCCTTCTTTCGACATTTGAAGATTTTGTCATCTTGAAGTCTTATTCAATTGTAATTTATTATTTATGTAGTATTTCCCTTTAACATTTTATTTTATCTGGCAGGTTTTCTTTATGGCTTTAATTATAGTGCTGAGTAATTTTTCATGTGATTATTGGCTCTTTATATAACTTCCTTTATAAATGATGTTTTGCTCATTTTTTATTAATTTTGCCTGGTTGCAGGAGTTCTTTATATATTTTGGATACAGGTCCCTTTTTGGATAAATATTTTGCAAATATTTTCTCCTTATCAAATTTCTTAAGTCTTTTTAAATGTTTATTTTATTTATTTATTTTGAGAGAGAGAGAGCACAAGAGAGCAAGGGAATGGCAGACAGAGAGAGAGAGAGAGAGAGAGAGAGAGAGAGAGAGAGAGAATCTCAAGCAGGCTCCATGCTATCAGAATAGACTCCAACACAGGGCTGTATCTCACGAGCCCACATACCATGAGATCATGACCTGAGCCAAAGTTAGCCGCTTAACCAACTGAGACATCCAAGCACCCCTGGTCCAGAAGATTTTAGATAAAATGAAATTTTCCATGATTGACTCATTCCACCTTTAAGTCCCATTTGAAATTGTTGACCAGAGTCAGTTTCAAAAACTCCTTTCTTTTGATATCAATCACACCACACTCTTCTGGTTGCTTTCAACCAGCTGATTCCTCTTCTTATGGGTTCTCATCTCTTCTCTAAATATTTGTATTTAGGGGCACCTGGCTTTTTCAATTGATAGAGCATGTGACTCAATCTCAGGGTTCTAAGTTCAAACATCATGTTGGGTGTAGAGATTAATTTTTTAAAAAACTTAAATATGAGTATTTTGAAGATTTAGTCTAGTGCCCCGATTCCCTTCTGGACCAACCTTATCCTGCTAGTAATGTTCTAAGGCCTTAAGTTATCATCTATGCCAATGAAGTCCAAGCATGTGCTCAGTCTGGACCACATAACTGAAAAGATGATGTACATTTCCAATTTCCTTATACACGCACCACATAATGGGCATTTAAACTTACCAGGTTCAAAAGAGAACACTTGACTTCTATGCACAACCAAACATATCCCTGCCCTAGTCTTATCCATCTTGCTAAAAGGTCACACCAATGACTCAACTACTAGAGACAGAAAACCAGTTCTCTCTTTTTTCCTGTAGGCTCTCACATCATTTTTATCAACAAATTCTGTACAACTTACGCTATGAGAATTGTTATTAGTTTAGCAGTTACCTTGCTTTAGGTTGAACTGCACCTTCACCCCACTTCAAAAAAAAAGAAGTATGTTGAAGTCCTAACATAGGTGCCTCAAAATGTGAACTTAATTGGAAATAAAATCATTGAAGATGTTAAATGAAGAAGAGGTCATATTACAGTAGGATGGATCCTTAATCTAGTATGATTGATGACCTTGGAAGAAGAAAGCCAGAGACACACAGGGAGGATGCCATGTGAAAATAATGGGTCAGACATACGTATACAAGCCAAAAAACTGCCAAGGTATGCCAGTAAGCCACCAGAAGTGGGGAAAAAACCAGGAGGCATCCTTCTTTCTTCAGGAGAAATAACCCTGCTGACATCTCATTTTGGGCTCCAGAAATGTGAGACATTTCCTTCTGTTCTAAGCCAACCAGTCTCTGGTGCTTTGTCACAGAAGCCCTGGGAAACTTACAGATAACCTCTACAAAGTTCTACAAGATCTGGCTCCTGGCTTCCTCTCTGAATTAATCTCCTGTCATTATCTTTCTACTTCACTAGGTTCCCACCATTTCACCTGTGCTCTGTCCCTCGATTGCTTCAACCTTAGGACAATCATTCCTCAGTCTGTAATGTTCTTTTTTCATCTTTCTACTGCTGTCGTCCCCTTCAATTCCAAACTTAACCAAAAGCTGCCTTCTCATGAAGCTTTAGTTATCCTCCTCTACTAGCTAAAACACCAATCATGCCTTCTCATATCACCTTGTTCTATTTTCACTACAGAAGTCTCTTTTAACAAAACACACACACACACACACACACACACACACACACACACACACACACCCCTTGATTTACTGCCTAGATAACCTTCCAGGTTGTTAAACATGAAAAGAGCAACATCCTTCACTTATCTCTGCTGTATGTCTTGTGCCGAGAACGGTGTCTGACACACAGAATGCATTCAGCAAATAATGAAATAAAAAAAAGTTTATACATCAGAAACATGAAATTCAAAACTACATGAGGTGCCATGTCATCCTGTATTAACTATATTTTCTTCTTTTCTGTATTTTTAATGCTCTGTCTTCTATGAGAGACTGTCCCTCCTAGGACAAGCTAATTCTCAGAGATGTGTCTTTTATATATAAACCTACCAATCCAGAGACCATATCCCCAACTAGCTCTCTATCTGACTCTCATACTCCAAGATGTAATATTCCCCTGCCCTAAGAATGCCAGAGCCAGATACCAGACAACTCGAGACAGCCTTATGACCCAGCCATTTTTATGAGCCAATCCTAATCCTGCTTGTGCCACCTTGCCTTCTCTTTCCTATGAAAACCAGTCCTTGAGCTTCCATGTGTGACCCTGCACGACATGGCAAACCCCTCCTCTTTATGAATAACACACTGTCGTTCCAATGGCAGAGATCTCCCAATCTGTCAGCCTCACCAACACCTAAATAATAATAAAATGCATGTTTTAAAATATGCTCTTGCTAGGATGGTTATAATGAAAAAATAACGGATAGTTGATGAAAATGTAGAGACATTGAAACACCCAAACAGTGCTGGTGGGAATGTAAAATCATGAACCACTTGGAAACCAGTTTGTCAGCTCCTCCAAAAGCTAAACATAGACTTGCCATTTGATCCAACAATTCTGCTTATAGATCTGTACACAAGAGAAAAGAAAATATATGTTCTTGTAAACTCTTATATATAAATGTTCATAGCAGCATTATTTATAATACCTGAAAGTTGAAACCAACCTAAATATCCATTGACTGGTGAATGGAGAAACAAAATGTGGTAAATCTAGGCAATAGATTTCAACAATAAAAGGAAAAGATATATCTATATAAGCTAAAACTCAGATGAAAGTTGAAAAACATTATGCTAACTAAGAGATGACAGTCACAAAAGGCCATTTCTTCTGTTTTATTAAATCACCAGATTAAGCTAATCAATAGACAGACTATATTAGCATTTAATGTTGGGAAGTTTGGCTAGGTGAGTGTGGTGATGGCTAAAAGGTACAGTTTCTTGTTGGTGGAGATAATGGTTGAATAAATCTGAATATACTAAAAATCACTGAAGTATATACTTTTACATGGATGAATTCTATCACAGGTGAATTGTATCTCCCTAAAGCTATTACAAAAGAAAAGTAAATGATAATCGTTAACACCTTTGAATGTCTTGTTATGTATCATTCCAGGTAATTTACACATAGTAACTCCAACTGCCCAGCCCTGAACTCTGAGCTCTGACCCATCTTGTTATACTGCTTTTGTGTACATTCCTTCTCTCATACTGATTATATCAGACAAGAAAATGCCACTGATTAAGGGGATCTGGAGTTCAAGAAGAAGGATCAAGCTACTACTAAAGAGAGTCGGTGGAAAAGGAGACTTTAGGAAAAAAGCATGCAGATGATAAACAAGAATTCTAATGTATATATTCAGAGAAATTGGTGACACTACTGCATATACAAGAGTAGACTTTTATGCAAAAGCCTAATTACACAGAAAATTAGATTTAAATAAAAGTTTATATTATATTGATTCATAACAAGCATAAAGATGAACAAAATTAAAATAAAATACAACAACCAATAAATATCCCCTTTACCACTTCCAGTGAGTGGGGGTAATATGGGACAGAAAAGAGGATCTATAACTAAAAGCATCCCAAAGATATCTTAAATAAAGGCAAATGCTATTAATTAATCAAATTCATTTTTGAGATAATGAAATATAGAATTTATACATAAATAGAAGAGAAAAAACTGAATAAAACATAATAAAACCAATAATTATCAGAGTCGAAAAAATAAGAGCCAACAAAGAATATTTATCTACTCAAACAAAACAAAACAATCAACCTCCGGGGTGGCTCTGTAGGGCGAGCTTCCAACTCAGCTGGATTTTGGCTCAGCTCATGATCTTATGGTTCGTGAGGCTGAGCTCTGGGTTGGGCTCTGTGCTTGCAACGCACTGCCTGCTTGGGATTCTGTCTCTACCTCTTTCTCTGCTTCTCCCCTGCTTGCATTCTCTTTCTCTCTCTCAAAATAAATAAACGATTTTTTTTAATGAAAAGACTAATGAAATGAAAATATAAAAAATGCATCAGCTCTTAAGAAAAGTTTTTTTAATGTTTTATTTATTTTTGACAGAGAGAGAGAGAGAGAGAGCAAGCGAGCAGGGGAGGGTCAGAGAGAGAGGGAGACACAGAATCTGAAGACAAGCTCCACGCTCTGAGCTGTCAGCACAGAGCCCGATGTGGGACTTGAACCCACAAACCATGAGATCATGACCTGAGCTGAAGTTGGATGCTTAACTGACTGAGCCACCCAGGCGCCCCCAAAAACCTGTAAGTTAAGTAGCTTAAACTCTCAGATTCTTTGAATTAATGTGTACCTGTATGCTTATTAGATGAAGTAGAGGTCTTTCGGGCCAATAAAACTCAAAGTAGGGAAGAAAAGAAAGCAGATGTGGCAATATTAATAACATAGAAAGTAGCTTTTGAGGTGAAAACCATTAAAAAAGGACAAAGAGAAATGTTTTATAATTATGAAAGGTGAAATCTCTAAAAATGATATAATAGCCATGAACCTTTTTGTACTCAAGAATATAATAGTGAAATATATAAAGTAAAATGTGTTAGAACTGGAAGGTGAAACTGAAAAAAAATTATACTCACTCATAATAAGAATTTTAATATACTTTTCTCAGATCTTAATACCTTTAATATAGAAATACAGGAAATTACAAAGAAATTGAAATTCTCAAAGTATAACATCCATGATATACTATAAAATCTATGCCAAATAGAAAATGGACACTATTGTCAAATATACAGACTGTAGTTTAAGATTTTAAATATTTCAAATACATCAACAATGAACCTGTTAAAACAAAAATGTGGAAGTGTCTCAGATTCTAGTCACAGTTCAAAACAAGAATTTAAACATTTTAAAACAACAAAAGTACTAGGTGTGCCTGGGTGGCTCAGTTGGTTAAGTGTCCGACTTCAGCTCAGGTCATGATCTTGCAGTTTGTGGATTCGAGCCCCACATCAGGCTCTGTGCTGACAGCTCAGAGCCTGGAGTCTGCTTCAGATTCTGTGTCTCCCTCCCTCTCTGCTCCTCCCCACTCAATCTCTGTATCCATCTTCTTCAAAGATAAATAAACATTTAAAAAAATTAAACATAATAAATAAAGTAAAACAAAGAATGTACCAAAAATATATACAGCTGAAAAGAAAACAAATATCTACTAATTCAGTGACAAAAGCAAAATTCAAATTAAAGAATAGACACAAAAACTAACAAAGTAAACTGAGCAACAAAAAGAACCACATCGACTCCAGGACATGAGGCCAAAGTAGTACTGAGAGCTGAAGTTCATACAGTCTACCATGTGTGCAGTAGCACCAGCAGTTCTGATTCAGTTCCTCTGGTTTAGGATCTTACAATCAGCCATGCTGACTCTGAAGAGGCAGTCCAGTCCATGAGTGGCATTTCCATAATCACCAGAGACAGAGGCATTCATGATGGAAGGATATACCATTTCCTTTTTCCTAACCCCAGCATACTTTCTCAGAATCAACCTTCTTCATCTCCTTCTGGCAGCTCCTTCACACATCTCTAATAGACACTTTTACTTCTTTTTTTAAATATTTATTTATTTTGACGGAGAGAGAGGCCAAGGAAAGGGGAATGGCAGAAAGAGAGGGAGAGAGAAAATCCAAGCAGGCGTTACACTCTCCAATGGGGCTCAAGCTCATGAACCATGACATCATGACCTGAACTTAAATCACGAGTCAGATGCTTAACCGACTGAGCCACCCAGGCACCCATAGACATTTTTACTTCGTGATTTAACAGCGTGAGAAATGTCTGCAGTTCCCTTTGTATGTCATGAGTGAATGAATGAATGAATGAATGAACAAATAAACGTGCGTTGAAAAGTGGCTTCCAGGCTGGGATATAAACTCTGCAGTGATAAGCCATGGCTGTCCATAAGACCACCAGGGAAAGAGTACAAATAGAGACAGTAAGTGGGTCTAGCTCTACACTCCATTGCTGGAGTCCAAGGAGATTGGAGAAAGGAGCCAGAAATCAAAACTGAGAAAGAGGACCACTAAATTAGAATGTGGGTGTTTCAAAAAAAGGCACTGATATCAGTGCTACTAAAAGATGAACTAAATTGAAAAATAATCGTGTCCTTTACTAATGGGAATATAGAGTTCTCTGGTGAACCTCTCTCTCTCTCTCTCTCTCTCTCTCACACACACACACACACACACACAAAACCATTTTTTAATTAAAAATTGGAAAAGGAATTGTGGGTAACTCACTATGTTATTGACACATTGGGGAATTGGGGACAATGTGTGTAGAACTTTAGCTGTGAAGGAATTCAGTGAAGTATGACTTTTCTCAATTTTCTGAGTATCTATAGTACTCAATGCCATTTGCTGAACTGAAGTCCAGTTTTTCACAGTATTTTCTTCAACATATTAATCTACAGCTTCTCTAATGAAATAATATAAGTAATATATTTCATCAAATCATATCTACTGGCCATTTATTATGCAATAAGCTTACTCCAGCCACTGTTACAAGATGCTATTTTTGTTTCATGTGACCTTGGGAATTTAGGTTAAAGAGAAAGTCTCATTTTGCTGCTGAAGGTCATCTAATAACAGAATTATAATAGCCAGTTAAGTACATTGTGGACCAAAGGCTCATAATACAGCTGACCTTGGACAGAGCCCACATTCTTCCTCAGGAGGAAAGGGGGGCAGCACCTGCTAGACTCTGAAGATGAAAGTACCTGAATTCTCCATATGAATATTTAGCACAGGTGCTGTGGGCTCTCCTACACAGCCTCCCCTATTGTCACAGACTCTCTCAGGAGAACAAGGAGGATTTTGCTTTCCTACAAGTGTTTTCAGCAGAACTCCATGCCCCATGGGGGCCCTTTCTAAGTGGAAACCCAGTTCCTAAAGGGAATTGTACAGCTTCTTTAAAAGATGCATCTAAACTTGCTAATACAGATGCATTTACAAAGAGTTGGGAGTGGAAAGGTCACTCATAGCAGCATTAAATGCCTGACCTTTACTTTTTGTTCTAAATTATCCTGTGATTGTACAGCAGCACAAAAAGTGCTCATTGTGAGCTTATTAGAATGCCTCTAGATGGAATCTTGCCCAGTGCTGAAGCAGCAGGTAGCTACACTTAATGTTTTTATCTACATTTTATTTGGCATTACCACTGGGAAATGAAATGCTAGAAAATGAAATTTGCTGAAAGATTATTTTATTCAAGCATGCGGTAATAGCACATATATAAATATCTTTCTCCGAGGGAGAAAACGTGGGCATTGAGAAGCTCTCCCAACCCCACCCCTCCCTGCCACAAACCTCTAGGCTTGTTTGGTTGCCGGAGATTCTAAAGCTAACTTGCCTACCATTGACTGAATGAAATTAGGAGGTGCTAAAGTGATCTGCTCCTTACACTTTTTTTTTTATACATCCTTCTTTACCCAAACATTTAATCGGAAACTCTCCTTCTCTTCCTGATTCTTCTTCATATGATTGTTATGTCTCTTGAAATCCATGAGAACTGACATTAGGTCACACTGGGTCAGGACCGAAGACTCCTCTCCTAGGAAATTATAATTAAAAGTCAGACTCAAAAGATCAAGGATGTAAAACACCATCCTTCTCTATCTCAAAGTCCTAATTCCTGGCTTCTCATATTAAAGAATAATGACTATATCATTAGATAGCTTAGATTGTTTTCTTTGTTCGATAGAGGTTTTTAGCCTATGTTACTTCTTGAGGCTGATGATTTCCCACATTTGCTCTCCATCGTATAAAAAGAGTACAGGCAGAGAGCATGAAAACTGGCTTTGCAGACATTATCACTTAGCTCTGGTTGTGTAGCGAACCATCCCAAAACTCAATGGCTGAGATTAATGGGTATCAACATGCTTCCTGCTTCTGGGCTTGCTCAGCTCACTCAAGCTGGGTGATCCAAGATGGCTTCTGTAACATCTCTGTCTCAGTGACAGGTCTGGGCCTGCTGCACCATTGGAACTGGTGGCTGCATATTATTGCTCGGACACAGTCTCTGATCTTCCAGAAGATGAGCCCAGACTTTTTCAGATGGTGGCAGTGGCATTCCCAGCAGCAAGAGAGCACAAGTGCTTATGTGCATTTACTTACCAAGTTTCCGCTTGCATCACAGTGGCCAGAGAAAGTCTCATGAGCAAGTTCAGAGTCAGCGTGGGAGGGATCCTCACAAAGGCTCTGATACAAGGAAGGAAACGAAGATGCCATTTAACAAATATTCTCCCACATCAAGGGAGAAAATTAAAACTAAATTCAAAAGCTAACTCCTGCTCTGTGTGTGCCCAGGAACATGAAAAAGGAAAGACGCCTGTTGGCTAGGAGAGGAGCAAACTGTTTTGTAAAATAATAAACATTTTAGGTTTTATAGACCAGTCTCTGTTGAAACTACTAGATTCACTCTTATAAGCATTAAAGAAGTTAGGTGATATATAAATAAATGGATATGGCTCAGTTTTAATAAGACATTATTTACAAAAAACAGTAATGAACCAGATTTGACATGCATAGGAGGCAACCCTCGCCTTTAGTATCTATTCCAGTAATTATTGCTGCACAATAAATCAACATCAAATGTGGTTTAAAAGAGCAATGCCTCCGGGGTGCCCAGTTGGCTCAGTCAGTTAAGCGTCCAACTTTGGCTCAGGTCCTGTTCTCACAGGTCATGGATTCAAGCCCCATGTCGGACTCACTGCTGTCAGCTAGGAGCCTGCTTCTAATCCTCTGCTCCTCCCCCCCATCCCGCCTCTACCCCACTCGTGCTCTCTTTCTCACAAATAAATAAAACATTTAAAAAGTAAATAAATTAAAGCACAGTGGCTCCCAGTCTAGGTAGGTAAGAAATGTCGAGAGGACTGTGCTTGTGAGTATAGCTCAGGTTTCTTCTGCAAGCGTAGTTAGATGGAAGCTGCAACCGTGGTTTCTAGAAGCTGTCTGCTGGAGCGGGCCAGTTGGGCTTCCTCATCCTCAGCCACACTGTGCTATTGATCTGCGTATATGCCAGGTCAGCGCTCCAGTGCCAGTGCTCCAGCCAGCAAGGGTAAGCGAAAGGCTTTACAATCTAGCCTCGAAAGTCACGCAGTGGTGCTTCACAGTGTCTTGTTGGTAAGAAAGGTCACACAATCAAAGGACTGAGAATTAGTCTGTCCATCCTGATGGGGAACAAGTTTCTAGAGGGATATACAGGAGGGGTGGGGTTGTGGCCAACTTTAGAAAATACAGTCACGCCACACCAGGTGGAGATATGTTTTCTCATGATGATTAGGAACAAACAGACAAAGAGAGCTGATGTGGCAATCTGCAAGACTGTCAACTGAAAGAAAGCACATACTTTGCTCTTAGGAAAACCAGAGTCAGGGTGCCCATGTGCCCCAGTCAGTAGAGCATAGCACTAAATTTTGGCTCGGGTCATGATCTCACAAGTCATGAGTTCCAGCCCCACGTCCGGCTCTGCACCGACAATGTGGAGCCTGCTTGGGATTCTCTGTCTCCCTCTCTCTGCCCCTTCCCTGCTTGTGCTCTCTCTCTCTCTTCACAAAAAAAAATCAACTTTAAAAGAGAAAACAGGCTTCAATTTTGGTCCAGTTACTTATTATTTATCTGTTCATCATCTCAAATGGATCAGGGATCAGGTTTAAAGACCAACTTTCAGACGTTGCTAATGACTTTGATTTTTTTTTTAAACATTTTGCTCTCAAAATGGTCCTGTATCAGTATTTCATTGGGATTTCGATTTCCTTTTTTTTTTTTTTGAGTCTATTTATTTATTTTGAGAGAGTGTGTGCCCCTGTGCAAGAGCACAATCACGAGTGGGGTGGAGGAGAGAGAGAGAGAGAGAGAGAGAGAGAGAGAGAGAGAGAGAGAGAGACCCAAGCAGGCTCTGTACTGTCAGCACACAGCCCAACATAGGACTAGATCTCACAAACCCCGAGATCATGACCTGAGCCAAAATCAGTAGTCTGATGCTTAACCAACTGAGCCACTCAGATGCCTCTTGTTGGGTTTTTTTCTAAATGTTAAAAATTATAAGAAATAATATGCCTCTTAATAGTTTCTGGCACATATGAATAAGTGGCCACAATAAGCTGATAAGCTATTCTTACTGATACTACCATACATATGGACCACAATGACAAACATTCGTGTCTTTTAGGTGATCCAAACCCTTAGAGTTTGGGTAAACAGGAAAAGTATCCAAAGCTAATGTGCTATGGTAGAATCACAAGAGGAGGCGGACTCACCCGGTGTGTAACCCTGGACAGCCTCAAACCCAGATTAATAGATGCTAAGTGTCTAGCACAAAGAAGCCACTTAAAAAAATGGATTTCTCTCCTTTTTAGAGTAGAAACAACATATTTGAATTAAAATAGACTTTTCCAAAATTAGCCAATTATTGTTAAGAAACATCAAATCATTCCCTTTAACACATCTCTGGGTGACTTCCTACTATAAAGGGCACGAGTTTCTCAGTATCTAATATTATTCCAATTAAAGCCTGTAAAATACATTTAAATATGAATACCTCTCTAAATGCTAGGCCATAACAGCACTAGTAATGTTTTAGTGATGTAATGCTGAACGCATTTACATTAAATGGGAGGAAAGCTAAGGTTGACAGGAGACAAGAGGACATGTGAATTTTATCACAGCCAGAAAAGGTGGTGTGTTTTTAAGTCTGTAAAATGTACTTTATTGATTATGTAGTTTAGGTTTCCTAATCTTCCTAATTTTTGACTATTATATCTGCCTTAGGTCAAGAGAGGTATTTTCAAGTCTTCTACTGAGTTTTGATTTATGGTTGTTTTCTAGGAATTTTTGCTTTATGAGAGCTTTTGTTTTGTTAACTGGGGGCATTAATATGAATAACTGGTATTTCCTTAGGTAAATTTCAGGCTTAAGCATTAAGAAATGCCCTGCTCTCCCTTTCTCCCTCTCCCTCTTGCTCTAACACTCTCTAGTCTTGATTCTACTGTGACAGAGAATGGATATTGTTACTCCTGTTTTCTTTTCTGTGTGAACAGAGTGTATATATTTTTTAGTTTTTTTCCCTTTACTTTCTGAATTCTTTATTTTTTCCTCCCCATTGATTTTGTTTTGTTATGTTAGACTAAAATCTGTTTACCTCATTGTTATACATGAGTTAAGCCCCTTTGCAATACTTTTAACTTTCATTTCTTCAAATTGTTTGATGTGATGTGATGTGATGTGATGTGTCTGTGTGTGTTTTATATAGTCTTCCACTAGGCAGTTTTCTGTGTGGGCTCAGTTCTGGTGTAACTCTTGATACTGAAAAGGTATTTTATTTTGGGATCTTGGTCACTTTTGTACGCACTACTATTGTATAGTAAACCATGGTCCTCTCTTTTAAGGAAGAAGGGACTAGGGGCTCCTGGGTGGCTCAATTGGTTAAGCGGCCGGCTTCGGCTCAGGTCATGATCTCACAGTTTGTGGGTTCAAGCCCCGCGTCAGGCTCTGTGCTGACAGCTAGCTCAGCGCCTGGAGCTGCTTCAGATTCTGTGTCTCCCTCTCTCTCTGCCCCTCCCCTGCTCGCACTGTCTCTCTCTGTCTCTCAAAAATAAATAAAAGACATTAAAAAATTAAAAAAAAAAGGAAGAAGGGACTATTTCTATGGAGTCCCTACTATAAACAAGACTGAA
>NC_043702.1:104006311-104042658 GCF_006229205.1 Suricata suricatta
GGTTGAATTTCTAATATGCACAATATATACTTTGCATGTATATTTTCAAATCATATTTAATCTCTAGAATATCTTCTTATAGTATCAAAACATATTTGCATATTTTCTTAGTTTACTGTTTCATCTCTTTTTCATTTATTTTTTGAATTTTAAAACACCCTCTTTGTTTTTTTAAGGCATGTTCTATGTTGATGTGATACCAGTCTTCAATTTGAATAAAAATTAATAATTATTTCTGACATTTTTAGCTTTCTTTTCTAATCGTCCTTTCTCCTTTCACTTTTCAAAGAGCGTTTCTTTAAATTTGGACTCATTTTGTTCTGTAGCTTCTATAATTTCCTTTATATTATTTAGCTTATTTTAAAAACATTAAACTTGTCTTCTTGAAGCTGCTTTTAGTATGTGCATTAAAGTTATTCTCTTTGTGTTCTCTTATAATAAACTGAGGGTGCTGGAGGGGAGGTGGGCAGGGGATGGGCTAAACGGGTGATGGGCATTGAAGCCGGCATTTATTGGATGTTTTACGTAATTGATGAAATCACTAAATAGAATCCCTGAAACCCTTATTACACTATATGTTAACTAACTTGGATTTAAATAGAAAAATAAATTAATTTTAAAAATTTAAAACTACATTAAAAACTAAAAAAATTAAACAGAAGAAATTTGAAAGCATACGTGTGATGTTCATTTTTACATAAAACAAGTTTCTCGGCACATTTAGGAAGAAATGGGCCAACTGAAATTGTTTAGCTTAACATTTGAAAGTATTACTCTTCTGCTGTTTTCAAGTAATAGTGGTATCGTCTGCCTTGTAACCTCTTCTCCACCTGGATCTCCTGTTCTGCTGTATCTGTTGTCTTTCCTGAGTTCAGGTTGTATTAGATGGTTAACTGGGAGGATTTCAAGCCACCAGGGCTGCCCCAAATCTCTTGGACTTCTCTCCACTCCCTTCTATGCAATGTCTAATGGCAAGAGGGCTGTGTGGCTACAGAATGTCTGTCCTAATCCTCTCAGTTTTTGGAGTTTATGAAAGTACATTTTCACATTTATTTTATTTTGGTTTGTTTTTGTGATTTTTTTCCTGCACATTTTAGTTCTTATTTTGTTTTCCCTATTAACTTGGGCCGGATCTGATTCAGGGAGATCCCAAAACCACTTGCTGCCACCCACTTCTTAGAATTCTCCTATTTTTCCCTCTCAAGCTTTACGAACTTTTCAAGGGACCTCCAGCACTCTTTTCTTGAAGTTACAGTTCAAAGTAGAATCACACACCTGATTCTAAATGAAAACTTGCAGTGGATGACATATTTTTTTCTTTTTTCTACTCAGAGTTTACTTTTAAAGCTGAAGTGTCAAGCATTTCAATCTTCCTTGAACCATATGAATTGTAAGAATTGGTGGTGCAAACACACATCCAACTCTGTTAGGAAAACTTTAAAGGATGTAAATGTTGAGTGAAGTCACCTACATTGTTCTGTGTCAGTGGGTGAAGGGCTTGGCTCTTTGCTATATGACGATATTTCTTCATTTGTTAGTTGCAGGGCAAGATTTAGGATGCTTCTTTTCCATAAAGCAATTTAGACCATTTACAATAAGAGGCATCACTTTTTTCTTCAATTTATATTTCTCGCTCTTCGTAGTGAGAATTTTCCAATGATTGATACAGTAGCTCTCTGTGTCTCAGTGCTGGAAGTGAGGAAGAAAAGATTGTGATTACCAGTGATAACTGTCAATCTCCTCGGAGAAACATCAGCCAAAATCATGTCCATGGTGTTCCATGAATCTCTCCTGGTCACCATCTCTATGTGTTCTGACCAGAAGTCTGAGCAACATGTTGGTAATAGATGATTATATTTTAATGTGATCTTGAGGAGATAATCAGAAACATTTACTTACTGCATCATATAAAGCCTATGCATTGATTTGTATCCTGGAAAGGAGAAGGGATTTTTCTTAACTTTTGGCCAATAGTTTCCCTAAAATAAATGGCTATTACAAGAGACAATTAGCCAGACAAATACTTAGGAACTCCAGCATTGTATATAATGGACATAAATAAAAAAGGCACACTCTATGAACTCACCAATATATTACTTAAAAAACAATATATATGGTACATGTAATTATATATGTGTATATACATACACGTACACACACACACAAAAAAAAACTTATCTGGCTATCTGGCTAGAGAGCAAATGGAGTTCAATGTAGTCATAATAAATAAATAGAAGTTTTTCTTTTTCATAAAATATATATACATAAAATATAATTTATGCTACATATATAAGTGATAAAATCAAGTTCCAATGTGAGCTTATTACTTTTTTCTTCAGCCTTCCCTTCTCTCTCATTCTTAATAAAGTTTAGAAAAATTTGGAAGGATCCATATGGGTCTATGTATGTATCTGGTTGCGAGATTATAACTAATTTTTTATCTAAATCTCCTTTTGCTCAATTAACATATTGCTTGCATAATATTGGTTTACTCATGACTCATCAACTGTAGTTAACTTTTTCTTTTTAAATTTCTAACTTAAACACCACTTATTTCTCCTTTCTTATATACAAGTTTGGTCCCTTAAAGTGATCTCTGATTAGTTTGGAAGCACGAAGATATGAATTTGAAATAACCATCCTTATCTAAAACTTCCTCTCCTCTAGCTATCACTGCTCGTAACTGGGTTCTGGTGAAGGTTTCTCTGCACTCTAGTTATCACCTTCTCCTGGACATAACCTGGGTAACACACACCTGCAAAACACCACTTCTCCAATCGGCATCACCACTGCTTTACCCGACATAGGGCTCTATCATCAGACATCACCTTATTTCATCCATTGGGCATTACAAGATGCATTTGATGCCACCGCCTCCCTCCTGGGTTCCCATTTTGTCTGATGGAAACTTTCATCACCTTGCTGAGTACCAGCTCTCAAGCACTGCAAAGTCATTTCATCTGTGGCTAAGAGAGATGGAATGAGGCTGTGCGTGTATGTGCATGAGTGTCACCCTCTGTTCAAAAGATCCCTAAGCAGCTTTTGTTTCTCTATAAATAATACCAATAGTGGCAAGATAGCTTTTATTAACTTTACTTGGTGTCCCACCACTCTACATAATACTAATAGACATGAGTCTAGTTAGGTTAGGTTGGGAGACACACCAAGTAGAGCAAAGCATGTTTTCCTCAAGTCTTTTACTTCCATTTTATGGTTGAGTTTGTTTATAGATCATACTTTGTCTTTCCCAAGATGGAACCTTCTGGCAGGATACTCTTCACTAAATGGACCTTGGTAGACCACCACTCCACTTCCCCTGCATGACTTCCCAGGTCCACCAGACTCACCTTGAACATAGACCAGTCACAGCTGAGAGTCCAGTTTCCTCACTCTGTGTGTTTAAGACAAAGTGAATAGTTGATAAAAATTAAGGAACTTTATCTTCTAATTTCTTCATATTGTATACTTAGTGTTATAGACCCATTCGACCAGTTTCTACTTGCCTTGTTTTTCAACCTCTATGCATTTGATCAACTTGTCTCCTTTACCCTCAAATTATATGCTTTCTTTCTTAGTTCTTCAAATTTTATATGCCCTCCATGTGCAACTCAGAATTCACCTTGGCCTTGTGTTTAAAGACCATGTATTATCTTTAGAAGCACCAAGCATCTATAATAAGTGCTCAATACATATATCTACAAATGAAATTTTTTATCTGTTACTATGTGCAATACATTATACCAGACACTTTGAAACATGCTAAAATAATTTATCTGCTTATCTGTTAAACTTCAAAAACTGTGTCCAGTTGAATATATAAATTAGCTGGTGGTATATGTAGGGTACTGACAAGAAATTTGGATGTTTGGAATTCATATACTACTCATGTAAATTGAAATGGTTTTATGACATAATTATAGTTTATTGTTTTAAGTTATAAGTTTTCTTATTTCATAATGTTAAAAATGAAACACATCAGTCTTGAATCTTGAATAAAATTAAATATAACTCATTGAAAGATGGTTAATTAAGTTTATGTTAGTGTCTGACTCTTGACTTCAGCTCAGGTCATGATCTTATGGTTCGTGAGACTGAGCCCTGCGTTGGTCTCTGTGCTGACAGCATGGAGCCTGGTTGGGATTCTCTTTCTCTATCTAACCCTCCTCTACTCATACTCTCTCAAAAGAAATAAATATTAAAATATTTATTGTTACATGTTACCCATGTAAATAAATAAATATTTCCCAATGGGCAATTGATGGAAATCTTATATGAAAAGAGTATAATAAGCTATACAATATAAAAGAAATAGTGATTATAAAGTTTATTAAATATATGTAAGTATCAAGTTCTGAAATTTTACTTGAGACTGCTCATAAATTTTTTAATTTAGACTCCTGATGTTTTTAGATTTCTAATTTCAAGATATAGGGTAAAACCTGGTTACAAAGTTAAGTGAAGAAAATAATTCAGTTTGAATGTCAGTTGTGTAAAAGCAACATGAATCAAAATAGAGAGTAAGTTTTTTGCACTTAAATATTTTTGTAAATGGCAAAACACCAGTGATCAAACTCAATTTGGGAATGTTAGTGTCCTCTTTTTTCTTTCAAAAGAGTAGATGCCTCCTACATTCTTCCTTACAATGTAGCAGGGTTGGTGAAGTAATGTTCCACTAGATTACAAATGTCATCTCTCCTGAATCCATTGCCTAGCAGAATGAATACTGCTGATGAGCAGAAACGGTGGCCTGCAAGAAAGATGGTGGTTTAAGTGGGTGAATAAGGGCATGGGCAATTCTACAAGATAGTATATCTCTCCAAACTAACAGTTTAATTCTCCCAACTCTCCAAAAAGGGAAACCCAGTAATCCCCGAATACATAATAGAATGGAAGAGTATATACAATTCTGAAGACAAATTACAAAACCTTAGGCCAAGGCCTTATTTGTCTTGTGTCCCATTAAAAATTGCAAATTTTTGATGCAAATGGAAACAAAATATACCACTAACATGACTCATACCAAAAACAGGTACCCTTGGCTATTTTTTCACCTCTCTGTTTAGGGTTCATACCTCTTGGAAATTGCCTCTCAAGTCCTCACTGTACAATTCCATTTTATTCCAGAGATCTATTAAATTTATAAGAGTTTTGGTGAGGGTCTCACCCATTCCTAATGTTACTTTCCAAACAGATGCTATCCCCCCACAATTTCATGTTTGTGGATCAAATTTTGATGCTTTTTCATTGTTTTTGGAGGACTTCTATTTGATACTCTAATTTGATAATTACACCATATTTTCATCACATAGAAAAAATACATAACAAAAAAAGAATAAATAATAAAAGCACAACAAATAATATTGAAAATTCTGAAACGGTCTGGGCTAGTTGTGTGAAACTCATTCATTATAGGACTGTCACATCAAGTAGGGCTGGCTTGCCCTTGTCACTTGATCTCAAGTCTAAAGCAACTTCTGAAGTGTATGGCTGTTAATAAACAAATGTTCTTATCTTTTAAAAGCTGTGCTGTATTTGCAACTGCTCATCATTCTTCAAAACTGTTTTTAAATATTATTTATTTAAGAGTAATTTTGACTACCGCCTGTGACACAATTCAATACCTTTGTTAGCGGTGATTCCTAATTACTCCTTTTTGACTCCTTTATAACTTCTATCTAACACTTCTTATTGAAAAATAATTTCAGAATGAGCAAAGTTACATGACTACCACCAAAGTCCAAATTTAATAGTGACTGAATTAGTCAGAGTGTGTTATCAAGAGTGAAGGTGGATGGGGCATCATTCTGAAGTCCTAAAACTCAATACATCTATTCATTCTTACCAAGACCTGCTGCAAGCTCCTACTACTATTTGTCAGGTATTATTCAACGAACATGGGACACATCAGTATAAAATAAATACATAAACTGCGTATCCTTCCTTGTGGATCTTATGTTCTATTACAACAGGTAGACAATCAATAATAAACATAAAAATGGGATATTTTAGACTTCTTAAGGGTGATAAGCAATGAAAGAATTTAAAAAAGTAGAGCAGGGCAAGGAGCATTGGAAGTTCTGAGTGATTGTAGAGAGGTAGGCAGGTTGTCGTATTAGATCAAGTAGTTAGTAAGTTTGGTCAATGTTAGAAAATGACATCTAAGCAGACAGTTGCAGGTGGCCAAGGCAGCCTGTGGCTCCAAGGGTAGTATTGCAGGTAGAGAAACAGCCAAGGCAAACACACTAAGGTAAAGGTATTCCCAGCACATGTGAGGAGCCACAACGAGAACAGTGTGGCAAGAATAGAATGAACCAAAGCAGGGGTGAGAAAGTGAAGTTAGAGAGAAGACAGGCAACATAACTGGGGGCAGGTGAAAAGTTGAGTCCTCAGTGGGTCTTAACAGAGGAATGATGTTATTCTACCTACATTTTAAAAGGCACTCTGGTTACTATGTTGAGAGACTTCAGGGGGAAGACTGTAAGAGACTGCCTGTGTAGAGACGGGTCAGTTGGCTCTTAAAATGATTCAGGCAGTAAATGATAGCAGGGAAACGGAGACACACAGGAAAGACTATCATTCTTCTCTGCTACACTTTTCTCCCTCCTAACTTTTAATACTTGATTCTACCTTCTTTGTATCTGTTCGATTTGTTACTTTTTTTGCTCCCATTTTGCCTGCTACTTTCTTGATTAATGGCCTCATCAGAGAGACCGAAGTAGATAGATGGATAAACAGACTATGATTTACTTAATAAATACATATTTATGGACATTTCAGCTATTTCCAGTACTTTGCTCTTATATGCAGTGCTGAAGTGAGCATCTTTATAAATACATATTTTCAAACAAGTGCTAGCATAGCTGTAGAATACATCTGTATGGGGGTGCTCAGTGGCTTAGTCAGTTGAGTGTCTGACTCGCTTTCAGCTCAGATCATGACCTCAGGGTCATAAGATTGAGCCCCACATCAGGCTCTGTGTTGGGTGTGGAGCTTGGTTAAGATTCTCTTTTCCTTGCCCTCTGTCCCTTCCCACTCCCTCTTGCACACACACATTCATTCTGTCTTTCTCTCTCTCTCTCCCTCTCTTTCTCTCTCTCTGCCTTAAAAAGAAAGAAAGAAAAAGAAAAAAATAGAATATATCTGCAAAGGAGATGTTGAGTCGAAGCACATGAGAATTTGTGATTTCTTTGTATGTTTGTTTCTTTTCTGGTTTTTGTTTATTTTGGTTTTTATTAAAGAAATCCAGTGCAGGAACCCACATGAGGTTGCAGCAATGATGTTGGCCAGAGCTGTGGTCCTCTGATGGTTTCACTTGGACTGGAAGGTCCATTTCCAATAAGATTTGCTCATATGACTGTTGGCAGGAGATTACAGTGTGTCCTGCGTGGACTCGAAGGACTACTTCAATAGTATCTGCTAGGTCGCCCAGCTCAAGTGAGCCAAGAGAGTAAGACAGAAGTTGCAATGCCATTTATGACACATGGAGTCACCATGTCAAGTGTTCTCCATTTCTTTATGTGCACACAGATTTCCATTTGGTATCATTTTCCTGTTTAAAGGATGTTTTGTAACTTTTTTGCATGTGTAGTTAGGGTTTGATAGTAATGAATTCTTTCAGCTTTAACATGGAAGAAAAAGTCATTATTCACTTTCCACTTTTTAAAGATACTTTCACTAAGTACAGAATTCTGGGTCGATCACATTTTGTTTCAGTATGCAAAAGATGGTCCTCCACTATCCTCTTGCTTGCATTGCTTCAATGAGAAGTCTGACGTTATCCTTCCCTTTGCTCCTCTGGAAGTAATGTGTATTTTTTTGTCTGTGACATATTTTAAGAGTGTTCTTCTCCTCACTGGTGTTAAGCAATTTGATTTTGGTGCAATTTTCTTCATGTTTCTGAGCTTGTGGTTTTTTAAAGCTACTTAGCTCTATGAACATATGAAATATAATTATAGTAACTTTATAAAATGAAACTGTTGGCTAAATCTGACATCTGTCAGTTCAGTGTTTATTTCAGTGGATCCATTGTTTTATTCATATGGGTCATATTTTCATGTTCTTTTACATGCCTGATAATCTTCTTTTGGAAACCGGATATTGTGAATTTCAACATTTTGGGTGCTGGATATTTTTGTGTTCCTATAAATCCTGAGCCTCTTCCAGGGATGCAGTCAATTTAGTCAATTTACTTGGAAGCAGTTGGATTTGGGGTGCCTGGGTGGCTCAGTCGGTTTAGCGTCTGATTTTGGCCCAAGTCATGATCTTGCTGTTCATAGGTTTGAGCCCCATGTCAGCCTCTGTGCTGACAACTGGAAGCCTGAAGCCTGCTTCAGATTCTGTATCTCCCTCTCTCTCTGCCCTTCCCCATCTCCCCTTTTGCTCTCTTTCTCTCAAAAATAAATAAATATTAAATAATTTTTAAAAAAGATTCTTGGGTTTGGCTTTTCCAATTTTTTTAGGTGGAATTAAAGCAGTGCTCAGTTTAAGGGTAATTATTTCTCATGACTAAGACAAGACCCTCTTGTGCATTCTATCTAGTGCCCTATGAAGCATGAGATCTTTTCATTCTGGCTTGCATAAGCTGGGTCTGTTTGTGGCTCTGTATCACATGTGATCTCTTTCCTCTGACCCATTTAGGTGGATTGTGTGCTGGCCTCAGGTAGTCTATATATATGTGCTAAGTGTTACCTAGCTCGGTATGTGGTAGTGGACTCTGCAGATGTCTGAAGACTTCTCTCCATAAAACAAACTCCTTTCCAGTACTCTAGCCTGAAAAACCTGTGTTGGTCTCCCCAGAGTCTCAGATTCATATTGTCAACCCAAGGGGTCTGCGAGGCTCTGCCTGGGGCTCCTCTCTGTGCTGTGGCCTGGAAACTCTCAAGGGGGTTAGTTGATGGGGACAGTTACAGATTGTACCTCATTTGTCTCCTTTCTTTCACTGATCACCAGTCCTTCATTGACCGATGCCCTACTGTGTCCTTAAAAATGTCATTTTGTATATTTTGTCCCTTTTTGGTCTATCTCAGTGAGGTGGGTAAATCTGGTTCTTATTAATCCATCTTGGACTGAGTCAGTCTTCATCATTTCTTGCTTACATTTCCACTGTCCTTCTAATTGATTGCCCTTCTTCCTCAATTACGTCTTCTAAACTACTCTAAGTGAGAATCTCGTTTCTAAAACACAAAGCTTACCTCATCACATGTAAACTTAAAATCATTCAGAGGCTCCCAGTTCTTTCAAAATAAAATCCAAAGCCTAGTGTATAATCTACAAGAGCATTCAGACCGCCCCTACTTCCCAGAATGACCGTGCTGGTCTCTGTGTATGAGTCCCACTGGGGAAAAAATGAAATATCAGCCTATCATTCTCCAAGAATTCTCTTCTCTTTACCTTTTTTTTTTGCCTGGAACTTTCTTTCTTTTATCTTACTGATTCTTATTTATCCTTTGAATAGCTTCGGGATCCATTTGCCTGTGAACTTACATTCTAATCTGATATTTGTTCTTCAAGTCTTCTCCACACCTGACATGTTTTTTTTCACTACAGATATTTCATAAATCTATAAATATTTGATAAATTAGAGGATTAATGATGAAATGAATGAATGAGTAAAATATTTGAAAAGTTTAGTCATGAAATGTGTTGTAAATTGAAGAGAGGAAATAAATGCAAACTACCAATGTCTTCAGAGACGTATTGAATTCCAGACATGTAACATCCATCATTTCTGTCTCAGAAGGAAAATAATTAGTGTTGCTTCCACTTCTTTTCATCAGGGGTTCAACTTTGATGTTTATATGGCAATGTCTTCTAGTCAGAGAGCAGTGCTAACTTTTCTACAAAGAAACAGAGCATAATTGGGAATAGCTCATGTTAGGGACAGGAAGATGTGTTGATTTCATTTTTATAGTTTCAGTTAAAGAATATAAAATCACAAAGATTCATATTGAGCTGTGGAATCAGACTGCCTAGGTTCAAATCTTTATTGTACACCCAACTTTTGTGTTTTGAATTTACCTACCTCTCTGGTTTCGTTCCCTACCACAATCCACTTTGTACCCTAGTTTCTAATTGTTTAAAATGAGAGGTGATATATGTCATTTCATAGAAATGACATTAAACTCAAATTAAATAATACCAGGGACTTAGGTGGCTCAGTCACTCAAGCTTTTTACTTTTGATTTTGGCTCAGGTCATGATGCCAGGGCTGTGAGATCAAACCCCACATCAGGCTCCATGCTGAGTGTGTAGCATACCTAAGATTCTCTCTCTCTCTCTCTCTCTCCCTCTGCTCCTCTTCCACCATTCACACTCCATGTAATTAATTATTATTAAAAAATAAAAAGAATAATAATATATCCAATGTGCCTGGCCCAGTGGTGGTGCACTGAACCATAAGTAAGTACTAGCTAACATCCTTCTGTTTCAACTCTATATGGTGTCAAGAAGACAGCAATTTGTGTTTATGTCACACAGATTCACTCTAAATCTCCCAAAATCTCAACTCAGCCATATATGGAAAGACTTAATTTTTTTTAGGAGTTTTAAAAATTGCCCTCTTCAGGGTTTTTAGTGTAACAATCCTAAAGACACAAAATATACTTGGCAAAAGGAGCGCAGAGAAAAAAATGAAGCCACTAATACATGTCATCTTAGTGCCACAATGATTTTTTGTCCATCGTCAACATTTTTGGCAGTTATTTTAGAGTTGCAAACATTTCAGTCCCTTCCCAGTTAACACACTTCCTTCTCAGAGATCAGATAGAATGCCAGCTAGCTGTGCTTCATTTTTTCTTATGGAAATGGTGGGAATAAGGTGAGGAGTAGGAAAGTACTCATATCAATGTGGATAAATGTCCATCAGTGGATGTAGAAGTTAAGCCATGAGACATAGTGTATTTTCCGTTGACTCCAGATGCTAATGTCTTTATCTGGATGGTCTCTTGCATGGTTGTAAAGCATGGTGTATCTTGGAGAACACAGCTGGCATCCCTCTCCAATCTCTAATAATGGCAGATGCCTATGTGTCCCCTACACGGTGTTGCAGTAGCCAGGAAGAGTCACGGGCAGCTACCAGCAGCTGCTGGTGGTCACTGCCATGATTTGGTCTGAACTCACAAAATCTCTCACATCTGCCACACTTACCAGGGAAAGAATTTACATCCTTATTTAAAGTTGCTACACCTGTTTTATTTGTCTCTAAGTTCCTCTCACCATGCCATAGTAGCATCTAGATGAAGGCACATGGACTGCAGCTCAGCACCCCCTCATGCTGAGATGGAGATGTAGCCGTCTCCTTCTTGCTGACATTCTGATATTATAGAACATTTTACCCCACACTGTGGGAGAAACAAATAGTCATATCCCTATTGCCACACTCTTCTTCAGAAAAGAGAGAGCACTATTTGTCACTAAAAGGCTCAGCTATGGTCCCAAGTGACTATCATCTTCCTTCAACTCTCTTTATATAGACAATAGGATATTGACCAATTATAAGGGTTTTTTGTTTGTTTGTTTGCTTTCTGTTGTTGTTTTCCCTGAATGATTCCACTTGACAAAACACATTATGAGATTTTTTTCCCCATTCAGTGCTGAACTATTTCAGGATTTTATAATCCCATGTTTCATACATATGAGATTTACATTTCTTGACAAAGTCATGAAGATGTGTTTTGAAACATCTCCTTTACCATTTAGAATATAGCCCCTTTCTCTCAGCCTTTCACGCATTTCAAATCCCTGGCTTTCTCTTTCCTGTATTCTTGCCTACCCACTTTTTTGAGCAGTTTCCCTGTTAATCCCATATTGCTCAAGCCTTCCTTTTCATGACCACTCACTTAGGAAATGTTAAGACCACACTCACGATCTTACAGAATCAAATTCTCTAAGGAAGAGGAGGAGGACACAATACTTTTCTTTTTTATCTTGTCTAGAGGTAAGAAATTAAAACTGATGTAGGGAGGTTCCCAGCATAGGCAATGACTTAGAATAATGACAAAGAGATCTTGTAATCTGAATCTATTCAAAGAATGGGCCATCATGTGAAATGAAGTCCTCCCTGGAACCAGGTGAGGTCTTAAATGAGACATGGGGAACCACTGCATAGACACCCTCTGTCTAGCAAGGATTACAGAACCAGGAGAGGGATGCCATATTAGTCTTTACTCTGCTTGTGCTTTAGAATTAGAAGGGGAGGCATTTGGGGTGTAGTCACAGATACTAAAGGTTGGAGATGGCTGTAAAGTAATACAGAAATTCTTTTAAGATTCTTACTTCCAACAGTTGGATCGTAATTCCCCTCTCCTTACTGGGAACTAAACTCAGTAACTTCTTGTAAAGCATAGAATACAGTGGCATGTGATTTGGAGACTAGGCATTGTGATTTCTTCCTTGTTCTTTCTCTAGAATCACTTGCTCTGGGTGGAGGCCACTGACAACTCATGAAGATACTCAAGCAACATGGAGAGGACCATATATTGAGAAGCAGGGATTTCTTTTTAACAGCCAAGAAGAAAGTGAGGCATTTAGTCAACAGCCCTGTGAATGAGTCATCTTGGAAGAAATCCTGCAGTCTGAGCCACACCTGCAGATGATTATATGACTGTCCCTCAGTTTCACACCTTGACTTGGCCTCATGAGAGATCCTAAGCCAGTTGCTGAATTGATTCCTAATTCCTTACCCTCAGAAACTGTGAGATAACAAAATTAGTTGTCATAAGCAGCTAAGGATTCATGAAATATTTTCGCAGCAAACTACTGAGCACTAATAGCGGCTAAGGTAACTTTTGTCTGAAATCTCTAGGTCAATGGATTTGAAGTGAAACTTAGGATTTATATTTAATATAGTCATCCTCTTGATTCTAGTACTGTTATTCTATCATTAGGTATTTAGGAACCATTACAAAATTCCCTCCAAGCATGCATTACATTGATATTCCAAATGCCTCAGGCTCAGCCTATCTTAGGTATAATAATAGATAGGTAATTTTAGATATTATTAATATATATTAGACAATATCTATTATTATCTTTCTTACTCTACCTGGTAAACAAGCACATGGAGGAAAAGGTGTCATTTGCTTAGCATTATACCTTTAAAATAAGTAGTTTTAGTTTTTTATTAATTATAAAAATATACTATGCTTATTGGAAAATATTTTTATAAAAGTAGGAAGTATCCATAGACTCTCACAAATATCTCTGTTGCTCTATTTTGGTCATTTCCCCTTATATTAAATTGCAAATAATCATGACACTACTTTCATATAATTTACTGATCTTTTTGTTTACCACTGAAACAGCACTTGGCATATAATGAAGCTTAATAAATATTTGCTGAATAACCATTTCCTTAGCATTTCAAAAATGTTTAAAACTCTTTGAGATAAACACATAAATGACTGAATCACATTGCATTATGTATTTGTACTTTCATTAATCTACAAATTACTTGATGAAAGCTTTTAACCTTTATTAAGACTTTTGATACATTTCACCATATTGCTTTCTATACAGGCAATGACATTCTGATTTGCAAAGTGATAATAAATGGGTTAAGCTTTCTAAGAGTTAGCACTGATTTTATAACAAAATAAAACAAAGATGAGAGAGGAAGGTCAGTGGGTAGCATGGGATTGATAATTACAAGATCAAAACTACACATCCAAATTTAATGTACTTATCTGGAAATTTAGGGAACCAAACACCTTTTTGCCCCAAATGGTTAGACAAGGGAATAAATTGCAGAAGAGAAAGGATGAGGTTATGAAATGGGTATGATTATAGCTCTCTAGATGTCTCCGTACCTCTAACCAATACATGTCTAGGTCATAAGCAGGAACAGCGGGGAGAAAAGAAAGACCTACAATAGGCTAGTCTCTCCCAAGAATATTTCTTATTAGAATGCGCCTTTGAACAAAAGGATGATGAGCTAAAACCTGCTGGCAACTGGGTTGATTCTCCTCTGGTAAAACATTGACAATTGTAAAAACTTCAGGGTACAACCCCAAGGAGAGTATTGCTTAAAGGAAAGCAATGAATAATTATCAATAAGAATGCAGGAAACATGTCTATATAGCAAACAACCAAAAGAGCAACCTAAAATATGCTTTGTGGATATACCATACTGTTTTATTTATAAAACTAGTTTTCAAGTCCAGGGTAGATACCTAGAGGTAAAGTGTAGGTCACTCAAGCCATGAATAATGCCAAGATATATTGTCAAAATGATCATACTTCCTAGAAATGGTAATGAAAGGAAAAGGAGGATTTTGTGTTTTGCATGTTACTGTTTTCATGGAATCTAAATAATAATAATATAAATGATAATAATAGTTTGTTCTAAAGAGGAAGAAGAAATTCTTTATTGGTTCATGTATTATTCTTAAAATTTTTTTTATCCCATGCTTTAATTATTTTGAAGAATCTGGATAAAATGAACATGAAGATTCAGAGGAAATGTTTGAATAGCTTATATTCAAAAGCCAAAGCTGTAGCAATCATTCATCTGAATATGTCCAAATGAATTGGAAATTTATGCATACATGAATATTATTTAGAAAACATGATAAGTTATGTAAAAATAAACTCACAAAATCCCAAAATGACAAAATTCCCCTTACATAAGATTCAGATAAGCAAATTTAAAATCCTGATAGAACAAAAAGACAAAAATTGGAGCTCCACCTAATATGAGCTGTTTTTGTGGAAAAGAAAAAAGAGGTCATAAAGGTTGCCTAAATGCTAGCCATGCTCCATTCAGACAAACATCCTCTGTTCTTACATGTCAAGAAAAGAATTTCAGTTTATGGTGTAAAATAAATGAATTTTAGGCATTTTTCAAGTTTTGATTGAAAGTTTAGGAAGATAATTTTCTCAACTTTTGTTTGTTTGTTTTACCCAAGAAAAACTAATACAAGTGCCAAGACACAAACAAAATATGCATCATGCCATCTCCCTCCAAGTATCCCAGAAACTGGCAAGTAAGTCAATGAAAGAGTTAGCCCTTCAACAACCCACGTGTGCACAGAGCTAACGCACTGGTTGTAACACCCTATGTAATCTTATGGTTCTGCTTGTTCAGCAGGAACATTCGATTGGGGGGGAAAATGATGCATATGATTTCTACGGCTGTTCTGATGACCAAATCGAATCAACCACCCAGTTGAACTGATCAATTGTGCAGAGAGTGGCCATTAATATAGCTAGGAAGACCATTTCAAATGACAAATAGTCATTTCAGAGGCTGCCTATGACTGCCGAGTCTGTCTATGACAACATCACTTTCAGAGACTGGATTCTCAGAAGCACGGAATTGTAATTTGGAGAAATCGTAAAGCTTTCATGTACATGGAAGTTACAGAGACTAATCATCTTTTTCAGATTTTACATTCTTATTTGTAAAATGTAATTGACTAGTTTCTGTGCTTGGTTTTGAGAGCACAAGAGGCAAACTGCCTAAAGCTGGTTTGGGGGAATGAGAGGCATCCAGATTTGGAATCAGATACACTGAACTCCAAATGGACCTCCACAGGTTTCTCGACTTCCCATTCAGTTTTCCTATTATTAAGATGAATACCATAAATGCCTGTGTAGCTAGTCATTTTGAGAATTATATGGACTAATATGTATTCATAAGGATCCAGCACAGAGTCTGGAACAGAGCAAGTCCTCAACAAATTTTCATTGAATAAATGACTCTAAGAAGAAATGAACAAATGAATGAATGCAGGTTACATATGAGGTTCTGAAAGCTTGGAAGAAGAGGAAAATAGTTATGTAAAATGTGACGACCAGTCTTTGTCAAACCAGCTAAGGTTATCCACCAAATAATCAGTCTAATGCTGCAAGCCAAGAGTGTATATATATTTCTGAATAATAACAATAATGATTAATAATAATAGAGCTTGTATCAGTGCCTGCCAAGCACCATGGTAAGCACTTCACTTATGTTCACTCACTTAGGATTTTGACAAAAGTTAATAAAGTAGGTGCTATATTTACCTGCATGCCTTGTATGAACTTAGTATCCCCATCCACACATGAAAAACTGTAAGCTCAATAGATTCAGTGACTATGGCCAAGACAGATAACCATCAGTATCTGACTTCGCAGTCTGCATGTTCCAATGTATCAACTGCCTCATCAGGAAAAGGTCTCTCCAGGAAAGACAAGGATGATAATGAAAAAGCCAGGTGGATTAGTTAATAGCAATGGAAAAGCTTAAAACCAGGGAGCTGAGGAAAAAAAAAAAAAAAAAAAAAGGATGTTCAGCAGATGACAAGCTTGGCAAGAGATGAGCATTGATACTTAATTCTGGGATGCTGCATCCCAGCCCAGTGGGAGGAGGAGCTGGACTGTGGGCAGTTTGGGGACCCCATTAAGTTACAATACAAGCACTTTATGGAATCCCCCTTCAGGTAAGGGTGTCCTCCTTGGTATCGAGAAAGATACTTGGGATAATTCCTACAGGTAAACTGACTTGTTTACATCAATAATCATTTCCAAAAACATTTACATCAACGTTCTATATACTATGCCTATGTTCCAGAGAAACTGGAAATTATTTGTTTGCAAAAGACTTTAAAGCTAAGATTAATTAAATGAGGCTTGTCCCATTTTCAGTGTCTGTCAAAATATTGAGCAACCCAATCAATGCTTCACATCCTGGAATTTTATTTAAGTACCATGTACCTAAAGGAAAAATTCCTTAATGAGGTAAAAAGCTTCCTTGTCTGAGATTATGAAAAACCTTCATCAGTACCCTACAGTACATTTATCCTGTTTCCAGGGATCACTTTACTGGTATCAAGAAGTCCATTAAATGTATGGCTTTCGATATCTAGTCTTATAGTTGTCCCTAAATCATTTAGTCCACTTGCCTCATTTGTTGTGAAGCAATACTTATTTATATTCATATTATTCACCTTCCTCAAAACTACTCAGTGTTCCTGTGCTGATTCCTGTTGGTCAGAAAAGCAAAGTAACTTCCTGGAAGGAAGACAGTGCTGAGTATCCCGCGGTGTCAATCTCATCTCAAATCAAAGACTTTTGATTCTCAGCAGGCCCGAGGCTCCGAACATGTGGAAGCTTTGGTCTGCTGCTACCCCCATACCCAGATGTTTGGAAGTTTATCATGGCCACCTATAGCCTGCTTAGAAATTAAAAATCTAAAAGAGACTTTATTTTTCATCTCTCTCCACTGTATTGATCCACATCTCACTACCTCACCCTCTCTGGGAATCACCAGTTCTCCTGTGAATAAAGATGGAGATTAAGATTCTGAAACACCACTCCTAACATTTACATTGGCCATTACAGTGCAGGTGCATTTTACAGATGTCCAAGGATTTCAATGTTCTGAATCAAAAAGAGAGACTTAGCATATGTTATATAATTTTAACTTGAAAAATACACTTTTAATTTTAAAAGCTGTATTAAAATGTATCAAGATATAATTGTTCATATAATTTATTGTCAAATTGGCTAACATACAGTGTGTAAAATGTGCTCTTGGTTTTTGGGGTAGATTCCCATGGTTCATCGCTTACATACAACACCCAGTGCTCATCCCAGCGAGTGCCCTCCTCAGTGCCCATCACCCATTTTGCCCTCTTCCCTATCCACCCTCCATCCACCCTTAGGTTGTTCTCTGTATTTAAGAGACTTTTATGGTTTGCCTCCCTGCCTCTCTGTTTGAAACTATTTTTCCCCTTCCCTTCCCCCCTGGTCTTCTGCTAAGTTTCTCAAGTTCCACATGAGTGAAAACATATGATATCTGTCCTTCTCTGACTGACTTATTTCACTTAGCATAAAGCTTTAATTTTTAATATGACTAAAGTTTGGGAAAATATTAAGCATGATTATTTCAGAAATAGTTTTTAATTTAGTAACATCATCTAGAGCATATAATGTACATCCCTTATGATATTTTTATTATCTCTAAGAACAATATAAGATCTACACCGTCAATGTTTAATGTTATTCTTATTTTTAATTTTATAATAATGGAGTATTAGAAAGGAAACAAGTTAGGAGTATTGATCTCTTCGTTGCAAATCGGTCTTTAAGCAAGACCATGTCTTCAGACATACAGGGCATAGGCATGGCTTGCTAAGGGGCAGGCTCTAAAGCCTGGCAACGTGAGTTCTGAGGGTGTCTGCTATGATCTTCTGCAGTATAAGAAACAATTTCTTTCCTTTCACCGTACCTCAATTCCAAGCCCTGTAGACAGTGGAGTACGTTGTCTTGCTGTTCATGATTACTTTAAAAGGGTCTATATTTAAATATGATTTACTATAGAAAACTCGATTATGTATTCCAGAAATTCAGTCAATGGGCAATATGAGATGTACGTAACTACATAGATACTCATGTTCTGACAAAGGAATATGTGTGCTTATTTTTTTCTCTGGATCCTTTGGATCCACACATTTCCTACAGGATTTAACAATGATGTCAGGCCTGGGCTTCCTCCTCTACCTGGCCACCAAACCTCGAAACTGCAAGTAGCATATGGTCTCCATATCTTGGCCTTTGTAATGCTTTCCCTGATTTCTTACCAATACCTGATGTTATTAATAAGAATCTTGAGGGCTTTGGTTCCAAGCCTGATCAACATATTCTGAGGGCTAATGGAAGACTGGGAGCTCAATAAACTCCAAGAGTTTATTGAATATTTATTTGGAGTCAGAGGCTCTCCTACAGAATAAGTTTGAAATATTCTTTTTATTTTTTAATTCAAATTTTTAAATAACTAAAAAAAATATTTCTAACTGAAGTATAGTGGACATACCACATCACATTAGTTCCGGTTGTGTGACACAGCAATTCTACTCCCCTCTACCTTATGCTGTGTGCACCACAGGCTTAGCTCCCCTGAGTTATCGAACACCACTAGTACTGTAACATTGACTTGATCCCCTCCACTGCACATTTCCTCCTGTGGACTTAACTCTTTCTATAACAGGAAGCTATACCTTCCCCTCCCTCTCACCCATTTTCTCATCCCCCCACTCCATCCTCTTTAGCAACTGTCACTTTGCTCTCTGTATTTGTCGATCTGATTCTGCCTTTTGTTTGTTTTTGTCTTTTAGATTCCACATTTAACTGAAATTATAGAGTATTTGTCTTTCTCTAACTGACGTGTTTCACTTAGCATAATGGCCTCTACCACCACTCATGCTCTAAATGGCAAGATTTCATTCTTTTTTATGATTAATATCCAGTGTGTGTGTGTGTGTGTGTGTGTGCGTGCATGCATGCCCTGATCATCTTTATCCATTCATTTATCTATATTATTTTTTTAAGGAATCTCCATACTGTTTTCCACAGTGTCTGCACCAATTTACATTCCCACCAGCAGTGTGTGAGGGTTTCCTTTTCTCCACATCTCCACCAACACTTGTCATCTCTTGCCTCTTTGATTTTAGCCATTCTGACAGATGTGAGGTGATATTTCTTTGTGGTTTTGTTTTGCATTTCCCTGATGAGTGACTGAGCATCTTTTTACATACCCATTTGCTGGAATATCCTTTGTGAAAACCAAATATAAGCAATCTTCCCTCTTTCATCATCCTTACAAAATAAAGCCATTTATAAGTGGAACGGTTTGCAAATCTTAGTTCTCAAAGATTTTCCACTTAATTTATGCAGAGGAGAAGGGAACATATAGATCTTCAGTCCTCTGTGGCTTCATATGAAGAGTGTGTTCTACATAAATCTAGAAGAGTGAGTAACGAGACCTAGAATTGTCAGGTAGCAAGTGTGAAGTGGCTCCCAAATGATGACAGAAGATTTCAATGGTTAAAAAAAGAGAGGAAAAGTAGTTCAAAGGAGCAAAAAGGTAAAGAAGTGATTCTTATCATGTTTTTCAAGATAATACAGTTATCAAAGACTTAGAATAAAAGAGTCACAAATTAGGGTTACATGGGTAAGATGAAATCAAATAATTATTCCAAGCCTTAAGCCTAGAAGAGGAATTTGAATTCCATAGGAATTAGGCTGTCATTGAAGATTCTGAAAACCAAAATATTTTTATTTATACTAGCAGACACTCTTGATAGCCATGCTTAGTTTGAAAGTTACCCTTTAAATGCAAAGTGGTGTGTGTGTGTGATTCATAATATTCATTGATGATAAATGGAGTGGAAAGAATCCAATCGAGATAAGGCCCTTGCCTCATAAACCCATAGCTTCTCAAATTTAACATTTTCTTCTGAACTCTATGAAAACAAATGTCATTTTCTCCTATAAGTCATGTACATCAACCACACAGCTAATGCAGAATTGGGAGCTGGAAGCCTTTCAAGGGCACTTGATATAATAGCTTCTTTTGCCTTAGTATGGTGACATTTTGGTAACATATAAAAATGTCAGTGTGTGACAAATCCAAACTAAAACCAAAATAGATGAGGAGTTTGAAGTTGTAAATCACTGGAGCCAATTTTAAGTTGACTCTGTGTAGTGTTTTGGTGTATTATGTCATTCAACATATGATAAAGTGATGACTTATTCAAATTTCCTGATGAGCACTGAGGTTTTTCAAGTTCATGGAAAAGAACAAATGATCTTTTCTCTCTCATCTTAGATGAACATAAGAATGAATTTAAAAGGAAATATTAAAAATACTACATCTTTATGCTTCTTTTAAGTATCCAATTCACATTTTTATATCATTGTCCAAATGTTGCTTTTGTGTGAATTCACTTGTAAAACAAAGTGTGTGAATGTGCGTGTGTGTATGCATGCATGCGTGTGTTTGTGTGTGTGTGTGTGTGTGTGTGTGTGTGTAAAGAAACCTATGAAAACAGGAGGCTTTCTGCACAACAAGAAACTAAAGTAGCTCTTATGTCCTGAGGGTTCAAGATCTGCCTCATCTTGGTCTGCATGTTTCTCGAGGATCTCATTCATTCTCACCATTTATCATGGTTGCTACTTTTTTGTTTTTGTTTTTGTTTTTGTTTGTTTTTCGTGCGTGTGTGTTTGTGTGTTTAGTTTTGTTATTGATTTTGTCTTGCTTTCATTGAATAGTCCTATTGAATACATTGGAGTTGGGACGCAGGTTAAGTACCTGGACAACGCTGAGCAACTGCAAGTGGTGACCCCAGAAGTCACACCATGTGACTGGAGGCCCATGTGCTTGGCCACAAGTCACACAGCCTCCCACAGTTGGACAGTATGCATCAGCAGTGCTCGAGAATCAATAAGGCACTAGCATTGCAAAATAACAACATGAACAAAACTCACACAGCCTCACAGCATGCTGCAAATTGTGATGTATGCTCCACCTTATTGGACATCTCTATTTCTTTTATTTGTAATAAAAGACAGTATTAATTTTTAATTACAAAGGAAATACATGAATCTGTTCCTTTTGCTAAAAATTAGAATATTATAGATATGCAAAATTATCCTTTACTACAGCCTTCAAGTACAGCCTCCTTATCCCGTCTACTTCTCTAAGACATCAATCTTATTAGCTTATCATTGATTTTTTCAACACTTTATAATACATTGACATTTATATTGTACACACACACACAAAATATATAGTATTTAATTATATAAACTATCATCCACTAGAAATCATTCTCTCAGATGCTTCTTTTATTCAACAAGATATTTCTGTCAGTTTCAACCTTATGAATAATATCCCTACACATAAATATAGTAATTTTGCAATTACATTCTTAATCAATTTTGTTTTGTTGGTTTTGCTTCAATAAGGATCCTCTTTCATATCTTGCTGTGTGAATGCTTTTCTAAGGATGCCTCAAATCTTACTGGATCATGTGATATTCATACTTTGTATTTTGATAGCAACTTCAAATTGCCATTCAATTTGCCTATGCCAATTTATTCCCCCTGGAAATGCATAGAAGTTTCAATTTCCTAAGTGACAGAGGCTTGTTATTCTCACACATTTTAATCTATGAATTGTGATACATGGAGAATGGTATTGTTTAATCTGATTTCTAGTAACTTAGAAAATCATATTCAATGTAGTAATAGTTTTAATTCTTTGTAATTTGCCTCTTTCTGTTTATTGTTCATTTTTCTACAGTTTGGTTGCCTTTTCTTTATTGTTTCGTGGCTCTTAATACACTGATCACAAATTTTTACCTGATAAGAATTGTATTTTCTAGCTATAAGGTTAGGGTTTAAGTTATTATTTTATTTTGCCTTTTTCTTAATCTTGACTTTAAAATTTGGAGAGTTAAATTCCGACTTGTTCTTTAAGAAAACAGTTGATGGCAGGCAAATACTGCTTTGTATAAAATCACTTAATAGACTCTTACTTTTTTTTTAAGTTTTATTTATTCATTTTGAGAGAGAGAGAGTATGACCAGGGGAGGGGCAGAGAGAGAGTGAGAGAATCCCAAGCAGGCTCTGCACTGTGGGGCTCAAACTCACAGAACTGTGATATCATGACCTGAGCTGAAATCTAGAGTTGGATGCTTAACTGACTGAGCCACTCAGATGCCCCCAATAGAATCTTACTTTAAAATTTTTTTATGTTTTTTATTTATTTTTGAGAGACAGAGAGAGAGAGCATGAGCAGGGGAGGGTCAGAGAGAGAAGGAGGTACAGAATCTGAAGCAGGCTCCAGGCTCTGAGCTAGTTGTCAGCACAGAGCCCAACACAGGGCTCAAACCCACAAACTGTGAGATCATGACCTGAGCTGAAGTTGGATGCTCAACCAACTGAGCCACCCAGGTATCCCCCAAATTTGCATTTTTGAAAACTTAGTTAACATCTTGCTTTTAAATCATAAGGTAGAACCAAGTAAATGCAGATTATCATTAGGGATAATTAGATCCTGATAATTTTGCTACTTCAAACTTGGCAAATGGGAATATTATTAATGTCTAGCAAGAGATGTGTTGATTTTGGTTCACTGGGTTTTGGGCAACTGGAGAGCAACCTAAAGACAGCAAATGCCTGGGCAGTCCAGGGCTGAACCTAAAAGGCAGATGGGAGGTAGAAGAGGCATGGGTATTAAAAAGGATACAGTGATAAGGAAGCAAATGTGGTCAAAGACTCACAAAGGCGAGACACACACACACACACACACACTCACACGCACGCACACAAGATCTGTACTTTAACAAGGGCTAGCACTGCACATTAATGAAAGTCTTTGCTAATCTAGTTCAGTAAATGTGACCTCAGACTCTCTGTTCATAGACATTGCCTAAGGAACAAACTCCTTGAAAAAGTGCATAGTTTCCTTATAAGATTATTAAAAATGATGCAATTGGCATAAACACAAAACTAATTTGATCAAGAACCCAGGAGGAATTTGAGATATGAAGACAAAAAAGTCCAGGGCACATGGTGTTAATCACCTCTGATGTACTAGTACATGTATATATATTTGTTTTCAAGTTTGAACCTTATCTGCTAAGTTTTCAGTATGGTTACAACAAAGTGACAGTAGGATCAAGACAAGTTGTCAATAAAATCCCGAACCTCCTTTTTCAATCATCCAAGTGAACTCTTTAAAGCTGGTTTAGCCCACCTAGTCATGTTTAGGGGCACACACAAGTCACCCCTACAAGGGTGGCCTACCTAACTATTCATTGGAACCACCCACTATTTACTGTCCTTTTTCAGCTTCCTGGTGCTCTTCCCTCTCCTCATCTCAGATCCTGTTAACTCAGGCCATTGAAAGGTTTCTGGGCAGTTGGAATGAAAATCACGATGATGTGTTTTGCTGGAGTGTGGAGAGAGCAGTAGGACAGAATGTCTGGAGAGATATCTCCCGATATCCCAGCACAGAGGGAAAGCCTTGCATTTCAACAATGGGAATAGGAATAAAGCAGACGATACATGAAATATTCAGAAAGCCAGTTCATAACAACTCAGGAAAGAAGAAAGAAATGTGATAATGAAAAAAAAGAAAGTTAATCTCTGAATTCTGTTAGTTGTGTCGGTATAACTTTATTAAATGAGAACTTAGCACGTATTAATAACACTGTGTAAGCAGATAGGGAAATAGAATAAATAGAATGAACATGCCACATGTGCGTTTGGATTTAACAGGTAGTATAAATAATTACTGCACAGCATAGAGGTTCAGACAGTTTCAGTTCATATTGTATGGAGAACTTCGACATAACTTGGAAATAATTGACCCATTAAGAACCCTTCATTATAGTAGATCCTGTACTTTCTAAAATACTTTGGAGACTCTAAAAATGTTCCATCCAAAAGATACCAAATACACTAAAGCCTTGGATTGAGAGCATCATTTGTTCTGGAAACATGCTTGTAATCCAAAGCACTTGTATATCAAAGCAAATTTCAAGAACCATTGGCTCAGTAGTGATCATGCAACAGTCAGCATCATGTACAACTCATATTGCAAGACATTGCTCGTTTATCAAGTTAAAATTAGAAATGTTTGCTTGTCTTACAGAAGACTAGCAGAACAAGTTACCCACAACCAAAGGTTTTAACGTACTTGGATAATCACAGAGGCTTTCGTTCAAAAAAGTGTTTTTTATTTTGAATACCTTTTGCACATATGTGAATGATGCAATCTGGAGGATCTGGCCAGGCAAGCTGGTTCTAGCCAGACAGAGTGGAAAGGATTTGGGGCAAAGGTTGGGGGTATGTTACCAGAAGGTAGCCACACAAGATGGAAAAGACAGCATGTATCAAAGCAACAGGAGGGTAATGGCTGAGGTCAAGCTGAACCAACCATGCTGTGAGATCCAGAAAACCAATTTCACTCTGGATCATGGAAATGAACTGAAAAGAGCAATAGAGAGCTTTCAGGGTGGTTTCTCATACAATCACTTGGGTCCTCCAAATCATTCCAGACATGATTTCTAAATAGAAACAATACTTTTTTTTTTAATGAGAATTTTAGATTAAGGTGGAATGTAAATAAGTAAAATGCCTACAATAAAGCCTAACCTGCTATAAGTGTTTGTGTCTCTAGACACTTATTTTCTAGGTGCATGTTTGCAGCTGCAGAAGTATAAGTAGATAAATAACAGCTTTGGCTCTGAGCTTGCATTGCAAAGCTGCACCTCCTTTCCTGGTCCTTAGTAGGACTGTATTCCTGAAGTGTCTCCTCGTCTTAAGCTTAACGGGTATGTTCACCTCCCTGGTTCTCAGCTGTTTCTTTTCCTAGTGAAATCACATGAACCCCATGGCCATGGCCTTGTAACTTGTTTCAAAGACCCCAGACATTACACAAGACATCTAAAGGTGAAGATTGTTGGTCATGTGGGAATACCAGAGGAGCACCTTGCGTCTTACTGTCTTTAAATGGAGTTTCATGAGATTTACTTCCCATGAAAATTCGCACAAAATGTTGGTTTGGTTCATTAAGGAATTACTCGCATGCCACTCAGCTCAGGCCTTGCAGAAATGAGATTTCTTGCGAACTGTCAATTAGAAGGAATTAACATCTGTCCTGAAGTTGTCACTTTGGGCACATTTCACAAGGCTTAAAGCAGCCACTTATTTACTTTGCTTTTATTACTGAACCTTATGACTGACACAGAAACACAGAATTCTATTCTTCTCAGTGTAATATCCCCATTATTCTATATTGTTTTCTATTTCGTCATTAAATAGCAATTATGCATAGGTAGTTAAAGCCTATTAAGGTGCATATTTACTAAACCCCTGTTTCACAATTTTTGTAGCATTATTAATTTCACTTGAGTAAAACTGAGAATCTTTTTCAGTTAACTTTCCTATATATTGCTGAAGCACCTTTCTCAGAATCACAGAATTACAGACATCTAAAATTAGAATGGACCTTAAAATCATCTAATACAGGAAAAGACGGTGATAATACATTGGATCTTATTTTGTGCCTGATAGTATTAAATGCTCACCTGCCTTGAGGACAATAGTTCTCAAACAGGCTTCCATTGGAGCCAGCTGGGGAGGCTTACTTCGGTAAGACTGGGCCTTTGGCATGAAATAAACTCTCTGGATTATCTGTTGTGTGCCAACGTTGGAGAAGCGTTACCTTTGGGAGAGGTACCTATTGCATCTTCTTGTATATAGAGAAAATTGAAGCCGGTAGATAGTAGATTTCTGGAGGGCACAGAGCCAGTAGGCAGCAGTCAGTATCCAAACTTCCTTTGGCCAAGACTGACAAAAAGGTACATTTTGCAGCGCTGCTCTGTGAGTCAGCCACCAATCCGGCCAGATGAACTAGTGATGGCTATTTGGAAGACCGCATGGAGACAGATGATGAGATCACACTATGACCCATGGAAATGATTATGACCAACTGCTGATGTCTGCCATGCATGAAGGGGTAGTCACTCTCTCTTACTGCCTCAATTTAAAAAATAGTTCAAAAGAAGGTGTGTTTTCATTAAAGCAGACCATTGCCGTTAGCAGTTTTTCATGAGACTTCAATCCCTGGGAATCTCTTGTGTTCTCCTTCAAGAGTGTTAAAGGTAAGGCAAGTCCAGTGAATCAGAAGCCAGAACACAAATTCCAGTCCCTGCCTTGACATTAACTTGTGTGAACTTGGCCAAGATACGTTTCCATTGCTGGATTGCTGGATAGCAGTTTTCTCAGGACAAAACTCAGTTATTTGGACTCTGCCATCAGAAAGCTTTCTTCCTGGTCTAACATGGTTAATGATCCATGATTTGACAATGATGGCTCTCTCAGTTTAAGGGTAATACTCTGACCCAAAATTTTAGTGTTTGATTATTTCCAGAAACATTCACCACTTACTCAGTCTCTCAGAACATGTTGAAACAAATGTACAACGGAACAGATTGCCAGTGTAGTTCATATCACAGGCATCTGTATTTTGGTGAATGGGAAAAAAAGGAGGTAACTGTGTGAAGGATTCTAAACATATAGTGAAACTAATAATGTAAAATCACTTGTAAATTTAATGGTATCTTTCAAAATTAAAAATAAATGGGTGGGAAATAAAAGGTAAAAAATTTATGCAAGGGGCACCTGGGTGGCTCAGTCAGTTAACTGTCTGACTTTGGCTCAGGTCACCATCTCACAGCTCCTGAGTTCAAGCCCCACGCCTGTGTCTGTGCAGACACTCAGAGCCTGGAGCCTGCTTCGGATTCTATGTCTCCCTTTCTCTCTGCCCCTTACCTGCTTAAGCTCTGCATCTCTCTCAAAAATAAATAAATATTAAACAATTTTTAAAAAGAATTCAAGTAAAAAATGTAATGGTTGGTGATAGATTCATGTGTAGAGATTGACTAGGAATTTTGGTCCCGTGTTTATAGGACACATCTTTTAAAATATCTGTTTTTCCCTTCTTTTATTTCTCATGATGTAAAGGGCCATGAAATAGTTCTATTTACTTTTCTGGCTTTGCTGCAATTAGATTCCTAATCAAGTGGTTTCACAAAAGTAGACAGGACAAAACACGAAGCCACACCACCATCTCCACAGCCACTAATCACCTTCCAAAGCAGTGCAGTCTTGTTCCACAGGATTCTGGAATGTGAGAAGTTACTTAAACTCTTCAGGCCTCAGCTTTGTCATCTCTAAAATGAATATAGCAGGAGAATAATACCTTATGGATTCTTGTGAGGCTTACATGATATGATGGGCACATCAGAAGTGGTCAACAAAGGCTATACATCTATCTATAAGCATGTGGTATAAACAAGGCCAGAAACAGCATCTCAAAAAATGCCAAAGATTATGGTAATTGTAAGTGGCACAGCTAAAAGTAAAGCCCATGCTCCCAGACCCCCAGTTCAAAACCCTTTCCAAGGTACCAAACTACTCCTGTATATTTATGTGGCTCCTGGGGAACTCTTACAATGGGGAAAGTCGAATGCATCCTAGACCTAGAACATTTAGAGTCTAGAGTTCTCCTTTCCACCCTCATCTGTTCCATTTTGACAGAACTGTTTACTCCCCAGGGCACTTGACATAGAAGACTAAAAGATACTCATTACATGGAGAATAGGAACCTTTTCTGTGTTTAAATGTTCCCATCTCTCAGTCCCTGGCATCTGGTCCCCTTTTTTGGGTTACAAAATTGATCAAGAGAATCCAGCCCCCAACCCCAAAGGGCATTATGCATTATCCCTCAGCCTATCACTCTCCCCATGTCCTTCCTCTAAATCCTATTTTCCAAGTTCATAGCCCAGCTCTCTGAATCTTGGCATGCATTAGTATGCAACCCACCCTCTTTCTAATCTCTAATATTTCCCATTGGCTGTTTCTCAGACTGCACCTTATTTTTGCAGATCACATATTTTACATATCTCTGCCACTGATATCTGCTTCCCTGATGCTACGTTCCATTCTGTTAAGAGGAAAATAACCCTGTCCCCTCCAACGCCACTGTCACTGAGCTTAAATCAGAGAAAGGACTGAACAAAGCACACAATTACTGAAAAGAAATGTCCTTAACAGTCATCATTTCTCAACATGGCTATGACTTCTATCCACAAAGGCAGCATTCTTTGATTACTATCATCAAAAGCCCATTACTCTAAAGAGGACAGTATACATTTTGAATGATGCTATTAAGGTGTTTTTGTGGCTGAAGTTGCTAAATACTGAGTACTGTAGTCCTGTCCAGTCATGCAGGGAACATTGAAATATTTAAAATATGAGGCAATCAGGCACTGAACCTAATATTTACTCTCTGAATCATTTAGCTGTATTTCATCAGCTCCCCTGGTCTTCTGAATTTTCATCAACAGAACATACATCATGAAATCCTCCAGTGCGGGGGAAGGTCATAACAACACCTTCCAGTGACTTCCATGGTGATGACATTAAAATCTGAAGATACATTCATTTTCTGCGATGCACCGTTCCCTTGTGAAATGTGGATAGACCAAGGGTTCATCCTGAAGAAAATCAGACCAATCTTTTTTCTCTGCTCTTAAATCATGCAGAACTTGTCACCACCTTCTGTATTCACTTTGCATAATACTATTTTCCTTCCCTCTTGCACATCTCCCCTCCCTGCTACATCCACTGTATTCATATATTGATCAGGCAGGATAAGTGAGCTCAACATATATCTTAAAAAATCATGATGGCGTTCATTTTCAAAGTCCTTGAGTTTATATCTAGTGATAGGTAATTTTCCCCAGAGAGAAAGCTTCACTGAGCTTACCATTCAAAGGGCATAGATAGAGGTGAAGCATAGGGAGACAACGGGAGCTCTGCGGAAAATGCACTGGTTACAGAGAAGCTGAATTTCACTTCTGTCACTGGGCAACTATGAGACTTTGGCAAACTATTTAATCCATCAGGACACTGATTTCCTTATCAGTACACTTAAGGCTGTTGAAAAATGAAGGATAATATTTTACAATGTATAGAAAAACGTCTTAACTTGTCAGCCTTTGTTTTATGGGCACAATCCTAAACATTAAATTTATTTTAATGTTTATTCAGCTTTATAATGAGAAAGAGAGAGACAGAGCATGAGCAGGAGAGGGGACAGGAGAGGGAGAGAGAGAGAGAGAGAGAGAGAGAGAGAGAGAGAGAACATAAGCAGGCTCCAGACTCTGAACTGTCAACACAGAGCTTGATGCAGGACTCGAACTCACAAACCAACTGTGAAATCATGACCTGAGCTGAAGTCAGATACTTAACTGACTGAGCCACACAGGCATTCCAAGCTTACCTTAAACAGTACTCTTATTGAGGGTAAAGTCATATCATTCATGTTTGTGTTGTTTGACTATAAACATTGGTTGATGGATATAATTTATTATTGATCTGAGCATTAGAAAGTGAGTTTGAAATTTGATTCTCTTCTCTCCCCACTACATTTCTCTAAATAAGGCAGCACAATTTTTAACTTTGTTATTTGTAAAAAATGACATTAATAATACCTCTCTCACAAGTACGAAATCAGCATGAAATGAAACTCATGTATGAACGTGAATAGCAAGTGTCTAGCACATGGTAGAGATATTTTGATAAAACCTATTTCTCATTTTTTTCTCCTAAATTGCATTGGGTTTACATAAATGTGTTACTATAGAAATAAAAGTATTTTAAAGTATCCTAGATTTTAGAAATACAGAATGGAAGGGAAACGTGAAATTCCAATACAGATGACTTTTATCTCTGACTAGAATCATTACAGAGTACACAATATCAAATAAGCACAGTCAGAATTCATATGAAGGCCTGATATTCATATGGCACCAGATTATTAACAACTGCTTTGACCTCTGGGCTGTATGGCTGACAGTCACTATAGACCAATTTTGAAAGAATTTCATCCTTTTCTATTCCTTAAATTGTGGATCGAGGACTTATCTTACTGTTTATGTCCAGTGGAGAAACGAGGAAACAGTGGAATGCATTTGATTGGGTCAAGATTTGAAAGAATAAAAAAGGCATTTTAATTAGAACTTGGAAAATGCAGACCTGACCTTGGAGTCAAAATCATGATATCACAATTAGGCAGCAAAACCTGTTCCCATTGCAAAATTCCCAAGAAACATGCATCTACAAACCATGGATTCTTTGTAATATTAATAAATGTCATAAGAGGAAAATATCAATGGGAAATGCTAAAAACAATTAAGCCCCTTTACTGCATGAAGATAGTGCCTTTGATATGCTGACAACACAATAATATATTTGAAATAACAGAAAAAAACTCCATAATGCATGTTGGTCTGAAACTGTTCAAGCCAACCTACTATTCTTTTCCTGGTTGCTTACAAAACTCTACCTAGCATGGCCTTCCAATTCCTTACCTTGAATCCATGTCCAACATTCCCTAACTCAGAGCTCTGCACCTGCCATTCCTTTTCTTCCATATGTATCCATGTTTCCTTCCTTTACTTCATTCATGTGGCTGCTCAAATGACATCCTCATGGATTCTTTGCTCTCTGCAAAGTATGAGACGATATCCCTGATCACTCTTTATCACTTCCCCTGATCTTTTTTCCTTCCCCTTTTTCTTCCCTTATTTCTACCTTCCTTCCTTCCTTCTTTTTTTCCTTCTTCCCTCCATACCTTTCTTTTTCTTCCTTCCTTCCATCCTTCCTTTCTTTCTTTCTTCCTTTCTTTCTTTCTTCCTTTCTTTCTTTCTTTCTTTCTTTCTTTCTTTCTTTCTTTCTTTCTTTCTCTTTCCTTCTTTTAATTTTGGACGTACTTTACATTTGTCATGATAAGTGAGCAGAAGGCAAGCTGACAAAGCCAACATCCTGCATCTATCCCCTCCTCCCCCTGCCCCCATCCGTGGGATGTGCTGACCTTACTCAGCACTCCATGTTGCCCAAAAGAAAAGGAAAACCAAATGGAGATCACAGTCATGATGGACATGATCTCCATCTGTCTGCAACTGTCTTAATGATTTATAAGAAAAAAAAAAACCTTTATCAATAGCAACACCTCCAGAAACCTAGACTCACTTTCCTAGAGCCTTAACACTGCCCTCGTTTTCACTGGCTAAAGCATCTAATATGACCAGTCACTCCTTCCAAGGTAGCTCATTTTGCCCATGGGTCCTTGTGCCCTTGCTAAAATAAAAACATCTTTTTGCTCCAAAAATGCCTCAAAAATTTTCTTGACCATTCGCTCGTGGACCCAAACTTCAAACCACATCAATTAGACTATATCTATTTGGTTTTTTTTTTTTTTAGTTATCTTTTTCTCCAATCTGACCCATAAGCCCTGGAATGTAAGCATTACATGGTAGGTGTTCCATAAATCTTTACTGAGCAAATACTCTGTTGGAGAAAGTTAAAAAGTGTCATTCACAGGCTTTACATATTAAAGAATTTCCAAATTTAAAAAACAAAATGAGTAATATACATAGACATAAATCTGGGGAACAGCACTACCTGAAATACAGTAGAAAGTTTTGGTTGGGGTGCCTCGGTGGCTCAGTCAGTTAACCGTCCAACTTCGGCTCAGGTCATGATCACATGGCTCATGGGTTCGAGCCCTGCGTCAGGCTCTGTGCTGACAGCTCAGAGCCTGGAACCTGCTCAGATTCTGTGTCTCCCTTTCTCTCTGCCTCTACCCTGCTCATGATCTGTCTCTCTCTTTCAAAAATAAATAAATGTTAAACAAATTATAAAAAAAAGAGGAGACCTGGAGAAAAATTTTTAATGTTTATTTTATTTATTTACTTATTTATTTATTTTGAAAGAGAGAGAAAGAGCATGGGCAAGGGAGAGGCAGTGAGAGAGAGAGAAGGAGAATCCCAAGCAGGTTCTGTGTTGCTCATGGAGCTTGAACCCATGAACCATGAGATCATGACCTGAGCCAAAATCAAAAACACAAACTTTTTACCATCAGATGAAAGAAGTCAAGAAGCTAAAGGCTTTATATTCATAGAAAATAAACCTTCAGGCTTCCTCTCCCTGCTCCACCCTCACCCTGCCTTGCTCACACAAAGAAACTGTCTGCAAGAGCTTTTGCTCAAAGGTCAGGTGAGAGGGAAATTGCTAACTCAGCTACCACATGGAGGCGGGGAGAAGAGCAGGATGATCCCAAGGCCCTGAGGAAAACCCCTTATCACTTGCAGCATTTGCCCTGGCTGCTCCCTCAGTAGACAGTTTTGGAATACAACACAGGCTGTTAAACAGAAATTTATGAAAACAGAATAATTACAACCCACTGAGACTTGAAATCCGATCAATGCTATGAAAGGAACCAAAAAAGGATATCCAATAGCTGAGGAATTCACAGGAGAGCATTGTGTCTGGTTTGCTAATTGTCTGATAAAGTCATGAGAATTTGAAAATATATTTCCAAAATTAAACTTTTTAAAGTTTAGGGGTTCCTGGGTGTCTCGATCGGATGAGCATCTGACTTTGGCTCAGGAAATCATCTCAAGGTTCATGGGTTCAAATCTCGCATGGGGCTCTGTACTGACAGCTCAGCACATATTCTGTTGTAAGATTTAATGGATGGAGGCAGAGATGAGAGGAAAGAAAGAGACAAAGTTATGGAGCCAAGAAGGCCTTTATTGGGATCTGCGATTCCCGGGCGAGGTTCCGTGACTCCGGGAGTGGAGAGTCAGGGAAGGCAAGTCTGGTATGGGAGGGGCGAGGTACTTTATGGGTGAAAGACTTCTGGTCTGGTCCTGGGAGGGCAGACCACCAAATAAGGGCACTTTAGGGACGTGGTGGGATGGGATAGGTTGCCTCCTCTGTCAGGGTGGTGGGAAGCTGGGGCTCCATGATTGGCTGTTTTCAAACTGGCTTGGAACATTCCAGGTCTGCGGATGAAGGGTGGGGGTCGTTGGTGCATGGTGTTTTTCCAACCCACAGCAAAATGGCCCCTCGGTCACCATGCCAAGGTGACTCCCAAGGTAACTTATCTGTGTCTCCCTTTCTCTCTGCCCCTCGCCTGCTCACTCTTTCTCTCTCAAAAAAATAAATAAATAAGTAAACATTTTTAAAAGTTTAAAAAAATAAAAAGATAAGAAATTTTAACGGCATTTTCATAGAATGGATACAAATGATGAGTCAACTGGAGGGTTGGTAGGTGAATCAAAGTATCTCCATCTGTACCATAACATATCTGATATGATATGTCAGAAAGCAAATTGATGAAGAATGAAGTCTTGAATAACAGAGATCTAGGATTCAGACAGGCAGATTTTGTACTCAAGAAATTCAGTCTTTAGTTGAAAAATAGAATTAAAACACACACACAAAATATTTTTAAGGAATATGGGAGCGTCAAGCCCTCAGATGGTAGTTATAAATGGCAATACTTGCAAACCCTTATGTACATGTGAGTATGCCTGCTAGATCTGAGGAAGAAATGTCTTCACGGGGCTTGGTCTATTAGGTGTATCATGAAGATGTCGTCAGTGCTTTGTAGAAAAACTCTATCTACCATTTCTGTCAGGTGATCCCATGCATGTTTCTGTTTCATATCTGTTTATCATATCTTTACAGGGGTCAGTGGAAAAGAGCCACAAATGAACACTGAATGCATGTTTTTGAAATGGTAATACATCATCCGGGAAAAGTGAATGGGAGAAGCAGTGGTAGAAAGGAATGTGAAAAAAAAAAAAAAGAAAGAAAACCGCTTTCTTCACAGAGTAAGACTGTTTCATCTCAGGGAGACCTAAGGGCCACTCGCCAAGAGAATGATTTTTCTCTCCCCGTGTCTTCTGTCAGGATGCAGACATAATTTGGTGATGTATTTGTCTCTTGATGTGCTATCTTAAGAACGATTCTCCAAGGGAAATTTAACCTACTGTGTCTGATCATCTTAACTCACTGCCAGAGTCTGTTCTCTGAGGACTTTAATGCCCACAAAGCTGACAGAACCTTTCCAATCAGTGAGCAGGGGCTGCTACTTGCTCTAGAAATCACACAAAGATAACTTCAAAGGACCCACGTTAAAAAAGAATATTAGGTCTGAAGATATTTGAATGGTGCCTGAACCAGAGTCAGTGGACCATTCCCTCCCTCACTTTATATTCTGCGCAGCTCTTGTTCATTAAATATCACTGAATACACCCAACAGCTCTTTAGGAGATCAAATGTCTGAATGGGAAAGATCATTAAAAAGTGATTTGTGTCAATGAAACCAGGAAATAATCTTGCTAAATAGAGAGAACCACATGGGGTGAAAAGCATACATCCTCATTCATTTCGCAATTTGGGTTGTTAGAAACATTTACTATTTCATGAAATGGTGTGGAAAAAAAAATAATCTGCGGACCTCATCACCCTAAAATTCTCCTTCAAACACAGCTCAGTCTCTTTCCAGAGGGTGTGATGTCAGTGCAGGAGCTGTGAGAGAAGCCAGGTCTGTAAGAAACGTATTTCTTGGGAATTTTCAAGCTGTTTAAGAGACAAAACTCAAAGAAATGTTGCTTTCCAACTATGGAGTGAATTTTTTTTTTCTCAAAGTTTGTCACAGACCATTAAGTTCCATCTTCTGCAAGGCATGGGGGGCAGGGGCCAGAACCAGAGAAGTAATCGTCTTTTTCACAAAATCATGATTATTAATCTAAGTGTAATTTGAGATAGATGGGGAATGTTAAGCTCAGTCTGCCACATCTTGTGACAATAACATGAGAAGGGAGGATTATCTGATGCCTAAGGGGTGTTGGAAACACTAAACCTTGCTTGTAATCATGTAGAGTTGGAGAATGGGATGGCTTTTTGGAGTCATAGAATTCAATTAGATTCTTTCTTTACTTATCCGACCTAGGCTAATGTCAGACTATCTTTCAGTTTAGGGTTGTTGGGGCAATTTTTAACATACTGTATATAAAATGCCTTGCACAATGGATGGTACATAAAAGTCACTGAGAGATTACTAGCAATATGGGAGCCATGGGCCGGAGAATCTGTGGCATTTGTCATGATTGTGATTTACTCTAAAGGAACATAATAGCAGATAAAGTAATTATCACTTCCTTCAATATCATTCTTTTTTTTAATTTTTTTAAATGTTTTTATTTATTTTTGATACAGAGAGAGACAGAGCATGAGAGTGGGAGGCACAGAGAGAGAAGGAGACACAGAACCGGAAACAGGCTCCAGGCTCTGAGCCAGCGGTTAGCACAGAGCCTGATGCAGGGCTCAAACCCACAAAGGTGAGAGCTGACCTGAGCCGAAGTCGGAGGCTTAACCGACTGAGCCACCCAGGCGCCCCTCAATATCATTCTTAATCTGATCTCCTCATACATTTTTATTGTCTTATCTCATAATATTTTGCATACAAAACCTATCTCCTCAGTTGGTCTCCTTTGTCCTTAGAAATGGCCTCCATTTTTCAACCAAAATATCATGGGCCAAACCCATCTACCAGCCAAATTGCACATGCTTTCTCTTCTCTGCTTTTGTTCAGGTCCTGCTCAAATGATGCCCTCTTATGAAGTCATCTGTTACATTGCTCAACAAAAGAGTTTTCCAGATACTCTGGTGTGTTGTGACATGTAGACCTTTCAATAGTCTCAGCTAGAATGTCAGCTTTTTAGTGTGGAACCTACATTGTATTAGTTATGTCCCCTAGAGTAACATGTTTAATAAGGAATGGTCATGTTGATTTTCTTTTAGTGATAAATAAATATGACAACTGCTCACTAGACTTTAAATTTTTGTCAATGACTTCTTATGATAAGTAGGAAACTGGGTGCCTGGGTGGCTCAGTTAGTTAAGTGATTGACTCTTTTTTTTTTTTTTTTCCCACGCATGCAAAAGCGAAGGGCTTTATGACTGGGTTTAGGCTCGCTGGTGCCTAAACTCGGGCTCACAGACTTTACCAGCATGGTGGTGGATCCATGATGAGAGCCCCGAACAAAGGTGGGGTAGGGCTTTTATGAGCTTGGGAAGGGGGAGTTACAGGAAATTGTGACACAGGTACAGTGATCCAATTATTATTATCCAATTACAACATTTAGAGTGTT
>NC_043702.1:104042758-104066217 GCF_006229205.1 Suricata suricatta
TTCCTTACACTCCCCCCTCTGTCTTGTAACTGACCCAATCCTGGGTCAGCTGAGTTACCATTGTACCCCTAAAGCCTGGCATAGCCCTCCTTGGTGTAAGGGGAATTTCTTACCCTGTAAAGGACATAGGGAAGGAGAGCTTACCCAATTTCCACCAGTCTCCATGGTTAATTTGGTAAGGGTCTCTTTTAGGGTTTCTAATATCTGGGGCTGTCTGGTTTACAAAAGTAAGAATGACAGCCAATTTGTTTCCTCATTTGTCAAGATCCTTGGACGTATAAGTGCAATACACCATAATTCGTACTAACCTTAGCCAAATTGGTGGGCCGTCTGGCAGCCACTTGAGGACCCCCTATTAGAGTCTGGCGGTAAAGGAGTAGGCTCCCCTTACCTTTTGTTGAAATCCTATGCCCAGATCAGAGGCAATTAATACCAACAGAACATCCTATCAGGAACTCTTGCTGTTTCCCCAGCTTTCTGGGGCAACATTTGCCAGCCCGATGGCAAAGAGGCAGGACAGTTTATTTTACTGGACCAATGATTCCTCAGGCTTCTGCAGTGCTAGACCAGCCAGCTTCCGGGGTGTGGCTGGAGCAGGGCTGAGTGACTGACTCTTGATACCAGTTCAGGTCATGATCTCATGATGGTGAGATCGAGCTCTACATCAAGTTTTGCACTGAGTGTGGAGTGAGCCTGCTTAAGATTCATTCTCTCTCTTTCTCTCTCTCTCTCTCTCTCTCTCTCTCCCTCCAGCTCTCCTCCTCCTCCACTTCAAAATAAATAAACTTAAAAAGAAAAGGAAAGAAACATAGGAGGCTATTTTTTCACCTTCAACAGTTCTTTTTATATTTAATTTTTATCATGAAATCATACATTTTTAAGAAATTTTTCTTACAATCATTCATTTATATTGAGTTGGCCTGGAACCATGCTAATTGCTGTGAAAATGTTAGTAAGAAGGACCAGCATCGTCCACACCATTGGGGATCACAAAACCAAATTAATCAGATATATAAAGATCCACTTACACTGCAGCAAGGTAAGAGCCCCCATAGAGATGCACAAAGCTAGAAGTAACTCTCATGTAGAACAAAATAAATGGGCAGAAAGAAAAACTGAGAGATGGGTAGATGGAGAGATGGGGAATGGAAGGAAGTAGACAGGCAGGCAGGCAAGTGGAGAGACATTTTGAAAAAGGACTGTCTCACAGTCTTCACTCTTCCCTTCAGATGTAGGTTCCCATCTGGAGTCATTTCTCTTCACTTGAAAACTATTTTCAGCAATTTTTATAGTGCATGTCTGATGCAGAAAAAATCCTTCCATTTTTGTCTGAGGCAAATGCAAGTATTTCACCTTTATCTTTTAAAATCAAATTGGTGAAGTGTAGTTGTACATACATTAAAGTGCACCCTATTTTAGTGAATTTGAGAAAATATATACATCATATAAGCAATCCAAACCAGACATTTTTATTTTTAGATATTGAATTCAAGGCACCTGTAGGAGGCTATATGTAGACCTGCTTCCTACACTAATAATTATCATATAGAATAACAGTAGTTATTCAGTATTGTTCTAATTTCTTTATATCAATTAACTTATTTAATTTGCACATCAAATAGTGAAAAATGAGTTTGAAAGTATGTGTTGAAGAATCTGTTTTCCCTGTGAAGAACATGAGCTTATCTGTTAAAAGTGAGGAAGGAGGTGGCTTAGACAGAGGCTAAAACCCTTAGTGTAACATAGCATTGACTTTTTGTTATTGGATTTACCATGTCTCTCTTATATCTTAGCATGTTTGGGGGGGGGTCTTAAAACTTAATTTTCTGTGCTTTCACAAAAGTTGCATACCTTTCTGTTCTTTGCTGAACTTGCAATATATGGGCTGTATTCTGCATTGAATCTCTTCCAGAAGAAAAGTTGTAAACTGGAAAATCCTGACAATCTGAAAAGGCTGAAGATGGAATTTGGGAACAAGTAGCATATTAATATTCTCTCTTATGCTGACCCAGTATTGTGTATATGTGCATGCTTGGTATTTTAAAGGACAGTAATTTGTGCTTATGGATTGTCCTTCCCTAAATAAATATGGCAGAACTCCATGAAGCTGAAATATTGCTCACCTCTTCTTTTTTTATTCATTATGCTTTTCATAAGACAAATCTTTGGATCAGCAAATGCTTATTCCCTGCAATTTATGAAGCTCTCATAAGAATTAATGAGGGATTAATTTCAAAAGACTGCCATACATGGACAAGATTTATCTAAAGGTTTTTTTCGGAATTAAAAAAATTATAAAATTTTTATCCTAGAATGGCTTGAAATTTATAGAAAAAATTGCAAAGTTACCCCTCATCAAGATCCTATATTAGTCTGGAACATCTTCTATAATTCTTTAATCAATAAAGCCCACACTTTATTCAGATTTCCTCAGTTTCCTTTCTCTGTTTCAGGATTCCAGGCATGATACCATATTACATTTAGGCATCAGGATTCCTTAGGCTCTTCTTGGCTGTGACAGCTCCCAGACTTTCCTTACTTTTGGTGACCATGAGAATTTTGAGGAGCACCAGTAAAGTATTTTATAGACTGTCTTTCAATTAGGATTCATTTGATGTTTTTCTCATGATTAGACTAGGATGAAATGTTTTGGGGGGAGGAGGATCACAGAAGTAGAGTACCATTCTCATGACATCATATCAAGGATGCACACTATTAATCTGACTCATCACCATCAGTGTTAACCTTGATCAGTTGGCTAAGGGAATACTCATCAGGTTTCCTCAATGTAAATATATTCTTTTTCCCCCCTTTCTATACTGTATTCTTTCAAAGAAAGTCATCATGTGTGACCCACACACTAGGAGTGGAGACTCTGCTCCACCACCTGAAGAACAAACCATCTATGGAAATCATTTGAAATGCTTCCTCACAAGAGAGTTATGTCTTTCCCCTTATTTACTTACCCAGTAGTTTTTTTTTAATCAGCTTGGACTCTCACCATATTTATTCTGTACTTTGGGTTATAATCCAACACTATATTTGTTTATATGCTCAAATGGTTCCAACCTTGACCTGTGGGATCTCTTTCAGTTGAATCCTCTGTCCCTTAAACACACACCTATCTGACACACACTATCACTATGATTTTTTTTTTTTGAGCAGTGTATTATTTTCTGGCACTGTGAGGTGTTCTAGGATGATCTTGTATTCTTCATGCCACACTCTTAGAATCAGTCATTTCCTCCAGAATCCTTGGTTCCTTGTAGTGGACACTGGTATTAGAAACTAACATCTGGATACCAACCCTAGACTCTCCCAGAGTCTTGCTTGACAGAGAAAGGAGCTGGATGTATGCACACTACCATGAGTATAAACACATATTTATGTCTTCATGTCAAATCTACCACCATTCAATTTACTTAATTGTTCAATTCATATATATATCATATATCATATATCATATATAGTTTATAATTATAATCATATACTATATACTATATAATACATAATGATATAAAATATTTATATTTTAATATAACATATATATTATTATTATTATATATATAATTAACCAGTTGTCCTATGGGAAACAACTTCATCAACTAGACTACAAAACTTGTATATAGTTCCGTTACCCTTTAGACTTACAGATTTCAATCATATCCAAAGTTAGCTAAATCAGCACAGGGTCCTCCTACTCCATTCAGTGAGGTTTCATACATTTGTAATACAGTTAGATAATTTTGTCACATTCTTCATTCTATCCTGGGATGTCCTTACCTCCTACATGCTGAGGTTTCTGTTGTTTGTTTGTTTGTTTGTTTGTTTTAGTTTGCATATGTTAATGTTCATTCTTCTTGCTATAAATTCCTATTGATTCTGACAAATGCATACTGCCATATGGCCACAATACCATACAGAATGACTTCAACACTCTAAAAATCCCTGTGTTTTACCTAATCAACTCTCCAAACTCCTGGAAAACATGATTGTTTGGCTTGCACAACCATTGTTTTTAGTTTTGCCTCTTCCAGAACGTCATGCAATTGGAATCACACAGTATGTAGCCCTTTCTTGCTCTGTTCACTTAGCATATGCATTTAACATTCATCCGTGTCTTTTGGGGGCTTGATAGCTTCTTTCTCATTATCTCTTCAAGCATTCCATGCTATGGATGTGCCACAGTTTATTCACCAACTGAAGGGTGTCTTGATAGCTTCCAGTACTTGGGGACTATGAATAAAGCTGCCATAAACATTCAAGTCCAGGTTTTTGTGTGGGCAGGAGTTTTCAAATGCCTGAAGTTTTGTGAGTCAAATCCCTCACTCATCTTGACTTCCCCTTGCCTTCAGTTTCCTGCAGAGCCTTCTGGGTGAAACGCAGCCATGTCTCCTCAAGCTCTTCACAGACAGACATCTGCAGCCACAGGTTTTTCCATCTTCCACATTCATCTGTCAGCTCTGATGCCCAGCTGGGCCTCCTCACTTCCTCCAGAACATCCATCTTTGAGATGTCTGCTCTGTGTGTTATATACCATGCTGTCTCTGGCACCAAGAGAGCTTTGCTAAGCATTGTGCTAGGAAGGGGGAATTTGAGCAAAACTGCTTAATTAATTAATTTACTTATTTTTGAGAGACAGAGAAAGCAAGCCAAGGAGGGGCAGGCAGAGAGAGTGGAGGGAGGTGGAGAGAGAGAACCCCAAGCAGGCTCCGCACTGTCAGCACAGTGCCCGACATGAGGCTCGAACTTACCATCCGTAAGATCATGACTGAGCTGACCCCAAGAGCTGGATGCTTAACTACATGAGTCACCCAGATGACCATAAACTTCTTATGTTTAATTATGCTTGATCACCAGGTTAGAACCAACTGCCTCAGCCCCAGACTCTTAAACCCTTAAACTTAAACACAACTGTCTTCGCTTTATTATTCTTTCCTTTTTCCAGTATCTTATCTGACTTACTTCTTCTTTTACTGCTGACTTTTCTACTCAATGGTGATTTTTATGCACTTGTAGGAATCCCTGATTCGACAGCAGAAAATCTTTTTATGTCACCACACTCTCAAGGTCGAAAGCACCCTGTGTATTCCCACCACCCAGAGCCAGGCTCTGTCATTAACCAATACTGGTTTTCTTGTTTGTGCTTTTGTTTTCTGTTACTCTTATACATTATTTTGTTTGCTTTCCTATCTCCAGTTGCATACAAACCTGGTGTTTCACAGGCCTGATTTCAAATTCAGGCAATGCATTTTATTAGTTGAGCAAGAGGTATAGCTTATCCAAGCTTCCTTTATTCTGGTAAATAATGAAGATATTATCCATTTTATAAGATTTTATGATAGTCAAATATGCAAATTTCTAATAAGTTCCTTGGGGAGTTATTTAAAATGTATAGTTTTTTTATTTGCCCTTATCCTATAGTATTCAATTTTCCAATATTCTTTTCAAATCCTTCTCTTCCTTGTTCTCTAAGGCTGTAATATCTAAGTAGAGTTGGTGGTAGCAAGAACAATTTTCTAGAATTTTAGGTACTTTGTATATAAAAGCCTGTTGTCATCATTAAATGTCCTGTCATGTAGAAGGTTGACAACCCATTAATGTTAAATAAATTCAATATTGAATCTACATCCATGTAACACATACTTCAGGCCAAAGCAGAGCTAAGTACTTCAAAATACTATTATGTATTTTATTGCAGATGGTGCTGATGTCAACTGTTTGACATTTAATGAGCACCTACTACATGCCAGGCACCAGATTCTTTAGCACATTATCTCTTTTAAAATAACTGTTATAACTCCATATATAAGGAAAATCTCTCACTTATTTGTTCATTATCACAAAGTCAGTAAGTGACAGCTTAGCACAGAGCCATGGACACAGTACATGCTTAATAAATATTTGCTAAATAAATTACTGAAAATGCTGGGATTTTATCTAAAGACTGGCTGTCTCCATTTCTATATTCTTACACTGTGTCACTACACAACTTCTTCAAGACTACTTCTTAAGTGCACTATTTAAAAGTTTGAGCACAGAGAGAGGACAGGGTTTACCAAGATTGACTTCCAGCTGTAGCTGGAGATGAAGGCGGGGTGTAGGCAAAGCATCCGGTAAGGATAAGAGCTCAGAAAATGCATTGTCTTCTCTTAATGCTGGTCTCCCTCGGTGTTGGGGGATTAATATGTCCAAAGGGATGTGGAATCTGTGTAGAATGTGACCTGGGCATGACCCTTTCAAGACACTGAAATACACCACGAGGAGATAGATATATGGCTTCTACAGCCATGATGTGAACACATTCAGTGTTGAAGAGAGTGATGAACAACAACATAGACACCAGTAGGCAGACAGCAAGGTGTGTCATTCACAAATTCACCTCGGTAACTTAATCCCCTTAAGAATCCTGATTGCTTCACAGTAGCAGTTCCCTTTAATTTTTTTTTTTTTTTTTTGAGAGACAGAGAGAGACAGCGCGAGCAGGGGAGGGTCAGAGAGAGAGGGAGATACAGAATCGGAAGTAGGCTCCAGGTTCTGAGCTAGCTTTCAGCACAGAGTCCAACGTGGGACTCGAACCCACAAACCATGAGATCGTGACCTGAGCCAAAGCCGAACCTCTCCTGACGGAGCCATCCAGGGGCCCCAAGCAGCCCCCTTTAAAGAGAAAAATAATTAGGGTTCAATGAGAAGGCTAGAAATTGAATATGGTTTCATGTTCACTTTCAAGTCCATGCTACTCAGAGAAACATTGGGGCTGAGGCAAAGTGGGGTACAGGGGCTTGTGCTGCTTCTTTATTCTTTGGAAGTTCTACTGAATTTAAAAACCTGTTCTGACCCACTGAGAATGTATTCACTCTTCCTCTTTTCATGAACCAATCATTATCTGCATAGAAAAGAGCTTTAAGAACCTCAGTTACACCACCAAATGGAGTTTTGTCCACTTCCCTTTACACCTGTTATTATTTGGGACCGGCCATGGGAAGAACCTCATGAGCAACAGGGTCCCTTACAAATTTCAGACTGAATTTAGGAAATGTATGCCTCAGCACAGACATCATTGTGCATGTGCAGCTGTAAATTATTTCTTCATTTTTCTTGTACAAATTCTGAAACATTCCAAATAGCTGGGATATCACATAGTCCCAGACATGCACTCAGACTTTTCTTGATCAGTTAGCCTTGGATAAAATCATGGACCAAGTATATTTAAGAATAGTTATTTGTTCCTGTTACTTATTTTTCAGAATGGAATTATCATTTAAAAAATTCCCTGACTTCCATGCAGAATTCATTACCCTGAATCCATAAAGGAAAAGATTGATAAATTTGATATTCAGAGAATAAAATGAGAACTAACATATGTCTACTATAAATTATACATTATATTAGTTTTACATGTATGACCTTATCCATCCTCATGAAACCCAGAACTGGTTATCTTAGCAATATCCATTTTAAGAGAAAACTGAGGCACAGATTAGTTAAATAATTTTCCCAAGATCACAACACTAGTAAAATAGCAGAATTGTAACTTAATCCTAGATGACCTGACATGTAGTACTCTGCATCACCAAGTTCTTTATGTCACAAAACAATGTAAACAAATTCAAAAGATTGAAGATGAAATGGAAGTTGTAATCACAACAAAGTGATAGATTAAAAGGTTAATAGTGCTAATTTAAAATAACTTCTGGGATTCCTGGGTGGCTCAGTCAGTTGAGCATCTAACTTCAGTGAGATCATGATCTGACAGTCCATGAGTTCGAGCTCCACATCAGGCTCTGTGCTGACAGCTCAGAGCCTGGAACCAGCTTTAGATTCTGTGTGTGTCTCTCTCTCTGCTCTTCCCCCACTCATGCTCTGTCTGTCTCTCTCAAATATAAATAAAAACATTTTAAAAAATTTTAAGTAACTTCTGTAAATCAATTAGAAAGAAATATGAATAACCAAAAATTTTAAAAGGGGGTACAAGATATAAACAGACAGTACAAAGGCCAATAAGCATACAAAAAACATTATCAACAAATAAAGGAAAGCAAATTGAAACAATAATAAAATAAAGATATTTCTACTGGAAAAATAACAGTAAGAAAGCTTAATGATTGCTAGTACCAGCAAGTGAGTGGGGAAACAAGGCCTCATAAACATTGATGGGAGAATAAATCGGTGCAAAAATTCTGGAGGCAGTTTGGCAATATCTTTAAAAATAAAAATGCACAGATACTTTGACCCAGCATCTAGGAATGCAGTTTTTCAATTCACCTTATGCAATATTACCAATGTAACATATAAGAGCTATTTATAACAGTATTGTGTGTAACAGCAAAAACCTGGAGAATATTAAAATATGAATCCATAGGCACCTGAAATTATGCTACATAAATACAATAAAATACCATTGAGCTTTTCAAATTTAGCCATTAAACAAGAGCTCTGTGAAATTAAAAGATAAAACAGAAAACAGTGTCATCCTTTTCACATAATCCTCCTCCATTAATGAATCTTATTAGTGATTTTATTTCATTTTTTTCTGAGTACAAATCTGCACTTTATTTTTTATTTTTTATTGAAGTATAACTGACATGCAATATTGTCTGAGTTTCAGATGAACAATATAGTGATTGACATTTATAAGCATAGTGAAATGCTCACTGTGATAAGTGTAGTCACCATGCAAAATTATTACAATATTATTGACTATCTTGCCTATGCTGTACTGTACATTGTTGTGACTTATTTATCTTATTACTGAAACTTGGTACCTTTTAATTCCCTGTATCTATTTTGCCGACCCCCCCTCTCCCTTCCCCTCTGACAACCACCAGTTTGTTCTCTGTATTATGACTCTATTTTTTTGCTCATTTGTTTTTTTTAGATTCTACATATCAGTAAAACCATATGGTATATGTCTTTCTCTGGTTTATTTCACTTCACATGATACCTTCTAGGTCCATTCATGTTGTTACAAATGGAAATATTTCATTACTTTTTGTGGCTGAGTAATATTCCAGTGTGTGTGTGTGTGTGTGTGTGTGTGTGTGTGTGTGTGTGTGTGTGTGTGTTTACATATACATTTTCTTTATCTATTCATCTATCAATAGGCACATATTGCTGCCATATCTTGGCTATTGTAAACAATGCTTCAATAATTGTGGGGTGCATGTCTATTTGGATTAGTGTTTTTCTTTTCTTTAAAACAAATACCAGGAGTGGAATTGCTAGATCATATGGTCCCTCTTTTTTCTCCATATCATGCCAACACTTGCTACATCCTGTCTTTTTGATACTAGCTATTCTGAGTGGTGTGGGATGGCTTCTTACTGTAGTTTTGATTTGCATTTGCCTGAGGATAAGTGGTGTCAAGGATATTTTCATGTGTCTGTTGGTCATCTGGATGTCTTCTTTTGAAAATTTCTACTCAGGTCTTCTGCCATTGTTTTGATTGGATATTTTTGGTATTGAGTTATATGACTTCCTAATATGTTTTAGAAGTTAATTCCTTATCTAATACATAATTTGCAAATATCTTCCCCTATTTAGTAGTTGCCATTTCGTTTTGCTGACTGTCTCCTTTGTTGTGCAAACCCTTTTTAGTTTTATGTTGTCCCAGTAGTTTATTTCTGATTTTTGTTGTCCGAGCCTGAGATGACAGATCTGTAAGTATGTTTCTAGGACTGATGTCCAAGAGCATACTGCCGATGTTTTCTTTTTAGGAATTTTATAGTTTCAGTTCTCATATTTAAATCTTTAACCCATTTTGAGTTTATTTTCATGCATGATGTAAGATAGTGGTCCAGTTTATTTTTTTTTTCATGTAGTTCTGCAGTCTACTGAGCACTATTTATTTAAGATATTATACTGTCTCTTCCCTTTTGTGTAGTCTTATCTCCTTTGTAGTAGACTTATTGACCCTATAAGTCTGGGTTTAGTTCTGGGTTCTCTACTCTGTTCCATTTATCAATGTGTTTGTTTTCATGTCAGTGCATACTGTTTTGATGACTAAAACTTTGTTTTATACATTGTAATTAGAAAGCATAATACCATCTTCTTTGTTCTCTTTCAAGATTGCTCTGACTATTCAGAGATTTTGTGTCTCCACACAATTTTAGGATTTTTTTTTCTAATTTGGTGGAAAATACCATTGATATTTTTAATAAAGATTGAAATAAATATGTAGATGGTTTTGGGTACTATGGACATTGTAACAATTTTAATTCTTCTAATTCTTGAGTATGGTATATCCTTCCATTTATTTGTGTACTCTTTAATTTCATTCATCAGTGTCATAATTTTCAGAGTAAAAGTCATTCATCCTGGTTAACTTTTTTCTAAGTATTTTATTCTTTTCAATGCAATTATAATTGGAAACCTTTCCTTAATTTTCTCTCTTATAGTCTATTATTAATGTATAGAGGCAGCATACTTCTATATATTAATTTTTATCTTGTAACTTTATTTAAATAATTTATTACTTCTAGTATTTGCTTACTTTTTAGTGTAGCTATAGTCTTTAGGGCTTTCTATATGTCATAATATGTAATCTGCAAATAATGATATTCTTACTTCTTTTTTTACTAGTTTGGATGCCTTTTATTTCTTTTTCTTGTCTTATTGCTATGGCTAGAACTTCAAGTACAATGTTGAATAAAAATAGTAAGAGTGAGCATACTTTTCTTATTCCTAGTCTTAAAAGCTTTTACCTTTTTATCATTGAGTCTAATATGAACTGTGGGTTTATCATATATGGCTTTCTATGATGTTAAGATATGTTCCCTCTGTAACCACTTTGTTGGGAGTTCGTATTAAAAAGGTAAACAAAGTTGATAAACCTTTACTATAAAGTCTTTTTGTCTTATATAAGCATTGCTACCCCAGCCTTCTTTTACATTTCATTTGCATGGAATATCTTTTTCTAGCCCTTCACATTCAGTCTGTTTGTTTCTTTATGTCTGAAGTTAGTCTCTTACAGAAGCATGTAAATGGGTCTTATTTCTTACTTACCCAGCCACCATATGTGTTTTGGTTGGAACAACTAGTGCACTTACTTTTAAAGTAATTATTTATTGATATAAACCATTCCCACTTTGTTCATTGTTTTCTGGTCAATTTTATAGTTCTTATCCTGCTCTCTTTCTTAGTGATTTAATGTATTTATGGATTCTCTCATCTTTACATTTTGGGGTATCTGTTATAGGTTTTTGGTTTGTACATATCATGACATTTATAGAAAACACTTTATGTATATAGCACTCTATTTTAAGTTAATGGTCATTTGAATTCAAACATATTCTAAATGCAGTACATTTTTACTTCCTCCTCCATTTTATGTTTTTGACTTCATATTCCACACCTTTTATTCAGTATATCCCTAACTACTTATTGTAGATATAGTTTATTTTGCTACTTTTGTCTTTTAAATTTCATAGCAGCTTTATAAGAGTTGATCCAATACCCTCACTATTTGCTTTTACCAGTGAGATTTTTTTGTTTCATAATTATCTTACTCTAGTTTTCTATTCCATTTAAAGGAGTCCCCTTGTGGGTGCCTGGCTGGTTCAGTCAGTAGAGCATGCAATTCTTGATCTCAGGGTTGTAAGTGTAAGCCTCATGTTGGGTGTAGAAATTACTTTAAAATAAAATCTTAAAAAACAAAGTCCCCTTAGTAGGATATGGTAAGCTTCTTTAACTTTTGTCTTTCTGGGAAACTTGTTTTCCCTCAATTCTGGATGATAATCTTGCTGGATGGAGTATTCTTGTGGTAGGTTTTTTGTTTGGTTTGGTATGGTTTTGTTGGTTTGTTTGCTATGTTTTTTTTTTTCTTCTTAGCACTTTAAATATATCATGATGCTCCCATCGGGCCTATCAATTTTTTGCTGAGAAATCATCTGATAGTCTGGGGGTGGGACATGGTTTTTTTGTATGTAAGTAGTGGTTTTTCTCTTGTTGCTTTTAAGATTCTCTGTTTATCTTTAACTTTTGACTGTTCAGTTATAATGTGCCTTGATATGGATTCTTTTTGATTTCTCTTCTTTGGGGCTCTTTGTGCCTCTTGGACCTAGATGTCTTTTTCCTACTCCAGATTAGGAAATCTACTTAGCTACTATTTTTTTTCAAATAGAATCTCTTCCCCCTTTCTGTCTCTCTTCTTCCAGGACCCCTATAAGGCAAGCATTAGTGTGCCTGGTGTTCAAGAATTCCCTTAAACTGTCCTTATTTTTTGAAATTCGTTTTTGCTATTTAGCTAATTGGTTTCCAGGCTAAGCTGTTATTCTGCACCATCTAATCTACTGTTGATCCCCTGTAATGTGTTTTTATTTTAGTTACTATATTCTTCAGCTGTGACTGGTTCCTTTCTATATTTTCTATCCTTTTGCTGAAGATCTCGCGGTGTTCATGAATTCTTTTGAGTTCAATGAACATCTTTATGACTATTACTTCAAACTCTGTATCAGGTAGATTGATTATCTCAGTTTTGTTTAGTAACTTCTCCAATGTCTTGACTCTCTGTGTATGTTTCATGTATTAAGTAGATCAGTTTCAGTGTCTAGTCTTGAAGGGATGCTCCTATGTAGAAAGTGTCCTATGAGACCCAGGAACACAATACCTCCTTTCACCAAGTATTCCAGGATTGTCCCCTCTACAGGCTGTATGCTCCCTCCTGCTGTGATTGGGCTGTGACTGCTGCTGCTGTGTTGATGGGCAGGATGACTCCTATCAGGGCAGGGCACTGGTCCAGGCCAAGATTGCCCACTGGTTGTGGCAAGGTGGGAGTGTCTTCAGGGCTTGGAGGTCTGGACAAGACAGGACCACAGGGGAATACCATGGTGGAGCAAATGGTGCTAGCAAGGTAGATAGAGAATATCAGAAATGGCACTCTATAAGAAAAAATGGCATCCATCAGTGCTTCCATTCCCAGACAGAGTTCCTACAGGTCTTAACCCCTCCATGAGACACCCTAACATTAGTCAATATGTCTTTTTCACCTATGGCCCAGATATTTTTCAAACTACTGCCTCTGTGTTGAGTCTTAAAGCAAGTGAGTTGGTGCACAAACCCTATTAAGATCAGAGTCTTGGTTTCCATAGCTCTCTGGTTCTGATTTCCAAAGCCAGACATTATGGAGTCTTGCCTTTCTGGTACAGATTCCTAGGAAAAGGGTGCCTGATGTGGAGCTTGACTCCTTGCTCCTCAGGAAAGACCTCTTCATTTCTGATATTCTTCTTACTTAGGGACTGTGGTGCTCAGGGTGTAGGTCCTGACTGGACTGCCTCTGTGACCCTTCTGCCAATCTCAGTGTGTTGTTTCTGTTTTTTTCTTTATGTCTTTAGCTGTGGAAGAGCTGTTCTGCTAGTCTTGAAGTCATTCTCAGAAACAGTGCTATCTGTAGTTATAGTTTGGGTGTATCTGTGAGGTAAAGCAAGCTCAGGGTTTTTCTACCCTGCCATCTTGATCAGCTTCTAATAAGTGATTATGAAACAAAAAGGAAACCCCTGGACCTAAGAGCACTTGAGAAGCATGCTGACCTTGTGGATGTTGTTCATATGCAGCAGGAGTAAGGCTTTCCTGTCTGTGACTGCAGCATCTGCCATCTGGGTTGACTACTCTCACAAACAGGCATCGCGCAAGCTCCCTCTCACATGTTCTTTATACCATCCAATACGTCATTACTCTGGTGCCAAGAGACTGCTGGTGCCATGGCCCACTTATAGGACCAAAGGCTTTGTACATGCAACCTCGCGTCAGTCAAGTCATATTTCAGGTTCAATTTCTGAGCCCTGCATTAGCTGTCTGGTCCCCTTTGTCTAAGGTCATCTTCCTACTTTCTTAATGTCTTTAGCCATAATCTTAAGAGACCCTAACTTCTTCATTTTCTCACCAATGCATGAAAGTGATGTCCTTTTGCCTTCTTCCCATGTCTGCCCAAAAACTGGCATTCAGGCATTATTGAGGATGGTCCTCTAGAGTGAATGGGGCATTCCCAAAAGCAGTACCTACAACTACCTGTATGAGTTAAGGTAGGGTAAGCTAGAAACAAATGAAAGTAAATATTCTTTAACACAAGACAGTAATTTTAGGCCTCTTGTCCATCATGACTCAGTGTGGAGGTGGGTGTGGGGCTGGGAGGCTGGGCCCCAGCCACACAGTCACTCATCTTCCCTGGTTGATAAGGTTTCACCATATTTTAGCTGCACTGTCTGGTTGTCATGACAACCTCAAAGGCCATGGTGGAGAAGAAAGTACCAGAGGAACATCACTTGCAAATGCCTCAGCATGAGTCAACAAAGATCACTTCCACACCAGTCAGAACCCTCATGTGGGAAACTGGAAAGGGCTGGGAACGCACAGTCCTCCCATGTGCTTGGAGAGAGAACACTGAATGTGGAGGAGCACCAGAAGTCCCTACCCGCAGGTGGCCTACCACAAACTTCTTACCTTTTCCTTTGGATTAGAAGTCTAGGTCTTGGACCGGAGGGTGGGAGGAACTTTCTGCACAAGGTCAGAGAGTAGATGTCCTTCCACACTTCCCCAGCCTTGGGGAAAATGCCTGCACACCAGTTGAAAGTACTACCTAGTGTGGGTAACCTCATGGTCTCTAGTGCTAGATTCTTGGGCCTTGAATCCTAGCTCCTGAGTTGCAGGCAGCATGGCTGTGGAAAAATTGCAAACCTCTCTGTACCTCAGTTTACTTTTCTATACAATGATAGTCAGGAGAATAAATCTCCTAGGACTATGAGAATTAAATTAGTACATGTCAATTGTATTAAATGCTCCCTTTCACACAGAAAACTTTATATAATAATTACTTAAATTTACTATAAAAAATAATGATTTTTATTAAGTTAATTCATTAGTCTGTTGAAGGCCACTATACTGGGAACCTGGGGAATAGGACTAAGCAGAAGCACTGTGAGAAGAGAGAGCGTCTCTTTTTGCAAGGTGGTGGCTGTCCTACGTCTGCAAAAACTTTTTCTTGAATCAGGGTGCCTGAAGGCTGGCATGCCTCCGAGGCTTGTGACAGGAGGTATTCAAGCTGCCGCAGTTAAACCTGCAGAGTGAAGAATTTTTTGACCACAGATAAGGTGACCAGGACCCACCAGGACTGGATGGCCTGTATTTCACTACTGACACCTTGTGGCAGGAAGAGCAATTGCAATGGGAAGGCTCAGCCATGGGGTTTAAAGCAGGCTCCTTGCCAGAATGTCCCTTTCCCCAAGCATTCTGATTCCTTTGATCTGCATCCCAAAGGCCATTCTTTATCAGAGCAAGGAGTTCAAAGAGGGAAGAAGAACATTCTTTCAGAGGGTGGTTCTGAGTCTCAAAGACATTTTATTTTAAAAGAAAAAGCCTTGTGACCTTGTATGTCTTGGCTACAAATCAGGAAACAGATTAATTACACCTTCAACTAAATGCATTAATTGGATGGATAGATGTAGCATTGCTTATATTTATTTTATGTTTTATTTTATATTTTTACATTTCTTTTTTTTTGACTGAACGAAACTGACTAACATGATTAGGTGAGAATAACTAAAAAGGAAACTAATTCATCAAAGCTTGGAGGAAATAAATGAGGAAACTAGTTGGTATATTGGGTGATTTTATGCTCACACAAGAAGTTCTCACTCCTGGGCAGCCATTGCTGCTCCAGGGAGACAGTACTCAGCTGCAATCTCATTTTTCTAGAATCTTGATAAACACTGACTATTTTTTTTTTCAACAAGATATTCTGGCTCTTTTGAACCAATGCCATCAAGAGTATCTCACAATCAGACAGAGGAATGAATATTTTTATCTCTGTCTCAGTTTCCTTTCTCATCATAGCGGTTCAGTCTACAAGCATTATTTTTATTTTTTTAATAAAGAGTTTGTTTCATCTGATCTGCCTGTATTACTGTTCCTCAAATTCCATAGATGTGAGTACAAAGGTTCAAATAAATCATAATTCCCATTGCTTCTTCAAAAGCATGAAGCACCATCTGTAGTTTTACTGACATCATTCTAATCCCCAATTTCTGTTCATCGGGGATTAAAAAAAAATCAATCTACAGGAATTAAAGGGATGAGTCTGGAGCTTAGCATAACTTCCAGCATTGTAGGGCTGGAAAACAGATAGAACATTGAGATTTAAAGTCAGTTGTTAAGATACAATGTGCTAGTTTCAGTGACAACTTTAATATAGCAAAACGAAAAGACCAGAGAAGTAACTATGCAGCCAAATCACTGTTACTCTCCCTCCTTTGTTTAAATCAGGCCAGACCCTTGATCCAAATGACCCATTAACTAAGATGCTGTTTTTGTTAACTGTAGAACAACAAAGAAGGAGGGGTCTGGTTGCTTCAAATTCTTTCTTGGAATTCAACTGATGAGTATTAGCAGTGAAACAAATGTACTTACGTAGAATATATTTTACACTATTTAGCACAAACAGTTTCTGGTCATAAAAGTGAATTTGAAAATATGTGGTTTTTAAACAGTGGAAGCACTTGAAATATTCAGGTTTTTTTGTGTGTGTGGTTGGTTTACAAAGACATTTAAGCCATTAAAAAAAAGGAAAAGCAATCTATAAACTATTCAGTCATAAGCTTAGCACAGTCACACGCATGTGGGAGTCAAAAGAAATATCAGGAATTCTCACAGTTACCTCTTTCCTGCTCCATTTTTTATGTGTTGGAACTTTCTTTAAATGATGATTTTGATGTGGAAATGGGAAATAATTTAAATGATAATGTGTTCCGCAAAAGTGACTCTACCTCAGCTGCATCTGTGACACGTTCCTCTTGCACAGAGACTCTCCACACCCATTCATACCCTCTCATCCCACTGGGATATTTTCGAAATAGACAAGCTGGCAGTTTGATATCAGCAGGGTTTTTGGTGATACCTTAATCAGGTTGCAAAGTTCTTAGATTGTTTCCCCAGCTTTACAGTCACTTTGAATCTATAATTTTATACCTTGAAAAATGTTATATATTTAGCACGAGCCTTTCATCCCAAGTTTAAAGCAATTGACACAGATTTTCAGTGACTTACTCAAGGTCAGTCAGAAAGTCAAGGGCAGACATGGTGCTAAAAGTCAGCTCTGGATTCCTGGGCTCCTCGTTGCCCCCCGCCCCCCCCCACCACATTCTAAGATGTAATATCATGGCCTCTTTGTGTCCCCAAATTTGTGGCCGTGTTCCTATTTAAAATATATACCATTAGTTATTTGGCAAATCAAAATTCTGGCCTGTGATATGAAACTGGATGGAAATAGAAATGCAAGGTGTACTTTAATTTGGGAGATTTGGTTTTAGTGATTATTTCTCAAACAAAGTTCTGAGAGTTGTGAGTCTAACTACAGAGTCCTGGAAAGGTGTGATGGGAAAAGGAAATTGAATTTTATTTGTAAATTTCATGGGGGGAAAGGTGATAAGAGAGAAGTTCACAAAGAAAAAAGTAATAAAACCCTGCATTACCATAATACCCCCCCATGCCAAAGGCAAGCTCCCGCTCCAGCTCTGGTTAAATCCCAGTTCTGTTGACTCTAACATTTTAACTGTGCAAGCATATCCCCAACACTGTAAAAGAAGTGATTAAGGAAACATATTTCTTTTTACAGAAATTTCCCTAGCATCAGCTTTGAGGACTTCATCTTAAACTGTCAAATCTCTTTCCACTTGGTACAAAAATATGATTCATATCCCATTATATAAACTGTATTGTATTATAAATGGATCACTGTTTTCTATATGGCTTTTTTGAGCTATGAGAGGATCTGGAGAAGTCTTTTCTATTGAGTCTGAAATGTGTTTTCTGTAAAGGAAGGTGAAGGAAAACATTTTAATCTTATGGAGGGAAAACATAAACATAGTTTTATTAGACATTATGAGCTGGATATCTTAAAGAATAGAAACAAGTTCACAGATACCTATCTATCAATAATCTTCCAGGGGAAGGTGCAAGATGAAAGAAGAGAAAAATGACTTCATACTGACGGTGCCACCAGGCAATGAAGTGGCATCACGTTTGGTATCCGGGCTCGGGGTCCTTTATCTAGGGCTCCAATCTGGCCGCTCCTCCTTCTTCCGTGAAGATTTCACAGGTGCAAGTGGCCAAAAGGATGAATGTGGAATACCTGGAGGACAGATGTGATTGTGAAGCAAACGATATTTTGTCCTTTGGCAAAACATCAGAAAGAACCATTTCCAATGATTTAAAACAGGGTAACAGAGGGAGGGTATCAGTGATTATTGTATAAAGAATAATGCTGAGGCAAACAGGCATCTTTCTAGTTCTGCTACCATATTTCATGGTAATGACACATATGCACCCACTTCCACCTGCTGTAATGTTGTTAAACTCGGGCACATTCTTCGTGGCTGTGTTGCAAAGTATCACTTTCCTTCTTCAGTTGCCTTCAGCACTTAGGCACATTCCCCGATTCTGATGCATGATTTCAAACAGAAATGATTTCTCGGTTTAACCAACCACTTTTAATTATAGGCCTGGAATAATTGTCTTTCTTATATAGTTAAATCAACCAATAATTTGTGGATATTATAAGTACTAATATTTAACATAATTTGTCTAAAAAGTCATTTCATTTAACAAAAATACAAGTTATGTTTCATAATAATACTAAGATAGAGGGGTACCAGGGTGGCTCAGTTGGTGGGCATCCAACTCTTGATTTTGGCTTAGGTCATGATCTCACCGTTCAATGAATTCAAGCTCTGCATGGGGCTCTGCACTGACAGTACAGAGCCTGCTTGGGATTCTCTCTCTCTCTGTCCCTCTTCCCCACTCAAGTTCACTCTCTTAATAATAATAATAATAATAATAATAATAATAATAATAATAATAAAATACCAAGACAGAGAATACATTTTATTAATAAAATTTTGAACAACCATTCAAAAACAGAAGATGTATAGTATAAATCCTATTTATATATTATATAAATATAGACTCATTATAAATATTTTAACACTGTCAATTTTATTTTTACTTATTTACTTATGTATTTTATAAATTTTAATTTTTATCAACATAAAATTGAGATGTAGACATACCTTCCTCTAGTCAAGCTAAATCTCATTTTATTGATGGGATCAACCCCTAACAATATTGTATTTTTTTTAAGTTTATTTAGTTTATTTTTTGAGAGAAACAGAGACAGTGCAATCTGGAGAGGGGCAGAGAGAGAGGAAAAGAGAGAGAGATCCTAAGCAGGCTCCATGTTGCCATCATAGAATGCACATGGGGCTCGAACTCATGAAACAGATCATGACCTGAGCTGAAACCAAGAGTCAGATGCTAAATCGACTGAGCCACCCAGGTGCCCCAGGCACTAATAATATTCTTATTTTTAAGATCTTTTGGGGAAGACATGCTACTGTTTTCTACAATATCCCATTCTACAAAGTAAGAGCATATTAATTAATTATTTCCAGCTTTCAAAACCTAGTAAATTTTTCTGTACAAATTGAGTGTTTAAAAGTACTTCTTGATATTAACTGAATTTCTAAACTAAATTCAGTCAATCAGATTTTATTAAACCTCTGAACTCTATTTATTTATTCATTATTTATTTGGCATTTACATGGTATAAGGAATTGGGTTCAGCTGTAGGTGTATAAATATAAGTAAGACACAGTTCTATGTTCAGTTCTCTAGAGAATTGGACGACAAATCAGCAAAATACAGTCCCGCTTGTCAGGTTAGGTAGATGCAAATGTGGTTCTTCCTGCCATCTGGAGGTCTCAAGGGAGGGTTTTTGGAGGAACTGGGGGAAACGACAGTAGGAGCCATAAAGTTTCAGGATTCCTGGACTCTACAATGAACAAGAAACAAAGATAAAGACACTTAACTGGAATAACAAGAAGAATAAAATAAGTACAGTAACATGAATCAAGGGAATATGAAGTAATAACATGGAAACTCAGAAACTGTGTCTAATTCTGAAGGTGGGGGTGGTACATGTTATATAAGAACTGGTATTTCAGCTGAGGGATAAGTAAAGAAGTCATTTCATACCTGGGAAATAATTAGCAACCGTACAAAGTAGGTTGATACGAGGTCTACTCTCCAGGGAGCCTGGGAGACCATGTTGCCTAGAGAACTGATTAGGCTGGAGAAACAACCCCAGGGCTTTGAGCTGCACACAATTCCTCTTGCTTTAATTTATTCCATCTCAGTGTAGCCTTCAGAGTATGTGTGCAGGAGGGCCAATAGCAACAGATGGCCTGAGATCTCAGATTCTCATACTGAGTGGCTTTGACGGTAAGGAAAAATGTCTTCCCCTTCTGTTGCCTAGTTTCTTAGTGGCTTTTCTAAAGCAGCCTCTGCTCCCCTTCGGATCCATTTTATTGAGTCTCATCCAGTGCTCAGTTCACGAAATCTTTCTCAGATTTGGAAAGAGCATTCCTCCCTCAGGGCTGCCATACCTGCTGTTGTTTTAGCCTAGCTTGTGCTTTCCCCCAACTCCCAGATGGACTGTCTTCACCATGTGGGCTTCAGTTCAAAAGTCATGAATTTTCCCATGAAGGCCTTCCTAAAGCAATGCTCACTAAGGTCCTTCTCCAGTGTGACCTGTGTTGTTATTTACCCAATCCTGCTTTACCCCTTCCATGGGCTGTTCACTATGTGAAGTCATCTAGTTATTGGGTTACTTGCTTGTTTTTGTCTGTCTGCCCGGTCAATGAGATAGACCCCCTGTGGGTGTGGCCTCCGCAGTCGTGTTCACCATGGTATGACCAACGCATTGCAGAGTGGCCCTTTGGTAAACTCACATTGGATGAATGAATAAATCAAAATAAATCCAATAGATCACAAACCATCTTTACTTGCTAATGAGAGAATTCAGGCCCCTTTAGTTTCCTCTACCCCACCATACCTCAAAGGTGTGAAAATAGATAAATTGGTAAACATTCCCAAGTTTAAAAAAAATTTTTATTATGTTTATTTATAATTGAGACAGACAGAAACAAAGCATGAGCAGAGGAGGGGCAGAGAGAAAGGGAGACACAGAATCAGAAACAGGCTCCAGGCTCTGAGCTGTCAGCAATTTGAACCCACAAACTGTGAGATCATGATCTGAGCCAATGTTGGATGCTTAACCAACTGAGTCACCAAGGCACCCCTGCATTCCCAAATTTTTTGTTTGTTTGTTTTTGGTTATTTTTTTAATGTTTATTTATTTTTGAGGCAGACAGAGTGTGAGTGGGATGGGGGGCAAGGGGAGACACAGGGGCAGTGTGAGAGGGAGACACAGAATCTGAAGCAGGCTCCAGGCTCTGAGCACAGAGCCCAGTGCGGGGGCTTGAACCCACAAACTAAGAGATCATGACCTGAACTGAAGTCGGATGCTTAACCAACTGAGCCACCTAGGCACCCTGGTTTTTGGTTAATTTTTAAAGCCATCAGGTGAAGCAGCGGCAGTGGAGAAGGAACAAAGAAATCTGTAACTGGCTGTGATCAATTAATTGTAAACACCACTGCACTCTTGAGTTTTTTATAGTGGTCTAAATATACAATTTTGAAAAATAGAGTTGAATTCAAATGACAGAAATGACAGTATAATGGTTTTGTCTAAAGGCAACATAGCTAATTAAGACTGGGCTCTGATGAAGCCAGTGAGGTGGCCACTTAGAAATTCAGGAGCATGAAGAGTGTTTGGACCCTCCCCTTGCCTCAACACCATTTGCTGCAGTAACTTGTCAAAGACATCTGAGAAGTCTACACACTGGGCCTACTCAGATGGCCCTGCTGTTCAGCACCCTCCCCCTTTGAAACCCAGGCAGAGGCAGCTTGCCCCAGGTCTGTGTACTCTGGGTCTGTGGAGAGAGTGACAGCACTCTTGGGGTCCTTCGTTCTTTTCCTTGGAGGATAGTGCACATCCAAACAGCTCTATGGTTCCATGCTGTAAAATCCAAGAATCCAGTGGTCTTCATTCCATCCCACCTTACATGTCTGCTTTAATTCAGATGGGCACTGTCTCTCCTGGCATAATTCCAACTCTTTTCTAGGCTTCTGTTGAGATGGCTCTAAGTCTCTTGATCAAATAATTGTTTAGTCATACCTAGTGTTATCTTTAGAACAAGATTTCTTATGTGTTCCTATGTAGGCTCAGAATTTTCCAAATATTCAAGTTCTGGTCCCTCTTTGCTTAATTTTATTCTTCAATTCATCTCGTGCTTTTTGTGTTTTGCTAGAAGCAATCAGGAGGCTCGAAGCTACTTTTTCAAGACTGTGCTTAGAAATATCTAAATATCTCATTCCATTGCTCACAAGTTCTACCTTCCATAAGACACTAGAAATAGTCCAGTCATGGCCTTTACCACAAAGATTGCCTTTCTCCCACTGTTCAATAGCATGCTTCGCATTAACACTGATACCTCACCACACTCATTCCTTATGTCTGTATTTCTAGCCTGCACCTCAAAACTCTTCCAGCTTCCAATGCTCAATTCTAAAGCTCCTTCCTCATGGCCAGGTATTTATTATAACAACACCCCAGTTCTCTGTAACAAAATCTTTCTTAGTTTTCTATGGCTGCTGGAAAAAAATACACAACAGCAATTTTATTTCTCACAGTTTTGGAGACTGGAAAGTCCAAGAGCAAGGTGCCAGCATGGTCAAGTTCTGGTGAAAGCAGTCTTCTTGGATTGTAGAGAGCCACCTTCTCAGTGTCTCCTCACATGGCAGAAAGAGCCAACACTTTCTGGTGTGTCTTTTTATGAGGTCACTAATTCCATCAGATCATGGCCTTACTTTTCTCTAACCCTAATTACCTCCAAATACCATCACTTTGCAGGTTAGGTCTTCAACATAGTTAATTTAGCAAGAGGATGCAGATATGCAGTTCATAACACCAGTCAAACTCAATGCCATGTTCTACTCTCCACTACCAGAAACATTTGCCTTTTTGTGCTTTTTTTTAAAAATCACACTCTGAATTGAATGGTAATGATTTGGGAACAGGGACGAATGTTAGTGTCACATAGCCATGCATTCAGGCTCCACCTCTACCATTAACTGCTGTGAAGTGGGGTGAGTTGTTTGTGTTCACCAGTGTTTAGATTCCTCTTTTAAGAAACTGGGAATGCTCTCAGCTACATCACACTGCTGTTTAGATAATTAAAATAGTATATCTATCATGCACAGAGCAAATGATAAATGCCACCTCCATTTAGCATTATCAGTAACAGCACAACTCATGTCTGACCCAGTCTTCCTTTCAGAATAAAAAAGATTTGGAATCAGAAATTTTATCTATAGAGCTGATATGTGTGCTTAGCATCTAATGATCAGCTTCAGGAAATGCATGAATATATTGAGGGATGGGGTAAGGAAGATTCTTGGGCAGAGTGGGGCTATATCCTTGGGTGGACTGTAGGCCATGTGGAAGGGCAAATATGGTCTAGGGAATGAGTAAAACTGGCTGGAGACAGGCTTTATTATTATTATTATTATTA
>NC_043702.1:104066317-104067858 GCF_006229205.1 Suricata suricatta
GGAAATCAAGACTCAGATGCTTAACTGACTGAGCTACCCAGGTGCCCACAGGATATTTTCATCTCATGGTGGAATCCTTAGGAGACCAATGTTTCCTATACTGAAAACTTCACAGTGATTTGAAATGAAGAGTGGATGTCAAGAGACAGAGAATAGAATCAAGAGAATGGATGTAAATATTCATGTTGGAATATACAGAATTGAAACAGGAATAAATGGGTAGGATAATGAAATCCAAGTAGCCTTTGCCACATGCTTTTTAAGCAAAGGGAAGGTATAAAGATATAATTTCCAAAGGTCCAACCTCAGTAGTTGAGATGTGCCTTAACAGACACCCTAGCGGACAACCACCTGCACTATCCATCATTGAGGTTAACTCACCCATACCTCATCTAACAGGATGACATTTACTATAAAATAAGAGTGATGAAGGTTGCAGGAATACATGCAGTTTATTATTGGTGTCAAGTCGTATTAATTTAGCCTGTGCTTAACTAAATTTTGCTTAGCACAATTGTGTCTCTAAGAAAAGGGTTTTACTATCAAGTATCTTTTCAAATACAGACTCTTACTGAAAGGGCCAGAATGGCCATAGATCACCTTGACCTTTATTGGAGGAAGTGTCTGTTCACAGAATATGATCCTTTTTTCTTTCCTTAGAAAATCATGATTAATTTTCTTCTACTTCAAAGGGGATTTTTTTTCATTTTCATTTTTTAAGTGAAATTCAGTCTTTGGATTTTTTTATTTCCTTTTTTAATTTTCAAAATCTGAAAGTGAACTCATCTGCATCATGGGGGAGGTGTGAATTCAGGAGACTTCACCCCCTCTATCCAGTAAAACCTTGGTTTGCTAGCATAATTGGCTTTGGAAACATGTTTATAATTCAAACCTCTTGTATATCAATGTGAATTACCCCATAAGAAATAATGGAAACTCAGATGATTCATTCCACAACCCAACAATATTCATATAAAGATGAAAGAATACTTTAATATAAAACAATAAAAATACAAAATATATAGCAAAAAAAATTAACCTGCACTTACATTTGAAAACCTTCGTGGTTTTCAATGGAAAACTATCACTAATGGAATCGCTGCTGTCTATTTGCTCAATGGAATCTTTTTCTTTTTGTGCAACTTTAACAAGGAGCCTGTCCAATGACACCTGTTTTTGCCTCCTTTCGAGGATTATGTAGAAATGTGACATTGTGTTGTCGTTAAACAGATTTATCAGTTGCACTGGTACAGTCTTATTTGGGTGTGCTTTTCTACAAAATACTGCACAGTTTCCCACATTTTCCACATCTCCTGGATCTCATTTGAAATTCCCCTGCTTTTTTCTCCTCCTCCTCTGCAGATCTCCTCCATAACCTCTTGCTGCTGCCGCTTGTGATACAACAGTTGGTTGCAACATTTGGGTGCCAGTTGTGGGCACCTCCCAATGTTCTGAAAAATTGCTGATTTCTGCTAAACACCTCAACCTGAGACTGGGCATCCAAGCATGGGAGATGATCACTCATAATCCCACAGTGATTG
>NC_043702.1:104067958-104128921 GCF_006229205.1 Suricata suricatta
TTTTTTTTTTAATTTTTTAACTTTTTTGAAAGCTTATTTATTTTGAGAGAGAGAGGGAGGGGCAGCAAAAGAGGAAGAGAGAGAATCCTAAGCAGGCTCTGCACTGTCAGTGTGGGCCTGATGACTGACAACATGAGCCTTGAACTCATAAACCATGGGATCATGACCTGAGCCAAAGGTGGACACTTAACTGACTGAGCCACCCAGGCGCCCCTCATCTGAAATTTATTTATTTATTTTGAGAGAGAGACCATAAGCAGGGGAGGGACAGAGGCAGAGAGGGAGACAGAGAATCCCAAGCAGGCTCCACACTGTTCAGCATGGAGTTCAAGGAGAGCCTCAAACTCATAAACTGTGAGATCATGACTGAGCTGAAATCAGAGGTCAGAGTCTTAACCAACTGAGCCACACAAGGTCGCTCCCTCTCCACCTTAATTTTTAAGAATGCCCTCCTGCCAAGCTAACACTTACGTCTGGAAACATTTCTCAGACCTGAATTCCTTCTGCAATCTCATTTCCACATCACATGGAGGAAACCAGGCTCTGACGCCTATATAGCTACTGTTCCAAATACTCTCTCCAGATTCCACATGTACCTTTCAAACTCTCCTGCTTGTATTTGTCAATACAAGACCTACTTAATACCAATTCTTCAGCTTTGCTGATACAATTTCTCTTGCCTTTATAAAAATGCATCCTTGTTTTTAAAAACTTCCTTCACACATTCCCATCCCGTTATTGGCAATCCACCCTTTCCTGGAAGCCGTATGAAATGTCTGGCTTCTAATGCAACACTTCTGCGAAGTATCTGACACAGGCTTGTCGTAAGAAGATGGTCAAGAAACATTTGTTGAATAAAACATGCAAGAAATTTTAAAAGATATGTTACTTACACCTGTTTATGTCTGTAGCATGTAACAGAGCATATTTGCCAACATAAATACTAAGAATTAATATGTAATATGAAAATGATTTCATTGATGGTATATTGTAAATTCCCTAAAGACAAAAAAAGTGCCTAATTTTTTTCAGAATAAGCTTTGCAAAAGTCAGCAAACAACAATTAATAAAGAAATGGATGAATTAATTAATATAGCTAAAGGCCCATGGTCTATAAATAAAAATTTTTAGGAAATTATCCTTCAAGAATGGCAAGATATTTCCACGTTTTTCTTCCTTTCTTCTTCCACATTGCTGACTCCATTTTTGTGGCATTATCACTTAGAGAAAGAGAAAAGGGAACCTGTTGCCAGTTACTTTCACTTATTTTTCATGATTCATCACCATTCTGCATAAACGGATGCTTCAAGTCTCTCACTGGGGATCCTAGAGCAGTACCGTGTCCAATCTGTAACCTCTGAAAGACCCGGGAAACTTCACATACAATGCACCTTGCCGGAGGTCACATCCGTGAGTGCCTCCCAGCCTTGCTGACATGGATTTCTGTCAGCCACCTAAAAATGTTTGGCTTCAGTAGGTGCAATGTCTTGTGGAGTTCGCTTCAAACTGAAGGGTGCTACAGATTCTACTCCTAAAGTGATAAAAACTATATATATGCCTAGAGAGAAAAATGCCTTAGAGGAACCAGAAGCAGTCTTAAAATTTTAAGTCACATTACTGGAAAGTTTCTGAGGCCAGAGCCAGAGGAAAAGAAACTACACAAATTAAATATCAACAATGAAAATGTCATCACTCATTTTTCTTTATTATGCAATGACCATGTCTCCAGGATTTCTTTGAATAGGATGCTTCCTAAAACAGAAAAAAAAAAAAAGCCACCTTAAAAATCAGTGACATCTTAGGGCACCTGGGTGGCTAACCTGGTTAAGCATCCAACTCTTGACTTTGGCTCAGGTCATGATCTCACAGTTCATGAGTTCGAGCCCCACATCAGGCTCTGTGCTGACAGTGTGCAGAGCCTACCTGGGTTTCTCTCTCTCCTTCTCTCTTTGCCCCTCCCTTCTCACTCACTCTCTCTCTATCTCTCAAAATAAAGAAACTTAAAAAAATATCACTGACATCTCTGGGGTGCCTGGGTGGCTCAGTTGGTTAAGTGTCTGACTCTTGGTTTCAGCTCAGGTTCCTAATATCAAGCCCTGCATTGGGCTCCATATGCTGACAGCACAGATCCTGCTTGGGATTTTCTTTCTCCCTCTCTCTTCCTCTCCCCCTCTCACACTCCTCTCTCTCTCTCTCTCTCTCACTCTCTCTCTCTCTCTCTCAAAATAAATAAACTTAAAAAAAATCAGTGACATTTCACTTTGCTGTGAGTATCTTCCATTAAAATCCTCATGAAAGAGGGACCTCAAACCTGATTAATGAGGAAAAAAGAAGAGCCAATTAAAATAGGCCTTAAGGCACAATAAGCTAATATTTTAAAATAACAATTTAGTGTACTAATTGATTTCCCGAACCACTTCATCAACAGCATGCGTATTGTATCAAATGTCAGCTTTTAAGTTTGTTTGGAGGCTTAATGTCTGTTTAGCTTTGTAAACAGATTGCCTGAATTCGCAAATCTGTGCGTTATGGCTCCGCCACACTGAGTAGTGTTACCGAAGTAGCTAAGTTCCAATAACTGATACAGGCTCAATTGATAATTTAGATGAAGAAGGCAGTTCTCACCAGGTTTCTTGGGTAAGTTTCATGGATTCAACTGAATATATTGAAAATATGAGCAAATGAAAATAGAAATGGTCTGTGCGCCTGGGTGGCTCAGTGGGTTAAGCCTCGGATTTCAGCTCAGGTCATGATCTCATGACCCAGGAACTCTTGGGTTCAAGCCCCAAGTCGGGCTCTGTGCTGACAGCTCAAAGCCTGGAGCCTGCTGTGAATTCTGTGTCTTCATCTCTTTCTGCCTCTCCCCAACCTGTGCTGTCTCTCTCAAAAATAAATAAAAACATTAACAGTTTTTTAACTAAAATAAGATAACATTAATGCTTACAATGTCTTACTGTATGAATATGACTTAGAAACCTTTGTAGGCAATAAGGGACTACTTTATTAACAGAATTTTAAATCCAGTGGGTGATGGGTATTAAGGTAGGCACTTGTGATGAGCACTGTGTGTTACACATAAGTGATGAAACATTAAATTCTACTCCTGCAACCAAGATTACACTCTATGTTAACTAACTAGAATTTAAATTAAATAAATAAATCTTCAACATATTTATTTTTTAAGTAATGAGGAATTTAGAGGTGCCTGGGTGGTTCAGTTGGCTAAGCGGCTGACTCTTCATTTCAGCTCGGGTTATGATCTCTGTTTTTGAGATGGAGCCCTCCGCTGGGCTCTGTGCTCTCAGGGTAGAGCCCTGCTTGAGATTCTGTCTGCCCCCCTCTCTCTGCCCCTCCCCAGCATGTGCACATGCTTTCTCACTCCCTCTCTCTCAAAATAAACCAATATTTAAAAAAAATTTAAAGGGGCACCGGGGTGGCTCAGACAATAAAGTGCCAACTTCGGCTCAGGCCATGATCTTCCAAGTTCGTGAGTTCAATCTTCACATCAGACTCTGGAGCCCACTTTGGATTCTGTATCTCTGTCTCTCTGTCTCTCTCTCCCCTTCCCTGGCTTGTGCTCTGTCTCTCTCTGTCTCTCAAAAATAATAAAGATTATAAAAATAAAATTGAAAACAAAAACAAGGAGTTTAAAGTCTAGGGGTTTCATGGCTGACTTAGTAGCTCACCAATGTCTCATTTGGTAGAATTGAGTTGGTTGGGGCGCCTGGGTGGCTCAATCATCAGTTGAACGTCCAACTTCGGCTCAGGTCATGATCTCATGGTTTGTGGGTTCAAGCTCCGCATTGGGCTCTGTGCTGACAGCTAGCTCAGAGCCTGGAGCCTGTCTTTAGATTCTCTACCTCCCTCTCTCTCAGACCATGCTCCCGCTCTCTCTCCGTTTCTCAAAAATAAATAAAAAACATTTAAAAATTAAAAAAATAATTGAGTTGATCATTTCTTCATGATCATAAGTCATAAATAATGGTATCTTACACAGTACAGAAGGGATAGGACCAAAACTCTTCCTTAACCCAAATTTATTGTGTCTTAATCTGGGAAGGGAAGTAAATACCCAGTATACCTCTCAAACCCCAATGGAAAGAACCTGGCTGCATGCTCACCCACAGACCAGTCACTAATATGGGAGAACTGAGTAGCTCTTATTAACTTTAAGCAATCATAACTCATTTATTTTGAGAGAGAATTAGGATTATATTAACAATGAAGAAAATAGGAACCTGCTCTTCTTTATGCAATTAAAAGTGCCACAAATTGAGAACGTAAGTGCTTCTTAAAGGCATAGGATTAAATGAACTGAAGTATGCACATAAAGTATTAGGAAATTATTAAAAACATCTAGATTAAACCTATTTTGCTACAGTAATATTCATAAAATTGAGGAGAATCAGTTGTAAAAAGGAAACACAACAACAGATGTTGAAGATGTGTGTAATTTTATGGATATGTGTTTGGAGGAAGTTGGAAAAGCATACACTGACTTTTTACCATGGAATACTTGTTTGAGGGAAGGAAGGAATGAGGGTCCCTAATTAAGTTTTCTTCCATACACTTTTGCATTATTTATCACTTACAAACAGCTTTATATTTGCTTTTCCAAATAAAACACAACTTTTTATTAATAAAGGAGCAATAAGTGGACAGATAACAGAACAAATAACATATTAAAAGTAACTAGAGAATGTTCACTGACATCAAGATTCATTGCCTCACATGATTACAAGGGTAGAAGAGGGTGATGGAAGAAATAGAAATTGAATGAGCACCTATTCTATGTGGAAAATGACCCTGGGAAATGTGTAAGTGTAATCTCATTATTTCTATGATGATTCTACAAGGCAAGTGCAATTATTATTTCATTTCAATAAATAAAAAAAAGTGTGCCTCAAAGGAATAAAGAAACTCTTCCATGGTTACAAAGTGGGGAGTTTGGAATTTAAATTATGATTGACTTCAAGTTTCTCAAACAGACCATGGTTAGTGACTTAGGAGTTAAAAATAAAAGGAGATTGGCACCTGGGTGTCTCAATTGGTTACGTCTCTGACTTCTGCTCAGGCCATAATCCTACAGCTCATAGGTTTGAGCCCTACAAAGGGTTTTCTCTGTCAGTGCAAGCCTGCTTTGGATTCTCTCTCCCCCTCTCTCTCTGACCCTCCTTAGCTCATTCCCTCTCTCTCTTGCTCTCAAAAATAAATAAACATTAAAATAAAAAAGTAAAAGGAGAGGTCCCCCCTGGATGGCTTAGTTTGTTAAGTGTCCAACTTCAGCTCAGGTCATGATCTCATGGTTTGTGGGTTTGAGCCTCACATCAGGGTCTGTTCATTGGTCTTAGAGCCTGGGAGCCTGCTTCCAATTCAGTGCCTCCTTCTTTCTCTGCCCCTTCCCCACTCACATTCTGTCTCTCAAAAATAAAAAAAAAAGTTTAAAAAGTAAAAACTTAAAAATAAAAAGGAGTACATATTTAGGCTGTCTAGTCAGAGATGGTATCATGGAAGATTGGAAGGGTTGTATGGTGGATCTTGACAGAAGCCAGGAAGGTAGAAATTGACAGCATATTTGTATGGGAGATGAATTTGAAATATCAAGTCAGATGGTTTGAGAAAGGATCTGAGAAAAAAATCATAAAAAGTCATAAAATAGGGCAGAAATAAAACTTAAATGAAGCTACTAAAGAAAGACTAGCTCTTTCATGTATAGTTTACTTGAGCTTACTTTGGATTAGCTTTGTTTATTGAGAAAGGTTATAATTTGCGAATGCATTGAGTATTAATAGAAACTGCCTCTCACTTTTTAACATTTTCTACTTAAATACTATTTTCTTTGTATGTAACTTAGAAAATATATTGGAGGCGTCTGGGTGGCTTCATTGGTTAAGCATCTGACTCTTGATTTTGGCCCAGGTCATGATCTCACTGTTGTGAGACTGAGCCCTGCTTGGAATTTTCTCTCTCCCTCTCTCTCCCCCCACCCAATCCCCCCACCCTCTATGCTCCACTCATGCTCTCTCTCTCAAAATAAATAAATAAAAACTTAAAAAAAGAAAATAGAAAATGGCAAAAAAATGAAAATGAAATTCATCAGTGATTTCTACCTTATACAGGCTTTAGTCAACATTGTTTCAGGACTTTCTTCATACCCAACATGCTTGGGATCATCGTGGATACACTATGTCATAGGCCACATACTTCTTAATGCAGTGTAACCATTTTTATGCCATTTAATATCTTTATACAACAGCATACTTTTAATACATAATCTATTCTAGGGAATTGACACATCTTAATTTACTTAATATCTTAGTCTTTCAGGGGCGCCTGGGTGGCTCAGTCGGTTAAGCCTCTGACTTCGGCTCAGGTCAGATCTCATGTTCATGGGTTCGAGCCCCGCATCAGGCTCTGTGCTGACAGCTCAGAGCCTGGAGCCTGCTTCAGATTCTGTGTCTCCTTCTCTCTCTGACCCTCCCCCTCTCATGCTCTGTCTCTTCTGTATCAAAAATAAATAAAACATTAAAAAAATATCTTAGTCTTTCATACTTGTACTTACCTTCTGAATTTTCACTTTTTTGGAAAATGAAACAGTTGTAGAAAGCTGACAAATTAAGATAAAATACTGGTAAAAGATAGAATAAAATGTTAAAAATGTTTTAAGAGTGGCATAATTTCCCCTGAATGAATTAAAATTAAAGATAAATAAAGCAGTAGTAAATGGCAATGATCGAGAATCAGTTACTTCCCCTGTCAATCAAATGTCAACATAACTAATTTGCTTTTGACCAACATTTCTTTCATCTAATTTATTAGATTCATAACATGCTAATATACACTTATATCTGCACCCCTTCAGTATTAGTGTATTAGAGAAAATTTGCTTAGCAGGTAATGTGTTGTTTTCAACATTTACTCTTAAATAGTGTTAGCACAGGTAAAATGACAAGAGGAACAATAATAATGAAATGCTAATAATGTTTAGACATACACTAAATTCCTTCTTAACAAATCACTAAAAATAAGGCAGCATCTTTATTTCCATTATACAGATGGAAAGATTAAGGCTGCTGGGGTCTGAGTAATTTACAAAAAAATGCAGAACATGTAAGTCATTCATTCTGAATTTCAGACACTCGTTAATGTCAAAGTTCTAGGATTTTTTACTCACAATTACTCTACTAAAATAAAATATCCAAAATTTTAAGATGAGGGGTGTGTGTGTGTGTGTGTGTGTGTGTGTGTGTGTGTGTGTAGGGGAAGTGGTGCACAGTTGGAAGAGAGCGGAAACATCTGGAATGGACGTGGCACCTCACTGGGGCAACAACACAGCAGCAGCTAATAGAGTTTGTTCCTGGGTAATAAGACCCATGCATCTCCGTGAATGTGACTTCTTGTCCATTAAATCATTAAATGGAATGGCTTTGCCAGTGTCTCCCCCAGCGCCCAGCCGTCCTGACGATTGCCTGGTAACTACGGACATCTGTTCCTTTCTTACCACTCTGTGCCACCATGGGGCGAACCTCAGCCAAATTTGGCCCCCTTTTCCCCAAGTTGGAACAGTTTTAGTTCAGTATATAACCTGGAGCTCCCTGTCCCCACTGCATCTGCTTACCCAGCTCCACACCCACAGCTGTGTACAGTCAGCCATCTGCAGTAGTTCTAGCTGGGCCAGGGCAATGACCGTATGGAAAAGAGATAGAAAGTGTCATCATAGGCTCCTCTCTTCATTCTTGCACTTATTGATTTGTGCCTTCGCTCATTCATTTATTTAGCAGTTTATTCAAAATATTACATGAGTGTTGTTTTGTTTGCCACAAATATTTAATGCGCTGAGTCCCGGGAGTACAAAAATAACTTGAGTCCATCCATTTAAAAAACCCGGGTCTAATGAAGGAAACAAATATATACCTCGGTACCCTAATGTGTCCGGTGTTTAAATGAGAAACTACGAGTGACCAGAAAGCAGGATGTTTGGGAGGGTCAAATACCTCAGAAAGACTTTATAAAAGGGAGGATGCTTGATTTGTTGTTTGTTGGTACGAGGATGACATAGGTGGTTCTCTAGGAAGAGAAGAAAGAAGGTAATGGTTGTTCTAAATCGGTTATGGAGGAGGCGAAGACAACGACACAGTCGAGTTAATCAAACTTAGAACAGTGAGAGCTCAGAACAGGGGTAGAAGGGTCAGGAATGAGGTGCCTGGAAAGAAGGCTCCAGATGGAGACTGTGGGTACTGCTGAGAATGGCCACCACACCAGCAGCCAGCTTCTACCAGGGGCCTCCGCGTTCCTCCAGGACGCTCCTTCCCAGAGACCGCATGTCCACTGCCACTGTGGCGAGTAGGTAGGAGAGACAGGATCATTGTGAGACAGAGAGAGGACCCTTCATCGATCACTTTCTCCTGGGACAGAGACAATTGGGAAAGCAGAATTGACAAGACACAGTCCCCATTTGGGAGCAGGGATCAAAAACACGGATGAGGAATAATTGAGGAAAAAGAGAGCTCAGGAGGTTTTCCGCAAGGGTGACTGGGAGACAGTAACTGGCATCATGTTCACATACTCTTTGAAGCTTTCTCTCCAGAAAGATGGATGCTGCTTAAATTCAACAAAACTTTTTCTTTTTATAATAAATGGTTGATAATCCATTAGGCAGAACAGTCTCTATCCTGAGAGGCACTATGCATCTCCTACTTCAGCAGGTGTGCCTGAACTTGATCGCAGAATACAAATACCTACCTCCCTTTGTGTATCTTCTCATTTTTAACAGGTTGGCAGTTTTGAAGCAGATTTTTCTACTCGCTCAGCCTTAATTAAATCTGCAAATATAAAAGTGGAGTATTTCTAAAGGTTGTATTATTCCATCTAAATACCATGGTTTAATGCTCTTTTTAGCTTATGGAATAATGAAAACGTAGAGATAAAAGAAAAAAAAGAATCTTTAATATATTTCAGGTATATCAACAAGGCAAGCTGGAAATCTGATAGTTCGCTCAACTCCAAATTCTGTCTTTAGTGTCTTTTAAGGGTAATTTCTGTCGAGTGCCGGGGTGGGAAGGAGGGCTGACGTGACTGCCCATCCATCATCTCGTGAGAATGTTGAAGATGTGTGCACCCAAAGAATTAACGGTTAATTTTAACAAGCAATTATTAAGCTTTTCTTAGTACCTAGCACTTATTCATATATTCAGCTTGCCTTTTATGGTAATAAAGGGAAGGGAATAAATATTTTTAAGCACCTACTAACTGTCAGATATAATCACAGGCCGCTTTGCGTGAGACACTTCACCTAATCTGCACAACAGCTCCCTGTGCTGTGAGGTTGCGAGTGAGCAGGCAGAGGCCCAGAGAAGGAAAGTGCCTCAGGGCAGCACCGGGATCCCAGAGGGAATTCCAAAAGGATTCCTTTCTAAGGCCAACGCTCAGCTCCTGTTCTTTGTTCCTTGGCCTCTCAGCTCCTGTTCTTTGTTCCTTGGCCTCCGCATGACAAATTTTGACGTATCTTAAACCATTCTTCTAAAAGTAGATAAAGCTCTCTTACTGCCAGAATTGCACAAATGAAACATACTTTTTACCTAAAGTCAGCTTGTTTGGAAGTGAATAAAAATAACGAACTAGAGGAGCTCCTGGGTGGCTCTGTCAGTTAATCACTGAACATGGGCTCAGGTCATGATCTCAGTCTGTGAGTTCAAGTCCCGCGTTGGGTTCTAGCCTGACAGTACAGAGCCTGCTTGGTATTTTCTCTCTCCCTTTTTCTCTGCTCCCCCGCTTCTAAAAATAAATAAATAAATGTAAAAAGATAATAATAAACTGGAACTTAACTTTGCCATTGTTTCAAAGAAGATAGGAAATAAAGACTACAAATACCAATTTCATTTTCACTAGGAGTGGGTAAGGCCAAAACCTTTTTTTTTTTTTTCAAAACAAGACTAAGAATGTTACCTCATTAGTTTAATGAGGTTTTGTATCCTGTTGAAACTTCCTGCCCTGATCTGGCCATGCCTACCCCTGTGGCTGCCTAATTTCTATGCAGGTTTCTTCGAAGTTCTGGTGGTCATAGTCATTCTAAGAGACATCCTCGTGATGAGTGGCTCTTGTTCACCTGTGTGAAACCTAGGCCTTGTCTTCTGGATCGAGTGGATCAAAGACTCACCTGCAGTCAATGCAGGAGAAACCTACTTTCATCTCAAATGGTCACTACAAAGGGTTCCTCTTAATGACTGAAATGTATAAGGACAGCTTGTTCTTGGTGCTTTTTATCTTTAAAATTAGATTATTAAAGGGACAGAATCATATCAGTCATTTGTGTGCTGTGCTCATCATAGTAAACCTAGCCACAACCAAATCAATTTTAAAATGGGCAATTAAGAAAACACAATTCCTAATTCATAAATTCAAAACAATTTTAATAGGGGCAACTACTTTGCATAATAAAGATAATCCAATTGTTACTTATCTTCCCATGATTCTTATTTAATAATACTAATAGATACTGTCCTAAGTGCTTTGTGAATATTAACTCATTTATTGCTCTTAACAGCCTCATTAGTATAGCACTCCAAAATTATCACCTATTTTACAGATGAAGAAACTGAGTTAAATGACTTGCCTAGATTCTCAGTTTGTAAGGAACAGAGCACAGATTTAAAACCAGCCAGTCAACTTTTCATCCCCTCTTGGTTCAGCCCCATAGGCAACCGTGAACAAAGGTGTTTGTTTCATCCCTCCCAACACCTTTGTACCTGCCTCCTTCCCATTAGCACTCCCCTAAGTGCTAATGGAAGCAAACCACATTTGCAAGAGAGAGAATACAAAGGCTCACTCACTCACAAACTGTTGACCTACATTGAAGAATGTGCAGTCTCGATGATGATGATGATGATGAAATTACACCCCAGAACATGATGATGTCAGACACATAGGGCGAAGGACCATGGGAGGACATTAAGGGAGGAGGTATCATGTTTAGAATCCATATTGGATTGGGGCACCTGGGTGGGTCAGTCAGTTAAGTGTCTGACTTCAGCTCAGGTCAGGTTTGTGGATTCAAGCCCCATGTCGGGCTCTGTGCTCACAGCTCAGAGCCTGGAGACTGACTTTGGAATCTGTGTCTCCTCTCTCTGACCCTCCCCTGCTCACACTGTCTCTCTCTCTCTCTCAAAAAAAAAAAAATTATGAAAAAACATTTTAAAAAAGAATCCATATTGGACAAACACAATGCTGAATGAAAGGCTGCTGAGTGTTAACAGTAAAAACCTTTGTCATCATGGCCTGGACCCCTTACCAGTAAAGAAATAAATGTGGATTCTTTCTACTAGAGAAATGAGCTAATCTACCTCTCTAGCCATTTCAGGACCTAAAGGCAGTGTCACATGAAGGACTTACGTATTTATTCACCAAATGACCTCACAAAATAGATTTATTTTTCATGCCCATCTCCAGATGGATTCACTGAGCTTTACTGATATGATGTTGCTTACAGGTACACAAGCCCTAGGATAACAGTGAAATCCTAAATTAAATGTAGAACTTCTCCTTTTGGAGATAATTTCCATATATACTATCTTGAGAACAGCCAACCAGTCCTGAAAGCAGAATTCTGCAGAGAGGGGATGGTTTTCCACATCAAGTCCAGTGATGGTTTACCTCTGGCTATTCTCTTGGCTTCCGCTTTCATGTCTTCAATCACAAAGGTAAAGATATTATGTTGGAAGTTGAGATATAATCAATTATGACTGTATCTGGTTCTTCTAAACTACCCTAAAAGGAGACTGAGTTAAAGGGATAACTTTCCCCAAAGTCTTGCAAATTAGTCAGAAGTATAGTTTTCAGCAAACCTATTGTTTGGTATAATACTGCCCCCCCCCCTTTTTCCTATGTTTTTCCCTTTGACATTCCTCTGTGCCCTAAAGCTAGACTATAAACAGTGCATCTACTCTGTGACCTTGGTTCCTGATTACATCTGAGATACTAAAAGGGAAAAGAAAACTCATTATGACTCTTCCCTTATGATCCTGTCATTATTCAAAAATTACGGGGTTATTGCAAACAATTTCAGACAGGCATTTTCTTTTGATCATCTTGAATGTGCAATTAATTACAGTGGACCTGAGTTAACACAAAAGTTCAGACTTTCATAGTTTTTATTTTAAGCAGAGATTACTCAGATTTGAATACTATAATAATACCTACCTTTTAAAAGATCGGTGTGAAATTTGGTCAAATCTTTTTGATTCTGAACAATAATGAAAGGACTAAGAGGTGTAAATAAATGGCAGATAAGATTGTCTATGGATTTGTCTTTTAGAGCTTATATTAATCTTTTCTGGGTGGATAGGTATTTAAAAATATTAGTCCAGATAAACATATTGCCAATCTTGCCTTTCATTTCAAATGAATCCCATTTCTTTTGTTTGCATTTAAATCCACTTTGAGGAGTCACAAATAAAATATATTATATCATAAGAATCATAAAGTGCAGGTGTTGGGATGAAAGAGCATCTTAGCACCTGCATTTTATGGGGACATAAAGGAGATATATAATACAGTTAAAAGAAAGTTTGCCATGTCTTTGTTTCCTCTGAGAATCTTAAAATATTTGATCCATCTAGAAAGAAACATGTTGAACTAGCAATGTGCTTAAAAATAAAAAGGGGGACAAAAGAAAAGATACAGAAAACGTTGATTTAGGATAAAAACACCCACACACATATATTAGAGATGCTTTTAAAAATGTCATTAGGAATATAAAACATGAAAATCATTAAGAATGTGCATGCTCTAACTGCCAAATATTACTTTTGAGTTTATTTGTGTTTCTAAGAAATCAAAATGGCACATCTCTAAAAGCCACACCCAGAACTCTGTCAACCTGAGCTGGAAGTGTACAGGCAAACTCTGCCAGGGAAAATCACAGAGGGGTCCTGGGTCAGCTTTCACATCTTCCAGGACTCCAAACAAATGCAAATTTGTAGATCAAAGGCAGTCATGATCAATCCACTGTCTGTTACTGGCAGCCAGGGCATTAAAGGAATGTTAAGAAAATGTCTCCCACAAAACAAAATCAGACACTCCACCAGAGAGGAAGATCCATCTATTTTTAAAGGTGTTTATACACGGAGTCAGGCCCCAGGCCAGGGAGACACTTGTGAACTTTTAAGTGGATGCTTCCCTTAGGGTTCACATTTATTTGTACCTTAATTTCAAAGGGTCCTGAACCTGACTCTGCCTCTCCCCAAGATAGGACAGGTAGAAATGAGCCAATGCTCTCACGTTTGCTGGTCAAAGTTTCCAACATTTGAAGCTAAAAAGCTACCGGCAGAAATCATCTGTCACTCCATTCTTTAACTGAGCACTTCCAAATTTAATGTTTAAAAGTGTTCAACAAACAAGTTTCTTTGCTAAAATATTGATTTTTCTTATGTAAAACAGAATTCATTTACAGAATAAATTTAAGAACAAAATTGCAAAGCTACTGAATTTTGTCAGTAAGACTTTTTCTGCAAAATCTCTTCATTGGGGGTCCTCTGATGTACGACATAGCATAGGCAAATAACCCAGCAATGGTCAAAATACTACACTGGGGGGCACTCAGTCAGCTGAGCATCTGACTGGCTCAAGTCATGATCTCAGGGTTTGTGGGTTCAAGCCCCACATCGGCTCTCTGTGCTGTCAACGCCTAGCCTGCTTTGTATCCTCTGTCTCTTTCTCTTTCTCTTTCACTCCCCCACTGGCTTGTGCTCTTTCTTTTTCAAAAATAAACATTAAAAAAAATTCCACACTGGAGTTTTGGGGAACAGCTAAACCTAATAAATTTTTAGATGTGCAAAGAACCATGGGCAGAATCAACATGTTTAACTTCCTTCCTGGAGCAGAGGGCCATTAGAGAGGGAATTTGCATTACAAGGTTGAAGATGACTCTCTCTAAAAAGTAATAGGAAGAACATGGAGGGAGAAAAACCCAAAGGAATGATGAATAACAGCGCCACCAGGATATGCCAAGTCACTCCCCATGGTCTGCTTATGGCATCTTCCCTAGCGGTCAGGCCATCCTGCAAGGTCTGGCTAGCATCCCCTCTTACCAACGATCAACCTGAGGTTCTATAATGTATATTTTAATTTCAGCTGAAATTAAGTTCTGCATTCCTTCACGCGCACACCTTTCCCACAGAGCGCTTTAGTTGTGTTTACACACGCACAGGATTGATTTTCCTAATGTCCAGGATGCTGCTCACTCTTTTTGGGAGGGGAAAGAAGGCTCACTGTCATGCAGCTTATCACTGCCAGACCACTTAGAGACACTCAAAATTCTAATTCCCAGCTCTCGTGGATGTTCATATTTGGGTCACAGCTGGTCTCATGTCATGTGCAATGTGTATTCATCAATGGAAAACTAAATAAAATCAATCACATAATAGTGACTGACACAACGTTTCTCATTGGCCAAATTATAGGAATATGTTTAAAAATATAAAGATCTAAGAATCTTTTCTGAAAAAAGTCACAGTTACATGACTCAGTCTTCAAAATCAATGAAAAAATGTTCCCTGAAGCCCCTTTAAGTGTAATTTGCAGTTTAACATTTATAGTTTTGTCATATCATTCTAAATATCCCTCCAAATCTGGGGAGAATCTATTAACCTCTTCTCATTTCATGGGGTAACAAATAGACATTAAGATAGAAACGGAATATTACTTCTATGCTTCAACATCACAACCCTCCAAGACAGCAAGAGTTGACCGGATTATTTTGCATGAAGCAGGGTGAGACTTTTTACTTTGACTCTTAGGAAAAGGAGGGAAAAGAGATAAGAGGAAACTTAAAGGAGGAAAAAAGCCAGAGGGAAAGTGAGGTGAGGAGAAGAAACACACCTGAACAATGGATTGCAACGGGCTTTTTATGCTGGGGATGATCAAGTGAGCCATTTTAAGTTGGTTGTCTTGCTTTTCAGTCATCATGTCCATCTTGGGATAATTTTGAGTTGATATTAATGCAGGAAGTGGATTCTGTGTTTGGGTGGATGCAGGCTGTGATAATGAAATAATTCTAATACCAAAAAGTAGCTTGAACCTGGGGTTGAAGAGTCAATGAAAGAGGCCTAGAAACGTGAGAGACACTGAAAGGGGGCTCTGAGATTTTGGGAGGACTGTTTCATCAATGGCCCTCCACACCCCTTTCTAGCTCAGGAGCTAGAGGACAACCACTGATGTCTTGATTGCTTGCATGGTAAATGCAAGTACACATATTTCTACGCATATGTATATGATGCATTTAAGTGTTTGTTACAGACTTTATTTAACCCTGATAATATTTTTAAGTGAACTTTATTCATAGCCTCTTATTGTACATGAAAAAATAGGGCTCACAAAGATTAGATACTATTTCATAAATACATATAGTTAGAGTATAACATACTTAAATGCAGAGGTGAATAATTCCAAAGCCCCTGAGTCAAAAATTCCATGATATTTACCACTAAAGTTTCTTGTTTTAAATAAATTAGGAGCACCTTGATGGCTCCATTGGTTAAGCGGCCAACTTTGGCTCAAATCATGATCTCAAGATTCATGGGTTCAAGCCCTATGTCAAGCTCTGTGCTGACAGCTCACGGCCTGCTTCAGATTCTGTGTCTCCCTCTGTCTCTGCCCCTCCCTCCCTCATGCTCTGTCTCTCAAAAAAGAATGAAAGTTTAAAAAAAATTAAAATTAAGTAATAATAATCATAGCAAAAACACTTTTTTGTAAGTGTTCTATACACCTACCATGAGCCTGCACTACTTAAAGAGCATATGTGAACTCATTAAGTCTCAGCAATTATGGTCTATTTCTACCATGCTCCTTTCACACCAAGTGCACAGTGTGATTCAGTACCTAGTTCTGGGTCACAATGCTGCCTCCATGAGAATTCAGGATGTCATGCTGGCTGAGTCTCTGGAGTCTCTATTCCTTATTCCTTTGCTTCACGGTACCTCCTTAATGTCACTGAAACCAGTTGAAAGATCCAGGTTCCATAAAAATATCTGTAATTTAGATATTAAACAGCAGTCTCGGATTTTCAGACAGAATCCACCACCAAAATCAGTGTTTCTTTTTTGTTTGTTGTTTGTTTGTTTGTTTGAAATTAGTGCTTCTCAGATTCCAAGATTTCCAAAATAAGATTTAAAACATAACACCAAATGATACTGTATTCCCTATGTGAAAGTTCCTAAGAGAATGAGTCTTAAAACTCCTCATCACAAGAAAAAAATTTGTAACTATGTATGGTGATGGATATTAACCAGACTTATTGTGGTGATCATTTTGCAATATATACAAATACTGAGTCTTTACACTGTACACATGAAACCAAGCTAAGATTATATGCCAACTATACCTCGGTCAGTTCAAAACAACATCAACAAGCAAGGGATAGATTGGGTCTATAAGTAAATGTAGATTTCTGAACTCACTTCCAACATCCTATCTGGTTAGCAAGAGAGAAATCAAACCTTTGATTTTGCATTCTGTTTAACCCATCCAATCCAAAGTTAGTACATTAAATTCAGCTAAGAGACACCTGATGTAGTAGAGAATAAATTCTAGTCATAATGGTGTCAATAACAATTATTGAATGCCACTATTCTCTTCAAAAGGTGGCGAAAGAGTCGATAATTTTCAAAGAAATGTTTCCTTCTCAGAGAACAGTCCCTGCAGTGCTGTTGGCCATAAGACTAATACAAAGTTAATGGAAGTCTAAAAAAAGATTCCTTGTCAGTTTTCCCCGTCAAATGTAAATGGAGAATTTAAACTCTAGAAATGAATTTATAGGGAAAGAGAAATAGTACTCCCACCACCTAATGGAATATTAACACTTGAATAAAGAGTCCATAAATAAACTGAAGTACTCTACAGGAAATGTGATAAAAAGTAAAGGAAGTCTCTATTTCCTGCAGCCTTCTATCGCTAAAACAGAAGCACTTCATCTTGGAAACAGAATATCTTAAACACTGCACAGTTAACACAGTATTTTAATGTACAGTTTAATGTTGCAGGAGTTTTTCAGACCCTAAAACAAAAACAAACACAACAAAAAACCACCATCTCTCCTGATCATTACATAAAAGAACACTTTAACACCAAAACATGAAAAATCATTTTGGTGTTTTGTTTTGTTGTGTTTTGTTTTGTTTTGTTTTGTTTTGTATTTTTCTCATTTTATTACATGCTGTTATTCTTTATCTTCATTACCTAACCTTTTCTAGGGAGTAACTTAATTCTTGTCTGTTGATAGAAGGCTAGGTGACAGAAGATGATCCAGGAGGAATATTAAAAAGCACATAGAGCGTCACCCGGGTGGCTCAGTCAGTTGAGCCTCTCAGTCTTGGTTTCTGCTCAGGTCATGACCTCAAAGTTCATGAGTCCCAGCCTCATGTCCAACTCTGCACTGACAAGGTGGAGCCTGCTTAAGGTTCTTTCTCTCCATCTCTCTCTGCCCCTCTCTTGCTCACTCTCTCTGTCTCTCTCAAAATAAACAAATAAACTTTAATTAAAAAAAAAGAAAAAGAAGCACATAGAGAACTCTCTGTGAAATCAAGGAGACACTGGAATCACACGGGAAAAGTTGCCCAGTGCACTGGCAGGAGGAAGGACCGAGGAAGAGTGCGAGCATCGGGGCCAGCGCTCCACCGCTAGCACAGGCCACGGCTGGCAAAGAGGCCCGGAACCCACCAGCTCATGCATTATCATCATTTCCAGATTTGCTCTTCTTTTCATGTGCTTTAGAGCAAAATGCGGTTTTAAAACCCCATGGTAAATAAACATCATCCTGCGACATCCCAGACCATTTTCTAGAGAAAATAAATGGCGTATTTGCTTGTCTATCTCTGTATGTGTACAAACAGAGGCCTTTGAAGACAACTTGAATATGGATTTCTCGGCCGAGATTTATTCATTACCCTGTGGGTTTGATTATTAAATTGATATTGGAAATACTGATGTTTGTTAATTAATTTTTAAAAGGGTATTTCTGCCCAGCTTTAGAGCTGAGAAAATTCATTTCACTAAATGTCACATGAGAATGGGAAGAAAGAGACACAATTTTTAGACTTCAGTTTTATAATTAATTTTCCCCAAATATAGATTTCTTAGCCAAAAAAAAATCATGGAATTGTGTTCTTTATATGTCTCCTTTCAGAAAGACTAAGTCTAAAGAATTTAAAGGAAACATGAATTTAAGCATTGTTTATTAAACCAAGGAATTGAATTTGTGATTTTATGAATAATAATATTGCTACATTCTTCAAGCTTTTTCTTGTATAGAAATAAAGACTTGGAAATCTTTAGCCATAGATTTCCATAAACACTATTTAATAAACATGTTCCCAGGGCACCTGGGCGGCTCAGTCTGTGAAGTGTCTGACTGGCTCAGGTCATGATCTCATGGTTCAAGTCCTGCATCAGGCCTTGTGCTAACAGTTTAGAGCCTGGAGCTTGCTTCGAATTCTAGGTCTCCCTCTCTTTCTGCTCCTCCCCTGCTCACACCATGTCCCTCTCCCTCTCTCTCTCTCTCAAAAAATGAATAAATATTAAAAAAAATAAGTTCCCAATAAACACGTTTAATACTGACTACTTTGTTCTCAACATTAAGGACAGAATCCATTCTCCTTTTTTTACCCCCTTTTTTATGTGATCCTCCCACAGATTAGCATTCTTATAAACAGTGGTGATGAGATTATGCAGTTCACCACTTTTGAAAATAAAAATCGCTTTTGAAGGGGCACCTGGGTGGCCCAGTTGGTTAAGTGTCTGACTTCAGCTCAGGTCATGATCTCATGGTTCCTGGGTTCGAGCCCCGCGTCAGGCTCTGTGCTGACAGCTCAGAGCCTGGAACCTGTCTTCAGATTCTGTGTCTCCCTCTCTCTCTGACCCTTCCCTGTTCATATTCTCTCTCTCTCTCTCTCTCTCTCTCTCTCTCTCTCAAATAAAAATAGTAAAAGAAAAAAATTTTTAAATCACTTTTTGCTCTGGGTAACAACTGAAAGAATTTACCTATCCCATAACAGCAGATTCGTAAGAATGCCTGTGCTTCATGCCAAATAGCTGACTAAAATTTACCTTTAGTTATAGAACCTTCTTAAAATCCTATAGTCCCTTCTGCCATCTTTCCCTCTGAAACAGAGTTAAGAGACAACTAAAAATTCCAATTCAATGCCGATTTTGTGAGAGAATTGCCCTTGTAATAAACCACATCTTTACTTCTTTTATTATCTGTTCCTCAAAATATCTATCCCCCTATCCACCCATCCTTGCATCCAACCATCTGCTCCTGATAACATGACTGGTTGGATCTTCAAACATAGAGAATTAGGATTAAAAGGAAGAAAACTAACTTCATTATTTTTAAAAAGAAATTTTATTTTATAACCAGACCAGATTTTTGTTCCATTTATATAAAATTGTATTTCAAGGAGACATAATATCATATCTTTGAAATTTTAGATCCTGTAATTTTTTGTTCATTGTCTTAAATGTGATAAATTTTTCCAGTTATATCTTTATGCCACTTCCATGATCAAGAATCTTTAGTGTTTTCCTCATCATCTACTAGATTTCCTGCTAGGGAGGCAGTTTTGTGTTCATCCATTCATTTGTTCCTGTATTTAACATGAATGAATTAATGGAATCATTCAACAATCATACATTGAACCCTTACCATTGCCAATATTATCCTAAATATCGGGAATAAAATGGTGAATGATATTCCATCTCTACCCTGGAGGAACTCTGAACTAGTGGAGACAAATAAGTCAATTTATTTGTAGATTTTTGCATGTCTCCTGTTCCTCTGTGCAACCCAAGCTCTTTGTGAAATACTTTTCTACTATCAGAAATCATGGATGACTTCCTAGAAGTAAATTATGAGTTAAACACAATGATTTTGGACATTGGGGCCCCAATGACCTGGATTTAATTCATCATACAACTAGTCTTGGAGTTCTTTGAGCTTCTCTGTCAGTAAGCAGTTGTTAATAACAACTGTTTTATAAAGATATTGTGAAGATGGGGCCCCTGGGTGGCTCAGTCAGTTAAGTATCCAAGTTCGGCTCAGGTCATGATCTCAAGGTTTGTGAGTTCAAGCCCTGCATTGGGTGCTGACAAATCATAGTCTGGAGCCCAATTTGACTTCTGTGTCTCCCTGTGCCTCTGTTCCTCCCCTGCTCATGCTTTGTCTCTCTCTCCTTCAAAATATATAAACATAAAAAAAACTAAAGATATTGTGAAGAGCATATGAAACAACTATAATCAATTCATTCCTTCAACACATCATTATGGAACCCTTAATATGCCAGGCACGGTAGTGAACAAAGTCCCTGCCTTTGCTCTTTAATAAGGAAGAAAGACAATAAACAAACAAGCAAATATATTTTATTATATATTTATATAATGTCATGTTAGGCAACTTAAAATATTGATAGATTAGCAAAAAGTTAGAGTACAGTTTTAGATGTGGTAGTCAGTGACAAGATGACATATGAGCAGAGTCACAGGTGACCTCTACATGTATAAGAGATACTAGGATGAAGCCATTCTACACACATTCAAAGGCCTTGAGGTGTTAACTTGTTCGGTCTGTTGAAGACACTGGAGAGGGCAGTGCAGCTGAAAGGAGAACAAAATGAGATATCACCAAGGGTACATTATACATGGCCTTGCATAGATGCTTTGGAATTCTGTTTTAAGTGGGTTGGGAACTATTGGTATGTGTTGAACAAGGGCCAAACATGATCTGACTCACAGGTCTCTCTGGCTGTCGCAAAAAAGAAACCTGTGTATATGAGAAGCCAAGGGAAATGTGATTAGTTAGGAAGTTATTACCCTTAGGCTTGGTGAGAGATGACTGTTTTGTAAAAATGCTAAGTGATGGGAAATGGACAGTTCAAAGTATGTTGGAAGGTGGTCCTTACAGCATATGCTGATGGTGCTGGATGTGGGTTTTTTTACTTTTTTTAATGTTTGTTTTTTTTTCTTGAGAGAGAGAGATAGAATGTGAGCAGGGGAGACACAGAATCTGAAGCTGGCTCCTAACTCTGAGCTGTCAGCACAAAGCCTGATGTGGGGCTTGAACTCACAGACCATGAGATCATGATCTCAACTGAAAATGGACTCAGCCAACTGAACCACCCAGGTGCCCCTAGATCAATTTTCTTTCTTAAAATTTTTTTTTTACTTTTTTCTTCTTTCTTAATTTTTATTTATTTTTGAGAGAGAGGGGAGAGAAGGGCAGAGAGAGAGGGAGACACAGAATCTGAAGCAGGCTCCAGACTCTGAGCTGTCAGCATGGAGCCCAACATGGAGCTCAAACTCACTGACCATGAGATCATGAGATCTAAACAGAAGTCAGATGCTCAACTGACTAAGCCACCCAGGTACCCCTCCCTGGATGTGATTATTAATTAGGGACATGTTGGTAAATGTTTAACAAACAACTCTCTCAAAATGAGAAAGTCATTTGTGTTTCACTGGTGTACTGCCAACATGGTTGGGAGCAAGCTATGAATTTGATTTCTCTAAACAGAGTTGGAGAGTGATGTGCCCAGTCCACTGTCCTGAGTCCATGCCAATCAACTCAGCACACCACTTGTGGAAAGCAGCCTTGAAAATGGTCCTCAATGATATTCATGTGGTGATGTAACAATCTCCTCCACCTGAGGATGAACAAAATGCAGCAAAAGGGATTGATTTTAACTTAAAGATTAAATGCCCACAAGACTGAATTTCATCTTGTGTGTACACTCTTGTTTTCTCACTGACTCTCTTGACATACTCATTCTGCCCTCCATCTCTTGGTTCACTCATATTGGGGACAGCAAGCAGCTACATTGTAAAGGGTCCTATTGAGAAGCTCAAATGATGAAGAAGGATCTGAGGCCCCTAGTCTAATAACCCATAAGAAACAGAAGTCTGATACACCAGAAGTCTACTAGAATTGATCCATGAATTCAGCAAAGTCACAGGGTACAAAATCAACATACAGAAATCATTTGCATTTTTATACACCAATAATGAAGCAACAGAAAAAGTAATCAAGAAACTGATTCCATTCACAATTGCAAAAAAAAAAAAAACCCATAAAATACCTAGAAATAAACCTACCCAAAGATGTAAAAGATCTGTATGATAAAAAGTATAGAAAACTTATGAGGAAATTGAAGAAGACACAAAAAAATGGAAAAACATTCCATGCTCATGGATCAGAAGAATAAATATTGTTAAAATGTTAATACTACCCAAAGAAATCTACACATTCAATGCAATCCCAATCAAAATTATACCATCATTCTACTCAAAGCTAGGACAAGCAATCCTAAAATTTATATGGAACCACAAAAGACTCCGGATATTGAAGGAATATTGAAGAAGAAAACCAAAATAGGAGGCATCACAATCCCAGATGCTAGAGTCTACTACAAAGCTGTAGTCATCAAGGCAATATGGTATTGCCACAAAAACAGGCACACAGACCAATGGAATACAGTAGAGAACCCAGAATTGGACCCACAAATGTATAACCAATTAATCTTTGAAAAAGCAGGAAAGAGTATCCAATGGAAAAAAAGACAGCCTCTTTAACAGATGGTGCTCAGAGAACTCAACAGAAACATGCAAAAGAATGAAACTAAACCACTTTCTTATACCATGCACAAAGTTAAACCCAAAATGGATGAAGGACCTGAATGTGAGAAAGAAAACCATCAAAACCCTAGAGGAGCAAGCCGGAAACAACCTCCTTGATCTCAGCACCAGCAATTTCTTACTCGACACACCTCCAAAGGTAAGGGAATCAAGAGAAAAATTGAAGATACAAAGCTTCTGCAATGCAAAGGAAACAATAAACAAAACTAGTAGGCAACCAAAGGAATAGGAAAAGATAGTTGCAAATGACATTTCAGATAAAGGGCTAGTATCCAAAATCTATAAGGAACTCACCAAACTCCACACCTGAAAAACAAATAATCCAGTAAAGAAATGAGAAGACATGAACAGAAACTTCTCCAAAGAGGACATCCAGATGGTCAACAGACACATGAAACGATGCTTAATGTCACTCATTATCAGGGAAAGACAAATCAAAACCACACTAAGATACCACCGCACATGGGTCAGAGTGACTAACATGAAAAAATCGAGAGACTATAGATGCTGGCGAGGATGTGGAGAAATGAGCATCCTCCTGCACTGTTGGTGGGAATGTAAACTGGTGCAGCCACTCTGGAAAGCAGTGTGGAGGCTCCTTAAAAAACTATCAGTAGAACTCCCCTATGACCCAGCAATAGCACTGCTGGGGATCTACCCAAAGGATACAGAAGTGCTGATGCATAAGGGCACATGTACCCCTATGTTCATAGCAGCACTGTCAACAATAGCCAAATCATGGAAGGAGCCTAAATGTCCATCACTGATGAATGGCTCAAGAAGATGTGGTTTATGTATACAATGGAATACTACACGGCAATGAGAAAAAATGAAATCTGGCTATTTGTAACAACGTGGATGGAACTTGAGTGTGTTATGCTAAGTGAAATAAGTCAGGCAGAGAAGGACAGATACCATATGTTTTTGCCCATATGTGGAACAGGAGAAACTTAACAGAGGACCATGGCGGGATGGAAAGGAGAAAAATAGTTAAGGGTGGGAGGCAAACCATAAGAGACTCTTAAATACTGAGAACAAACAGGGTTAATGGGGGTTGGCAAGAGGGGGAAAGGGTGATAATCTTGGAAGATGATACTTGTTGGGATGAGCACTGGGTGTTATATGGAAACCAGTTTGACAATAAGCTATAAAAAAAAGACATGGAATTCTGAAAAAAAAAAAAAAACTATACAGGTGAGTCTGGAAGTGAACCACTCCAACCCGGTGGAGTCTGGGGCTGACTGCAGCCTTCAACAACAGCTCCTGTAGTGTCAAGAGAGACTGAGCCAGAGATCCCCAACTAAGTCATGCCATGACTCCTAACTCACAGAAATGGTACAATAATATGACTTTGAATTTAATCCACTACATGTGGGCAATTTGGAGGAATACATGAGTAATATACACTGTTGGTAAAAGAAAGAGAGAGGTTAGCTTTGATGCCTGAACATCTGGGTAAATATTGCTGCCATGTAGTGAGTGAGGGAACAGTAAGGGAAAAATCATGTTTGGGAATAAAAATAAAAGATTTGGTAAGGCCAGGACAATTGAAGGAACATTTTAACATTCTAGTGGAATGTCAGGTAGATAGTTATTTATATGGATCTGAGTTCAGGGAAGGCATTATGGATAAAAACACAAATTTGGGGGCCATCAGCTTGCCTTTCATTTCATGGAGCCATTTGTATCTTCTAGAAAGTTAAAGCAAGTTGCAGGCTGAGAGGAGAGAACATCGGATATAAAGCAGAGAAGAGAGAAGAAGTGGAAGTCTGGAACCTGTGAGTGTGAGTAAAGGAATTGTTTGAAGAAAGTGTCATCAACTGGGTCAAATATTGTCTCCAAGAGGAGTGGGATGAATATTTAGAATTTACCATTAGATTTGTCATTGTTGAATCCATTTGGGAAGCAGAACATCTGCGCTCAGGTAGTAGTGGTAGAAATAAAGGTCCATGAGAGAATGGGAGGTAACCATATGGAGGTGATAAACATCGATTATTTTTTCTAAGATAATGTTTCCATTATGATGTGCTCAGAGAAATGGAGCAGTGGTCATGGGGACAATATGTCCCTTTGAATGGGAAGAAAGAAAGAGCATGTAGGTATGAGTCAGGATAGAGATTTGGCTGTGAGGGGACCAAGAAGTTACTTCCTGAATGGCTTGATTTTTTTCAGTGAAACATGAAACAAGATCAGGAACTGGAAACTAGAAAGGGTGATGTGTGGTGGAAGTCTAAAGAGCTAGGGGTATGGAAATGAGCCGTTTCAGAAACTGGGACAGTGATAATGAGAAGAACTACATACTAGACTACATACTAGACACACTGCTGGACAATGCTGAGATCCCACTTGAGATTTCCCCATTAAACAATTCAGTGAGAGCAGTCAGCATTTATTTGGCTCATTTTCCCCCAGATACCACCAGCTGCCCTCATGAAGGTGCATAATGCTTTTCTAGATGAATACAAGAATGAGGAATCTTACGAGGGTGTAGAAGCAGTGGAGTATTCAGAAGTGCTGGCAGGGAGTACCCTACTTTCAGGGCTAGCAGAAAATGAGATGTCCCAGAGGCCATGGAGAGCCTCCTCTTTAAATGGAAGCAATATCCTTAGAGTCTGTTAGACTTCTGTTAGAGCAAGACAGTGAAGGAAGTACTCAGAGAAGAAGAGGCTGAAGAAAGGAGGGGTATGACTGATAGACTGAGCAGCACAGGTGGAGAATTTAGGGGAACTGGGAGAGAGGAAGACTGGACGCAGTGAGGAAGTGCACATCCCTATGCACATGGTGGACGCACATGGTTTTGTTGTGTGTCTGATGTAATGGAGATGTTGACATGAGAACATCAGTCTTGAAACGGTGTGTGTGTAGTGGGGGGTGGGGGGGGAGGGCTGCTGTGTGTGGAAGATCAGCTCTGATTTTACCTCCTGCCAAGGAATGTTTCTAGAGCTGGGAGGTGGGGAGGTGGGGTCCCACCTGAGGAACAGAGGGTTCTGCAGACCCCTCACACTTGCTGTGGGGTGACACCAAGGGCACTGTCTTTCAGCCCAGCTATCACAGCAAAATACATTTCCCAGAACGAAAATCAGCATGAAACATTTGTGCAGGAGCATGCATTAATCTTTGAAAGAATTCTGCTTAATCCCTGATTGGGGGGGGTGGGTTATGAAAGGACTCAGCCTGTCGTTTATTTTATCTTGGATGACGAAGGTCTCAGGCAGTGCCCTTCAGCGAAGTGTGTCTGTAAGACATGAAGAAGGCATGAAACACTCTCAGAATGCCTTTTCCCTACATTTGGTTCTTACTGAAGTAAAAACAACAACAACAACAACATTTTGGAAGTCTTATCAAGTTTCTATCAGCTCATTAATATTCTTTTAATCTTCCATTTTCGGCAGTTTAATTTAGTTGATGTTTCTAATTTACATAGAGACAACATTCTTAATTGATTTAATCCTGGCTTCTGTCTTTCTAGCAAGCTTATTGCTATTTATTGATTTTCATTAATATATGCAGACCTCAGATTTCAGCATCAAAATCCAAAAGTTCTCATTTTGAATTGTCTTTCCTTTTGAACTAGACTATAACACTTTTCTCTCTGCCCCTACCTGATTTTGTTAACGTTTTCATTCATTTGTTCAACACATTCATTGAGTATTAATTATGTCCTAGGCAATGTACCAGGTTTGTTTGTTGGGAGGAAATGATAATAAACACATCATATAAAATGATAAGGAAGCATATTTCTGATAAGATCTTAAAGTGAAAACAATCCTTTACAGGAAGAATAGGATGCAGAGATTTGCCAGAACAAGGAACCACACACAGAATTGCCAGTATGGGGGCTGGGAGATCACCAGGAAAATGGAATGGAGCACATGGGGAGGTTAGCAGGGTTCTGTGTATGTGCAACATCGGAGGCCATAAAGCGGAGTGCAGATATTACTCAATAGGGAGAGGAAGTAAATGGAAAAGGTTTTGACAGGCAACTAACACAATTCTCCTTATATGTGACAAAGAGTGCTCAGAATGGCAGCTTTGCTGTCAGTCATAGACCCGTGTGTTAGCACATGGACTACAGAGCCAGAAAGATCTGATTAGAAACCTCACCCCCAATGCTTACCTGTTACAATGTACTTAGGCTTTTTCATCTTTGGATATGTTATCTGTAGAGAGGGAATGATGATAATTTGTGGTGTTGCTTAAGCAATTGAAAGGGTTGTAAAGAACCCAGTGTAATGCTGGCCCAAGGTCGACACTCAAAATGTAAATTTTCTAGAAATTTCATAATTTATATTAGCCAATTCTAGCTTTGTAAGGATGTAACATAAATAATGAATGTAGAAGGCATTTTATTTCATTTAAGCAGGAGAGCAAAACAAATTTATACAATCATTTAACCACTGCCTCAGTCAAAATATAAAACAGCTCCATCTCACTAAGGAAATTGCCTCATGTCCCATTTGATTTATTCCCTTCTTTCCATGAGAGAAGAATTTTCTGGCAATCTCATCTTGGTCTCTCTCTATTGTTCTGCCTTTCCAAAATGTCATAAGAATGAAAGCAGGTCATATGCTCTAAGTCTGTTTGTTTACTCAATATCAATACCCATATCGGTGCACATATCTAGTTCACTTATTTTTGGCTGAGAATATTAATTGTATGCATATATCATAATTCCATCCACCAGTTGATGAGCATGTGAGTTGTTTTCATTTTGGAGCGTCTTTGAATAAAGTTTCTACAAATTTTGCATATAGGTCTTTGTGGAGACATGGGGTAAATTCTTAGGAGTGGAATTGTTGAGTTTCATACTCATGTTTAATTTTGTAATAAACTGTCAAAGAGCTTTCCAACGTTGTCTGTACATACCATTTGGTGTTCATACCAGCAGAGTCTGAGAATTCTAGTTGTTCTGCATACTCCCCAGCATTTGGCTTATTTTTTTAAATTATTTTGTAATGATATCTCATTGATCTTTTAAAGATATAAAACAATTCAGTGTAACCCTACCACATTTATTTGTTAACTTATGTCAAACCACCTAATGTATTCATCTTTCCATTCATTTTGACTTTCATTCACTCTGTAGATATATACTCAACACCCACTAAGAGTTTCTAAGAAGTCTATATTCTAATGATAATAAAATGGGACAACTGCTAGGAGGAGCCAAAGGCTTGATGAGGGTACAATAGTTGCACAGAAGAGATTTGCCTGATTTAGATTAAGTTAAATCTTAAAATGTGAAGGATATCTGTCTGTGATGTAGGAAGATGAAGACAATCCAGAAAGATGATGGATAGAAATGTCTGAAGGCATTAGCTTTTTTAAAGCTACATATAATTTATTTCAAAATTGAGTAGTACAGATATTGCTAACTGAGAACTTAGTCTTCTTTATCTAAAATGTGCAAGTCCAGAGTGGTTGAACATCTCCTAAAACTGGAAATTGTCTTTGCAGACTATCCTTCTGATATATATGATCTTTTTCATATTAAAAAGACTTTCCCCATTACAAAGTATATATTTTTTTTCAGTGGCGGTTGAAAGAGACTGGCATTATTCAAACTCGCATTTCTTTCCAAAATTTAATGTCTGAGGTGTATTATCTATAGTAAGAATGGAGTCCAAGATCCTCAAAGGCAGACTATCGCATGTTTTTGCTCTCAAATGACTAGTTTCCTAATCATGCCCTCTCAGACTTATTAAGTTCATTCCAGGTTGCCTTGACACTTTGACCCAATGCCCATCATTTCTCTGATGATATACAAACCTTGTGGCTGTGATCTATTTTAGATATGTAATTTATTATAAAGGTTGAATAATTTATACAAGGTTCTTTAATTATGCCCATAAGCCTTATCTCTGAAACACTAATATAGAAGAAACTCATCACTGTGGAAGGGGGAAAAGACTTTATTTAAAGTTAGAAGAAGATTGAATTAGTAGGCGCCTGAGTGACTCAGCTGGTTAAACACCTGACTGCAGCTCAGGTCATGATCTCATGGTTGGTGGGCTCAAGCCCTGCGTCAGGTTCTGTGCTGACAGCTCAGACCTTGCAGTCTGTTTCGAATTTTGTGCCTTCCTCTCTCTCTGCCCCACCCCCCACCTTGCTCACACTCTTTCTCTGTCTCAAAAATAAATAAACATTAAAAAATTTTAAGAAAGATTGAATTGGAACAGTGACCATAAATGTGATAGACAAAATTCAAATGAAATTAGATACAAAGAGAAATCAAAATTAATTCAATCTATTTATCTTATGGCATTTTGTATATACATTCCCAAGATATGCTAAATTTAGTTATATATTTCAATTCAACTTAATTCAATAACTCAATTTAATGAAACTTAAAAACACATTAATGGGGATAAAATGATAGCATAAAAGCATCTCCCTAAACTTCTCCCTAAAACCTGTGTAACCAAAATAAAACAAACGTAGAGGAAAAATCCCATAAACATTGATATTGTATCAGTCAGATTAGGCTGCAGTAACAAACAACTCCCAAATTCAGTAGCTTACCACACAAATATTTAAGTTTTCATTTTCATTAAATATTGGATGTAGTTTTGTGTAGCTCTGTTCCACATCATTTTTACTCTGCAATCCAGATCCATACCTGGAGACAACAGAGGGAAGAATCTAGAGAAAAAACTGGCATTTATAGAAGTGAGAAAAAAATTTTGTGTGGCTCTTAAAATATCTGCTCAAAAATGGTATTGAGACAGCTTCTAGGCTAATATTCTTTTTATTTTCACTCCACTGACTAAATCAAATAATAAACTCAATTGGAAAAAATAATAGCCCAAATAAGGTACTGGGACTACATCAGAATAAAATGCTTCTGCACAGTAAAGAAAATCCTCAACAAAATAAAAGGGAACTGCAGAATGGGAGAAGATATTTGTAAATGACATATCTGATAAAGGGTTAGTATATTAAATATATCAATAATTGATACAACTCGGGGCGCCTGGGTGGCTCAGTCGGTTAAGCCTCCGGCTTCGGCTCAGGTCAGATCTCACGTTCGTGGGTTCGAGCCCCGTGTCAGGCTCTGTGCTGACAGCCAGCTCAGAGCCTGGAGCCTGCTTCAGATTCTGTGTCTCCTTCTCTCTCTGCCCCTCCCCCTCTCATGCTCTGTCTCTCTCTGTATCAAAAATAAATAAAACATTAAAAAAAAAGTTTAAAAAAAATAAAAAAATAATTTATACAACTCAACACCCAGAAAACAAATAATCACATTAAAAATGGGCAGATGATGTGAACAGGAATTTTTCTAAAGAAGACATATGTCACCAACAGATACATAGTAAGATGTTTATAACCACTTATCATCAGAAAAATGAAAATCAAAACTACAGTGAGATGTCACCTCACACCTGTCAGAATGGCTAAAATCAAAAACACAGGAAATGACAAGTGTTGGTGAGTGTGTGGAGAAAAAGGAACTTTGTTGCACTGTAGATGGGAATGCAAACTGGTGCAGCTACCCTGGAAAACAGTATGGAGGTCCTGCAAAAAGTTAAAAGTAGAACTATCATTCAGTCCAGTAATCACACTACTGGGTATTTTCCCCCAAAATATGGAAACAATAATTCAAAGGGATACATTCACCCCTATGTTTATAGCAGCATTATTTACAATAGCCAAATTATAGAAGCAGCCCAAATGTTCATGGATAGATGAATGGATAAAGATATGGTGTGTGTGTGTATGTATATATATATATGAATGACACACACACACAAATATATATACACACTTGTATGTATATGCGTATACTTGTATATATGTATATATACAATGGTATATAAGGTATATATACAATGGAATTTTATTCAGTTATAAAAAAGAATGAAATCTTGCCACTTGCAACAACATGGATGGAGCTAAAATGTATCATGGTAAGCAAAATAAGTCAGTCAGAGAAAGATAAATCTCATATGATTTCACGAATAGATGGCATTTAAGAAACAAAACTAAGGAGCAAAGGAAAAAAAGAAAGTAAGAAACAGACTCTTAACTATAGAACATAAACTGAAGGTTAACAGAGAGAAGGTAGGTGGGGGGATGGGTGAACAGGTGATGGAGATTGAGAAGGGCACTAGCGCTGAGCACCAGGTGTTGTATGGAAGTGTTGAATCACTATATTGTACACCCAAAACTAATATTACACTGTGTGATAACTACACCTGAAACTAATATTACACTGTGTGATAACTATACTTAATTTTAAAAGTTTTTCAAAAGAAGAAAATAAAATATTCCAACAGCCATGGATGTGGACAATATGGACGTGTTTGAAAAAACAATGAATATATTGAATGAAAACTTATACACACACACATTTTCAAAAGTCAAAGAATGTTTTTTTAAATGTGGCAAAAATATATCCAATTTGAAAGAGTTTAAGAGTCTTTCAATTGGGTTATTTCAGTTGAAAAAAAATTCTGAGATCCTAAGAACTATGAAATATCAAGACAAGGTCATTCACTATTATAAAAAATCAAATGTAGAAAATTAAAAATGCCACTTATTGCCTTTAGTTTTGAGGGTCAGTTAAAGAAGAAAAATGGATTTTAGAGGTATTTAAATTGTTATTATTGAAACATAGCTAGATCTTTGACCAAGTGGCATTGTGTTTTCTGACTAGGATTCTTAACATGGGGATGAAATATATTGACTCTAAAGAGAAACATTTTCTAGTCTTTGGTGGACCAAAATCAAGAAGTGAGGGAAGAACATGAGAGACACGAAAATTGTTCCTTGCTTAGAGTCATTTTCCCCTCTGTCAACTGATGATAGTGCAAGGCCATTCTTCCATTTTTGCCCAACAGAAAACTGGTTGACAAGTGACCCTCCCAGTAAACAAGAGAAAACCATGGGAAAAGTTCCCTTGTGGACCAGCCCACAAACGCATGTCATTCTCCTTCTTCTAAATTAACAAGTTTAATAATATAATCCCAAATAATTCAGGATGTCACATTATATTCAAAATGGAGAAGTCTAAGTGCCCAGGAACATAGAAAGGGGGATCCAAAAAGAAACCAAACAATACTTTGAGACAAATGGTAGTTTTTTAGGTCTGGGCAGTAAAAATTTGAATAATCAAAACTAAAGTATGGATCTCATGAAGAAATTGTACAGTGCAAAAGCAAAAATAATAAACTTAGCATACAAGAGACATATGGAAAACTCTTGGAGACTAACTCCATAAATCAGAGTGAAATTTTACACAGGAACTGCTTTACATGGACATCAAAGAAGAGTGGCCTGGAGGATTAATGAGACAGGAGAGCAAATTGAGATGAATCTGAAATCAACTGACATTTAAAAAAGGAAAATAATTCCCGTGAAAAATTTACAACTACCTGAAAAATAGTAAGGGTGGAACTGACATGGCAGAAAGTTGAGTTTGAGACTTGGAAAAGGATGTACAGATGCTGAAACCCAATGAATGGAGACAGTGATGGTGATGAGGATATTGCTTGAACATATGCAAATCTAGTCACACACCTAAGGCATGAGCATAGACTCTTTGAACGGAGGAAAGATAGACTTAAAAAAACCCTATAGTCCAGGACCAGATATATACCTGGAAAAGGTTTTTCAGGTAACTTTCAAGGGAAGTTACCGTCTAGCAATATGTCATTTTATTAAGAAGAAAAACCCAAGAATTTAATCAAATATTTAAGAAATATACAAAGACTCTGCAATATGCCTCAACTATAAGCTTGTCCTTTCTAAGATTTTAAAAGAGATCAAAATCCTTTTTCTGTATTTGAAAAGGCCATATACTACCTTTGCCCTGTGAATAACTATCTACAGCTGATTGTGATTCAGAAGACACTCTATGCTCAACCTCAGGGAGATTTGGAGACCTGAACTTTGTAATGTAATTTAAGAAAGTGATATGCAACTGCAAGGTTTTTTCCTTAAGAGGATATATAATGGTAAGATAAATGCCTGTTATTAAAGATCATTTAGTAACTCTCTGTTTCTCATGTGCATTGAATGCAGTACTTTTATTTTTCCTATTATATGATTCATGAGATATTAATTGCAACACTATTAGTGAGAAGAGAATGTCAGCATTTACAGATTCCTAAGGAAAAAGTCACAAACCCCTGATGCTAGGTCCCCCCAATCTAAATTCTACCCTGAGTTCCAGGTTTCTACATCTATTTGTGTATTTAACAGTCTCCTACTTGAATATCCGATAAGCCCTGCAAACAGAATATGTCAGTGCTGAACAAATAATCTTTTCTCCTATAACTCCTATACCTACACTGTTAACACAGTTAATAACAACCCCATTTCTGTTTCTGATTCTTTCTCTTTCTCTCACACTTTAGAGTCAATGAACTAGAATTCTATCCTCTCTATATTCAATATAAATTCAGGGTTTTTGTTTTTTTTTACCATCTCCTCTATTATTATCATGATCAAATTACCATTATTTCTGATCCAGATGATTGCAAAATCCTCTTAGTTCTCTAGTTAATTATATTTGTTTTCTCTGTTCTTTGTTTGGTAGCAAGAGAGATCCTATAAAATATGTTAGCTCCTGTCATTCTTCTACTCAAAGCCACCTAATCACCTTTTATGCAAAATAAAAACCAAGGGGCTTATATGGTCTCTATTATTTCACATAACGTGTCCCCAGTTCCTACCACCACTCCACCAACATTGCCTTTTAGTCTCCCACACGCTTCTATGCTCCAGCCCACTGGCCTCCTTGGTGTCACTTGGCATGCCTGAAACTCTCCATGTGGATGTTCATGCTTGCTCTTCTTCTCCTTTGGAACACTCCACTCACCAATGCTGGTGACTGTCTCCATCTACTTGCTCAAAGGTAGATGTCTCAGCAGCAATGTCTCTAGTCACCATATTTAAGTAACTGCACTCCAACCTTCCCTGAGCTCCCTTGCTGCTTTATTTTTCTATAGTGTTCTCATAGGCACCTGCTCTCCTAACTCTTAAATTATTTATTTAATTTCTCTCATAAGACAAAGTATGAATGCTAGGAGAACAGATAGTTTCACCCATTTTTTGTTCAACTGCAGTCTCAAATCCTAAACCAATGCCTTGCACAGAGAGATGGATACTCAAAAAAAGTTGCATTGGATGAATAAATGAACCCTTCTAGGGAAACATTGCCAAGCTTTAGATCTGTAGGACCTCAAGAATAAACCTCATGTTCTTTTCTAAAAAACAAATAAACCATTCAATTTACGCTTGTCTTTCTCTTCCAATTTAGTCCACACAGACCAAAGAGGTCAAGATAAAAGAAAACGAATAACAGAAGAAAAAATAGTAGGGCATTAATTATGCTAAGACTAAAGAGATGATAAAACCTATTTAGAAATATGTAATATAAATGCCAAGTATGAGTTAATAATGTAGAGACATATTGTAAAAAATACTAATAAATGCTGAATATAATATTTTAGGTTACTCAAATGAAACACATAAAGTTAAAGGGTGGCAAAGTTAGTGAGTAAGTTTATGTTTCACAAATATTTCATCTCAGACAAAAGTAGAAATTGAGCACATAAAATATAAACATAGTATATAAATGAAGTATACACATAGACATACAATTATATTACCATGATTATTTGACCCCAAAAGTTAACCACTACCCAATTTTGCAAGCATTGTAGGATTTAAAATCAGAGGGCGGGAGTTGTGTATGCATGTGGCCGTGGGAGGGTTAGGGAGATGGTTGGTATGTGAAGAGAAGGAATTGAAGAAAGAGAAGAAATTGACCATAAGAAGCAAAGTAGGAAAATAAAAAAGAAAGATGCCATTTCAAATGAATAATAAATATCTACTATAAAACAAGAGAGGGGACACAATAAAATATTTCAGTTAATATCAAATATTAAAGGACTGAAGCTCTCCATTGAAGATAGTCACACTGGCTTAAAAATGATTTAAGTATATGTAGTTATTAAAAATGATAAATAAAAGATAAAAGTAGATGATAAATAAAGCCAGTGTGAACTCAATACTAATATTAAAACTATAGCTTAAAATATTCCACTGGAAAAGTAATAAAATACAAAGATAGAAAACAATTAATGAAAAGTTATAACAATCGGAAATCTTAATACATCAAATAACAGGAGTCTCGCTACATGAATGAAAGGAAACTTTGAGGGGCATCTGGGTGGCTCTGTTGGTTTAGCAACCAATTCTTGATTTTGGCTCAGGTCGTGATCTCATGGTTCATGAGATCAAGCCCCACTTTGGGCTCTGGGCTGATTCTGCAGAGCCTACTTTGGATTCTCTCTCTCTTCCTCTTTCCCTGCCCTTCCTCTGCTTGCTCTTTCTCTCTCAAAATAAGTAAATAAACTTAAAAAAGTAGATTTTTATTTTAAAAATAAAAATGGCATTAATAAATGTTTAAGTAAATCTTAAGAATTCAATAGATCAAAGATAACCACAACAAATATTCTAAGGAATGTTTATAGGATATAGCCTTAATAATAACAAAATAAAACCAGATATAAACATGAAAAAAACTGGCAAACCAAATCTGAGAAACAAACAGTGAGACCATTTGAAAGTTAAGAAAGATTTTCCTTAAAAACAATTCAAGGGTGACAACTACTTGGAAAGTAACAAAATTAGACCATTTTACAAAAAAAAATGTTTAGGATGGAGCCTGGATATTTTCTGAGGAAAATTTCTCATCATAAATGTTTTTATTAGTAACATTAAAACCTAATAACAAACTTACATAAAACCAGAAATAATTCAAAACAAATTATAAGGAGAATTTAAGAAATATAAGAAATTAAGTAAGTTAGTAAAATTGGAAAAAAAAATGTTTCAAAGATTAAATAAACAGTTCTTAACTTTCTTTGAAATGACCAATCCATAGATAAACTCCTAGTATGACTATTTAAACCATGGGAGGAATAAAAAAAAACAAAACAGAGAATCAACCATATATTTAGGAGAGATTATATGAGGCTTGAGGGAGCAAAATGGGGAAAGGACTCTCCTCTGTGAGAGCCGCCCCTGCCCACCTGTCCCCAGCTGAGCACAGGGGAGGGAAGGGTAAAGATCCAGGGTAGCATATGTACTATGAGAAACCAGTGGTATGAAGAAAAAACGTAGTCTGGGAGGAGCGACATGCATTGGGAGAAGCCTTCATTTAGGAGTCTTCTGTTTGCTCGTTGCACCAGGAGGAACATCACCTGCCTAGGTACTGCTAACAGGTAGAGAAGCCACAGGACCGGCTCCGCCTGACAAAGGAAGCTTCTCCACTGCAACGAGGAGCCCTGGATAAGTCCTCCTTTCTTCCCTGTCCATAAGCCCACGGCTAGGGGACTCACAAAGACTACTAACTAGTGAGGCAGCAAAGAGGATGCCAGGGTTCTGTTAAGCAAAGAGTGAATTCCATGTGCCCAGTCTGTTTTAATGGGAGCTCTTGGAAATCGGACACACCCCTTAGTTCATATTGCCAGGCGATATAGCTGATAGTCAGAGTGGATAAGAATTCACATGGAAAGGCATCTATTTATAAATGAAGGTAAGAAACCAAACAACTGTTATAAAACCTAATAGAATCCATGCCATGAATATACAATTTAATTAAACCTAATCCATGTAGAATATTGGCAATACGAAACAGGAACACACAGATATATGGAGGAACCAAGAAGAAAAACTGAGGTAATTAATATAAGGCCTTGGTTTGTGAGCATAATTCGTTCTGGAAACATGCTTGTCATCCAAAGCACTTGTATATCAAAGAGATTTTCAAAAACCATTGGCTCAGTTGTGATCATGTGATGTTGACACTACTTGTCTTTGAACACATTGCTCATTTATCAAGTTAAAATTTACTAGGAATGCTTTCTCATCTTGCAAAGCACTCAGAGAACAAGTTACTAGCAATCCAAGGTTTTATTTCTTGTATAAACACACACACGCACACACACACGCACACACACACACATTATATACAAGTTATAAGAGGCCACTATGTGGAATCAAATAGTAAAATAGATAGAGCTAGAGAATAAATTAATGAACATGAGACCAGATCAAATAATTTAAGAAAACATGAGAGTAGAATGTATAGACATTCTTTTTCAAGCTAAGAAATAGGGGTGCCTGGGTGGCTGAGTCAGTTAAGCATCCGGCTTTGGCTCAGGTCATGATCTCATGGCAGTGGGTTCAAGCTCCATGTCGGGCTCTGTGCTGACAGCTCAGAACCTGGAACCTATTGTGGATTCTGTGTCTCCCTCTTTCTCTGACCCTCCCCTGCTCATGTTGTCTCTCTGTGTCTCTCAAAAATAAAATAAAAAACATTAAAAAATTTTTAAAAAGAAATAAAAGAGATACAAGAAGAGATGAACATTTCAAACACAGGAGTGAAAATAAATAGATATATGTAAAGGTAAATAAAAGAAGAATTATTTGAATAATAACTTTTTTTAATTACAAAAGTTGAAATATCTCAGTTTGAAAGAAATAATGGAATGACAAATACAATGATAGGAAAAGAGATCTATCCAGCAACATTTAAGAAGGTGAAACACAAGAGGAAAATTCCAAAACCCTTCAGGGATAAAGAACAGATCTCCGTGAAGCTTCAGTATTTGGATGTTATCAGACATCTCAACAACAACTTCGGATGTCAGGGGAAAGATGGTAACACTGTCTTCAAAGTTCAAATGACTTTGAGGCTGGAATTGTATATTCAGTTACAGTATATTTTAAGTAGGGGAAAGCGATAAGGATATTTTCAGGAATTCAGCACCTTAGATTGTTTGTAATATAAAATTTCACTTTGAAAATGCTTTGGAGAAGGTTTTCCAGCAAAATGAAAACAAAACCAAAGGATGCAGTGAAAAAGGAAGAATGAATAAATAATTGGTAAGATGTATAAAGGAGCAAGAATTTAAAACTGTATATCATGTAGTATATAGCATTACAAGTTCAGGAGATAAGAGCAGCACACGTGTGGAAAGAAAAGTCGGTGCAGAGTGAGAACTTTCTGAAGTGCTTGGCATGTTTATGGGAGAAACAAACTTTATTAAAGATAACAAAATCAGCAGGGAAAAGATAAATACAACAGCACTGAAGAAAAAAAAATATATATATAGCTTTCAAATAATTGGAGTAAACTATTTCTACGCAATGAAACTCAAAATAGGAAAGAGAAAAGCATGACAATTAAAAAATATGTGAAACCAAATGGCAGAAAAGAGTTCTGATAGTAAGAGAAATTATGGACCTACAGGTGGTTTTAACTTATTAACTCAAAAAATTGTTCTACTGTTTAAAGAAACAAGATAAAATATGTTGCCTGCAAGAAGATTTAAAAAAAAGAAATACAGAGGGGCTCCTGGGTGGCTCAGTCGCTTAAGCGTCCGACTTTAGCTCAGGTCATGATCTCAGGGTTCGTCAGTTCAAGCCCTGTGTCAGGCTCTGTGCTGACAGCTCAGAGCCTGGAGCTGCTTCATATCCTGTGTCTCCCTCTCTCTCTGCCCCTCTCCCACTTGCACTCTGTCTCTCTCTCAAAAATAAATTAACATTAAAATATACAGAGAATTTGAAAAGAAAACATAAAGTAACTCAGCAAATATGAAGCAATCTTTGTATCTTATGAAATGGAAAATAAGCAAACATTATAAAATACTGGTAAATATATATTATTTTAGAAGCACATATGTATCTAACAATACAACCTTTATAAAATAATTGTCAGAATTTATAGGTAAATGAACCATTTAAATGTGGTAGCAATATTATAAAATAACCTAAGAAAGGGATAGACTGAACAAAAAATAAGCAATTATATAGAAAATTATAATAGCAAGATTGGTAAGATTTTTAAAAAACAATGAAAAGTAATATACTATAAATAGAGAACAGAGATTCTTTTTGAGTACAGGAACATACATAAAAGTAGACTATATTCTAAGACAGGGAAATGAAAGTCTCAATATGTGTCATAAACTCACCACCACGGAGAATATATTTGCTGACCTCAATGTAAAAGGATAGTATAAACTACAAACAAATGGAGAGAGAAATAATCCTCATATCTGAGAAGGAAAATGCATACTAAAAAGTAACCCCTATTTCCCAAGGAAAATTATGGAAAAACCTCTTTTTATACAAATACTGAACCACAGCTAAAGTAGTCTCAGAAAAAATGTATAATTTTAAATATTGAATTCATTTATCAGAAAACAAGAGTCTGAAAATAAATGAGCTGATTTCCGAGTAGACTAATTTTCTAACAAAATTTGTTCTTACCCTTTGTCCATAGCAACAGAGAGGTAGTTAGAGCCTCAGTCCCCATGGGAACAGTAATGCCTGGTTCCTCTGGCAGAATATAAGTGAGAATGACATAGGCATTGTTTTGATCCCAAAGTTCTAGCAACATGGGTTCTGCTCTGGTCACTGAGGTCTTCCAGATGGATAAACCAACGGTCATGTTGCTGCTAGAGAACTCCATTTTCTCTTCAGTGATTTCTCTGCCCTCACTCGTCTCTCAACCCAATTCCCAATGAAGCCTAAAGAGTGATCTTCTAAAAATATAAGACAGAGAAGATCATTCTTCATAAAACTCTATAGTGAGTTCCCATCTCAGTAAAAAGCAGCATCTTTGCAGTGCCATAAACAATGCACTTGTACTAGGTGCCCCTGTCCCCCAGCACCTCATCTGCCAGTCCTCTTCCTCTATACCTGGCATATTGCTCTCTAATTTTGCCTTAAAAATGCCAAGTATTTGTGGGACACCTGGGTGGCTCAGTCAGTTAAATGTCCAACTCTTGATCTCAGCTCAAGTCATGATCCCCACATGGGGCTCTGCACTGACAGCACATAATTTGCTTGGGATTCTCTCTCCTTCTCTCTCTGCCCATCTGAGGCATGCGCTCTCTCTCTCTTTCTCTCTCTCTCTCTCTCTCTCTCTCTCAAAATACATAAATAAACTTAAAAAAATACCAAGCAGTTGTGAATTTTAGGACTTTTTAAGTGTATGTTCTATCTATAATGTTCTGTGCCTAGATGTCTACATCTTTCAGAATTTTGCCCAAATTTTGTTTTAATGAGGGCTCTATCTAAATTGCACCCTACACTTTCTTATCCAACTTAACTTGTTCTTATTTTGCATAGCACTTACCCCCTTCTCCCTTACTCTTCATGGTAACAATTTACTATGTTTCTGTTTACTGTCTTTCTTTACATAAGCTTCATTGGGATTAGGAGTCTATCTATTTTCTTCACTGTTATATTCTAAATGCGTTAATAATTTCATATAAATGTAATACCTCAAGCAGTGGCTGGCACATAATAGGTGCTCAGTAAATATCAATTAAATAAATAAACAAATGGTAAAATGTACAGCATTCAAAAAATAATTTTGAGACATTATTAGTTAATAGTATGGAAAAAAACACCAAGAAATAGTATTCTCACTTCATACTATTCCAAATGCTAATTTGCCATTGTATTAATGTTTTAAATATAATGAACAAAACTTTAAGATTTTTGAAAGAAGATAGGAAATTAGCTTTATTACTTTAATTAATTTCCTAAATAAGACAAAATGGCACTGGCATAGTAAGTGAACTATATAAAAAAATAAGATCCATGAAAGTTTTTAAAGAATAAGCAGAACAAAATGAAAATCCAAACTACAAATAGGAAAAATATTTGCCACAAATACATCCTGAACAGGATTAGGATTCAGAGTATGAAAGGAGTTTTTATAAATCTACAAGAAAAAAAAAGTCCAATATAAAAGGCAGAAGACATGAACAAGTGTTTCACAAGAAATGAAACACAAAGGCCTTAAAATGCATATAAAGGTGTTCAACATGGCTCATAATTTTGGAAATCCAAATTAAATAAAATTGACATCAGCTTAAATGCTAGTCTGACCAATAAATGAAAAACTATGTAAAACAGGATGTCATTCCATGACCAGTGTTGGCAAGGATGAAACGTGAGAGGTATTCTCATACAATGTTAGTGGTGATATCTGCAGTTACAAAATACTCTTAAAAACACCCATGTTAGTGCATTACATGAAAATGAAAATTTAAGAGTGATGAGTATTGTGTAATCCATTTTTATTAAAAACATTGAGAAGGAGGTGCCTGGGTGGTTCTGTCAATTAAAAGTCTGACTCTTGGTTTGGCTGAAGTCATGATCTTACCGTTAATGAGTTTGAGCCCCACGTCGGGCTCTGTGCCAACAGTTCAGAGCCTGGACCTCATTGCAGATTCTGTGTCTCTCTCTTTGCCCTTCCCCTGCTTACACTCTGTCTCTCTTTCTCAAAAAGTAAACAAACAAACAGAAAGAATTTTTAAAAATTATAAAGAAAAGGATACAAATATCAGTGACAAAAATCTCATAAACTCAAAATACAAAAATGTTTAATCCTATGGATACACTTTGAGCAGTTCACATTGATATGATGCCTGTTTTAGACATAGTTTAACTGGAGTATAGACAGAATTTAAACTGGAGTATAGAAGTGTCGTGTCCCGACCCGGCCAGCAGGGGGGAAAATCCTCGCGGGTTCTTCATCCTGAGGGAGGGAGAGAAAGGGCCGGAGGGAGACGCAGAGAGTGAAGACAGCACACGGTTTCTGATCAAGCCTCTTCTTTTTTATTCAGAAAACACTGTATCTTATATAGGTTTTTTGGCGGGAGAACAAGGCAGCTGACCTAGGTCGGTTGCTAGGAAACAGGGTTAAGGGATTTAGGCTGGGGTAGAGATGGAAATAAACTAAAGTTTTTAGCACAGCACTGAAGGGCCGATACCACCCTGCCTGCGGGCGACTGATCTTTGTTCTTCTGGCTTCTCCTCTGACAGGGAGGGGCGCTTCCCTGCCTATTTTTGTAACTCCCCTCAGGGAGTGACATATTCGGCTAGCAAATGACCAAACAGCTGAATCTTTGCTTTGCCCCTTCCCACATAGAAGAGTTAATATTTTCATCTAATGTATTTTTGTTTCCCTCGCTCGTTATGTGCATTAACTGATTTATAAAGAAAAACTAAGAATATTTAATATTTATAAAATAAGAAATTTCAAAACATTTTATTGTGTTTGGAAACAAATCAAAACAATGCCTTAATATATGATGCAAATGGGTTTTTAAGGAAAAATGCTTTGAAAAGCAATGCAATAGGTAAACAAAATCAGCGATTACACAAATATAGAGTTTGTTACAATTATTTACTTCAAAAATAAATGTGTTTTTGTAACAAAAGTATAAATAAAATAACCAAACTATTTGGAATTTAGGAAGATTTTTAACTTTTTTTTAATGTTTTATTTATTTTTGATACAGAAAGAGACAGAGCATGAGAGGAGGAGGGGGCAGAGAGAGAAGGAGACACAGAACCAGAAGCAGGCTCCAGGCTCTGAGCTAGCTGTCAGCCCAGAGCCTGATGCGGGGTTTGAACCCACAAACGTGAGATCTGACCTGAGCCGAAGTCAGAGGCTTAACTGATTGAGCCACTCAGGTGCCCCTGGAAGTTTTTAAATAATACTTGCATCATATAAGACATCAAACTTGCAATTATAGAATATTTAGATTTTAAATTAAAATTGGAGCAGCATGTGTAATTCCCAGAATTCGGGAGTCCCCCAGAAATGAACCACCAGAGTCCAGAGTCAAAGCCAAAAAGCAAGGGTCATTTATTGCAGGTTCGAACCCGGGCCTCTGCTCACTCCAAGCTGGTGGAATGGAGAGAGCCAGAGAGCCCGAACAAAGGTGGGGTAGGACTTTTATGAGTTTGGGAAGGGGGAATTACAGGAAATTGTGACATAGGTACAGTGATCCAATTAGTATTATACAATATTATTGACAGCAGGTTTAACCATTCACATTGCCTAGAGTACTTGTTACTTTTGGTGGGACCCAATCACAACATTTAGAGTATTGACCAATCACAGAGTGGGCCCAGGACCCTCACGTAGGGTGTGACTAGGACCTTCATGTAGGGTTTGACTAGTCTTAACCTCCATCTTTAGGCCCACCCCCAGAAATGTTAATGGTGTTAGCTGGCCTGCAAGGTCAGAGGGGAAACCCGAATCAAATCTGAATCCTTACACACGTATAACACCTCTATGATGTGCCCCAAACTATACTTCAGTGAAAACCATATGCAACCCCCTTATAGTGCTAAAGTAGATGTAATTTGAAGCTCATGTGAGCTAAGTTTTGCATGTTTGACATAGCAAAAGAACAACATAATAAGTGAAAGTAATTGCATAGGCAAAAGTAGAACTTATTTTATTAGAAAGGAAATTAACTTTACAATTGATAAATATAGGAGCACCTGGGTGGCTTAGACAATTGAGCCTCCAACTCTTGATTTCAGTTGAGGTTTGGTCATGAGATCAAGCCCCCTGTGAGGCTTAGCACTGAACATGGAGCCTACTTAAGATTCTCTCTTTCTCCCCCTTTGCCTGTCTCCCCAACTTGTGCTGTCTCTCTCTCTCCTGTTCCTCTTTCTAAAAATAAAAAAAGATAAATCTAAGTTGTTAAACTTTGAAAATCATCAAGAAATTAGACAAGAAAACACTAGTATAAATAAGCAAAAGTTACAAAGAAAAATATACAAAACAACATTCAAGGTAGAAAGAATAGTAAAACAAACCAATGGCACAGCATAGAAAGCCCAGAATATAGTCAATTGATCTCTTACCAAGATGGAAACACAATACAATAAAGCAGATAGCCCTTTCAACAAATGGTGCTGGTACAATTGGACATCTATATGCAAAAATTTATAAATAAATCTAGACACAAAACTGATACTCTTCACAAACATTAACTCAAAATGGATGATACACCTAAATGTAAAATACAAAACTGTAAACTTCCTAAAAGATAACAGCAGAGAAAATCTGGAGGGCCATAAAAGAAATCATTGTTGAGCTGCACTTGATGAAAATTTAAAACTTCTGCTTTGTGAGAGATAATATTAAGGTAATTGAAGGACCACAGAATGGGAGAACATATTTTTAGAAACACACTTTTGATAAGGGCTATTATCTTAAATTCTTAAAGTGTGACAAAGAAAAGACAAACAACCCTAAGTGTGCCAAAGACCTGAACAAGACATTTCACCAAAGAAGATACAAAGGTGGTAATTAAGCATATAAAAAAAATGTTCCACATCATACGTCATCAGAAAAATGCGAGAGAAATTAAAATAATCATGAATAACACCACATGGCCATCAAAATTGGAACTTTGACAACAAACGCTAATTTGTTGTGGACCGACAGGATCTCTCACATTGCTGGTGGTAATGCCAAATGTTACAGCCAGTTTGAGAGACAGTCATTAATTCCCTACAAAACTAAGTCTATTCTTATCCATTGATCCAACAGTTACAGTCTTTGATATTTACTCAAAAGGAGTTGAAAAATACATGTCCACACAAAAACCTGCAAATGGATATTTATAGTACCTTTACTCATAATCATCAAATGTTGGAAGAACCAAGGTGCCCTCAACAGGTGAACTGACAAACTGCGTTGCATCAGATAATGGAATATTTTGTTCAGTGCTAGAAGGAAATGAGCTATCATGAGATAAAAAAGACATAGAGGAAACTTAAATACATATTACTCAGTGAAAGAGGTCAGTTTGGAAAAGCTATATATTGTATGATTACAATTATATGATATTCTAGAAAAGGCAAACCTGGAGACAATAAAAAGATCAGTAGTGGCCAGGTTTGGGGTAGGTGGACGAGATGACTAAGCAGAGCACAGAGGATTTTGAGGCCGGAGACAATAACTTGTGTGACACCATAATGATGGATAAACATGTCTATCATTGTCCAAACACACTGAGGGTACAACAGCAACAGGGAACCCTAAGATCAACTATGGTGTCTGGATGACTATGGTGTATCAGTATAGGTAAAGACAAAGCTACAATACAAAATAAAGCCTTCTAAAAAAATAGCTAAACTAGAAGTTAATACTCAATTAAATAACAAGAGATACAATCAACTAAAGTATTCAAAAGGACATTATACTAACTAATATTAATGCAGTTTAAGATATATATGTAAAGGTTACTATATGAAAAATGTGAACTGTTTGCATTAACAAAGGTATAAATTTTGGAAGATATTTATAGAACTGTAAATAAATCGGAAAATAATTAACACCCTTGGCAAAACTCTTGACAAATGAGTTTTTACTACACTTTTAATTTTAAAAAATCATTTAGTCAGTAACTCCCAAGAATAGAAGTTAGTGTCACAACTGTTTTTCAAGCTTGTAAAACTTTTCATCACAAACCTACAAAGATGTGGAAAAAAGAAAAAGAAAAATATCCCATTATTTCATTTGTTAATGGAAATCCAAAAAATTCAAATAAACCATGGAAAATAAAACCCCTTAGTGTAGTAAAGTAATACTCTATGATCAAGTAATATTCATTTTGGAACAAACAAATGATTCATTCTCATGACATCTATTTATAGCATTCATGTTTTCTTTAGGTAAAATAGAGTAGTAGGATTATTCTAAGAGATATTGAAAAAGAATAATGATATTCAATATCTAATCCCATTTTTTAACATTTATTGTTTAGAGAGAGCACTCATATGCATGAGCATGAGTGGGAGAAGAGCCAAGAGGGAGACAGAGAATCTGAAGCAGACTCTGGGCTATCAGTACAAAAACCCCAAGTGGGGCTCATACCCAGGAAGCATGAGATCATGACCTGGACCCAAGTCAGAGGCTCAACCAACTGAGTCACCTAGGTGGTCCCTATCTAATTCCATTTTTTAAATGCACCCTAAGCAAATTAGCAAAAGGTCGTACAATGTGATTTTTTTAATAATTAAGAAAATATTAATAATAATAAAAAGGTGAATGATAATCTAAAATGCTAGCCAACTGAGTTATACAAGTAAGTTAAACTAAGAATAATAATATAAAGAAAATGAAGAAAATGTTATTTGAAAGTAATGTAATTCCCCACTGGAATACATAGAAAATCAAATTTATAACATGCATAATTATGGCATCAGCACGGAGGTCAATGTCAAAGCAAAAATACTCAAATCATTCAATTTCTGACATATACTTACTAGCTAAGTAGGCAAAAAATTATAAAAGTAGACTATTTGTAACAGCAACGAAATTACATAGTTTTTAATCTTTAAAAATATGCATGTCTTAAGTTTATGTTCAAATGGCTTTTTTTTTTCCTGAGAGCATTCTCTAAAACATGTAGCATTAAGCCCTTTTCTGAGGCTGTTAGAAAGCTCTAAAAGCTATAAAATCCCACCAGAGTAGGAAGCCACAAAAAGAGAACACCAGAAGCCTGTATGTGAACAGATCTCATACCTCTATCTGATCCATGAACTGCACATGTGTGGAGAAGACATCAGAGTCTGATGAAAAATAATAACTAAAAACCTTAAAAATATGCACAGAGACAAACTATCATTCACCAAAGAGAATATAGTATTTATAGCTTTAATCCCACCAAGTTAGAGAAACAATTCACCAAGCTTCCTATTGATTCCCAAGAAAGGCTGTACTTACTAAGTACTTACTAAGTATGCCTATAGATTTTTCCTAAGACAAAAGGCCAAAACAAACACAGCGTCACTAACAACACATGACAAGCATCCAGGAGTTAAAGGTTGTCAAAGGGTAATTTATCTTCCTATTTAAACAAAAAGCAATATTACTCAGAGAACAAATACAAGAAGTGTAAACTCTCTCTCTATGCATATATAATGTTCATCATGCAATTAAAACAATATACATAAGAAGAAACATGAAAATACAAACCATAATTAAGAGAAAAACATCAGCCAATAGAAACAGATCTATAATTCACACAGATGTTTGAATTATCAGACAAGCACTTTGAAGAACCTATTAAAAATATGCTGAATAACATAAAGAAGGTGGCATGATGAGCAAACAGATGGTAAATAGCAGCATAGGAATGCAAATGATAAAAAAGACCAATTTTGTATTCTAAAATTAAAAAGTAAAATATCTGAAATAAAAGTTTAATATATTGGCATAATAGCAGAAAAAATAATCAAGGAAACAAAAGGTGGAACAATAGACATTCTGTAATCTGGATCACAGAAAGAAGTGGAAAAATAAGTTGTTGGAATCTCAGCTCTCTGTAGAAAAATATAGACTTACTTAACATTATGGAGACACAGCTGCAAAATGAGAGGAGACAGGTAGAGGAGAGAGTAGAAAACATACTACGGGGTAAAAAAAAGCCAAAAATTCTTCATATTTCATGAGGCAAACAATTAATACGTCCAAAAACCTGAGCAGGATAAATCCAAAAGTAGATCACTCTGAGACGCATCACAATCAACAGAGATCAAAAATCACAAGTTGAAAGGCACATTATATACATGAAGACAATTACAGGAAAGATAGTGAATTTCTTGCCCGAAGCAATGGAGGCTGAAGATAATGGAAGGGCATTTTAAAAGTTCTGGAGGACAAAAAAATTCTCTAGTTAAAATATTCTTCAAAAATGAAGTTAAATAATTTTCACATAAAAGAAATGCAAAAGGATACCTTCAGGTGAAGCAAATTGGCACTAAATCAAGACTTTTATCAACCAGAACACAAAACAGAAGAAAACTACAGGGCTGAAGTTTTCATCAGTGAATTATATCAAATTTTTAAGGAAAATCCTAAACTTATATAAATGCTTTCAGAGGATAGAAGCAGAAGCAACACTCCCAACTCATTTTATGATATCAGCATAATTTGATACAAAATCTAATCAAGAAATGATAAGAAAAATAATTAGAGATCAATATTTGTCATGAATATAGACACAAAGATTCTTAACAAAATATAAGCAAATTCAATCTAGAAATATATATAAAGGCTACTATGTTAGGAGCAAGTGAAATTTAGGCAAGGTACAAGCTTCGTTTAACATTTGAAAATCAATTGCATTATCCTGTGCAATAACAAAATAATTTTCAAAAGAAAATAATATTTTAAATGTAAAGTCAAAATATGAATAATAATAGTATTGTTTATACTAACAACAATGTATTAGGATAAAAAATATAGGAAATATATTATTTGGACATCACAAATTAGCCTGGAAAGCTTTAAATAGACAACATGCCACATCTGTGCTCTGAAAAATATAAACTATTACTGATAGAAATTGAACAATATAATTTAGATTAGAATGTTAATTGGAATAAAAGGTTCCATATTTTTAAGATGTAAAATTTTCACATATCTATCTGTAGATTAAACAGTATTTGAAAAATTATATTGTAAATATAAAAAGTCAAAGTTGTCAGGAACATTCTAAAAATCAAGTAGAAATGAAAGGACCTAGAAGAAACAAATTAATCACAAAAAGGTAAATTTCCTAACATTAAAACAATTAAGAAAGTGTTATACTGGCATCTATTATATGAATAAATGGGTGAGACAATATAGGGAAATAAAAAAGGATATCCACATTTATGCTGTCAATTAATTTTTACCAAAGTAGACAAAACAATTCAATAGAGAAAGGGAAGTATTTCAATAAACTGTACTCTACACTTATATAAAAGTACAAAAAATAATGAACCTCATTGTTTTTATTAAACACACATGAATATTAATTTATAATAAAGTATAGACCTAAACACAAAAGCTAAACGTATGAAGTTTCTCGAAGTAAACATAAGAAAATAGTTGGGAAAATATCTCTCAAAAAAACCTTAGACAAAACACAAAAGGCACTAAATATAAAAAAACCAAACATTTAAAAAGTGATTTCTACAAAACAAGCACTTCTACTCATCAAAATTCACCAATTCGAAATTACTAACACAAACCACAGAATGGGAAAATTACTTGTGATACGTGTATCTAAAAAAGTACATGTATCTAAGGGATAGAAAGAGGACACAGAGTTTAGTAACAAAGAGCAAAATATATGCAATTTAAATAAAATGTTTAAATAAGAAAATGACTTGGGGAAAGGACTTCATGAAAGATATGGAAATGATGAATAAGCATATGAAAAGATACTCAACATCATTAGTCATCAGAAAAGTTCTAAATAAAACCATAATGGCAAAGTATTTCATATCGATGACGATTTTAGTGGAGAGTTAGAGAACTCAAATTCTCATACATTGCTGGTATGATTGTAAAATGGTACCGCTTCTCTGTAAAAGCTGTGGCAGTTTATAATGAAGTTTGACATATGTTTCCTTACAACCTGGAATCAAATACTACATGTTTTTTTTCTTTTCCTGAGAGAAATAAACACACATGTACATGAAAAGACTTGTCCAAGAGTATTCAGTTTTATTAATAATAGCCAAGAACTGAAAATAACCCAAATGTCATCGACAGAAGAATGGATAAACAAATTGTGGTAATTAGTACAGTGGAACTCCAGTAAGCAATATTGATACATGCAACAACATGTAGGAAGCTGAAAGAGATTAAATTGAATTCAGATAATCCATGGTGATGAATCAGAACTTGTCTGTGGAGGATGGAGACTAAATGGAATGGAGTGTGATGGGGATTGTCTACATTTGACATTTTATATAAAAGGAATCATATAATATGTAGTCTTTTGTAATTGATGTTTTTTCACTTAGCATGTTTTCAAGATTTTTCCATGAAGGATCATGCTTTTAATTACCAAATAATATTCTGTTACATGCATATCTCATGTAATTTGTCCATTCATTAATTGATGAAAATTTGAATCGTTTTCAACTTTTTTGGATATCATAAATAATGCTACTGTGAATTCATGTAAAAGATTTTGTATGGATATTGTTTTTATTTTTTTGGCAATATATAGTGAGTGAAATTATAAGGTCATGTGATAATCTATGTTTAAACATTTGAGAAACTGCCAGAATATTTTCCAGAATGACTGCAAGAGTTCCAATGTTTCCACATCTTTGTCAACAGTTACTATTCTCCATCCATTAATTTAGAGTCAACACTTACTATTATGTACCCTTTTTATTATAAGTATCCTATTGAGTGTAAAGTAGTATCTCCTTTTGGTTTTGATTTGTATTTCCAAGATGACTAATGATATTGTACATTGTTTGTGTGCTTATTAGCCATTTCAATATGTTGTTCGGAGAAGATATATTCAGATCATTTATTAATTTTTCAATTGATCTATCTTTTTATTATTGAGTTATGGTAGTTATCCCTATATTATGTATGACATACAAGTATAATATAAGGTAATATGATTTTCCAATATTGTCTCCAGTTCAGAAGATGGTCTTCTCAACTTTCCTGATGGTATCCTTTAAAGCACAAAAACATATCTTTAAAGCTCAAAAGCTTTTCATTTTAAGTCCAATTTATCTATTTTTTGATTGGCATCAACTTCCGTTGTCATGTTCAAGAAACCATTACAAAATCAAAGGTACTGAAACTTTGTCCCTATATTTCTTCTAAGAATTCAATAATTTGTATCTTTTACACTTGGATGTCCAATTCTGGGTTAATTTTTGTATATTATGTGAGGAAGTGGGTTAACACAATTCTTTCATATGCAGATATTCAGTTGTGGCATACCATCTGTTGAAAAGCCTATTCTTTTCCTGCTTAACTATTTTGGCACTTTATAAAAATCAATTAGTCATGAATGAGAGGAATTATTTTTGTTTTCCAGTTCTATTCTATTGATATATGTGTATATGCTTACCAGTCATACACTAGATTTGTAGTACATTTTGAAAATAGGATGTATAAGTTCACCAAATTAGTCTTTTTTCCCTCCAGTGTAGTTTGGTCATTCTGTTTCCCTTGGATTTCCAAAATTTTATAAAAAGCTCATCAATGACTGCAAAGACAACAGCTGGGATTTTGATAGATACTGTGGTGACTCTCTTGATCAGTTTGGGGAACATTGCCCTATCAATATATTACATGTTTCAATCTATGAACAATAGGTATCTTTCCATTTATTTAAGTTCCTTTCAATGTCTTTCAACAATGTTTTGTAGTTTTCAGAGTATAAGTTTTCTATTTTTTTAATTAAATTTATTCTGAAGTATTTTGTTTCATTTCCATTATAAAATTATGTGTTTTCTTAATTTTATTTTTCAAATTGCTTTTGTAGAGAAAAATACCTTGGATGTGGATTTTTTTTTCTTTAATGTTTACTGGGGCACCTGGGTGACTCAGTCAGTTAAGTTTCTGACTCTTGGTTTTGGCTTAGGTCATGATCTCATGGGTTCAAGCCCCACATCAGGCTTTACTCTGACATCATAAGGCCTGCTTGGGATTCCCACCCCTCCCCCCAGCCCCTCCAATGCTCATGCTCTCGCTCAGAAATAAATAAACAAAATAAAAAAATAAATGGTTATTTATTTATGGAGAGAAAGAACAAGGGAGGGACAGAGAGAGAAGGAGAGAAGATTCCTAAGCAGGCTCTGCACGGAGTGAGGAGACCAAAGCCGGGCTCTATCTTACAACCGCGAGATCACAACCTGAGTGGAACAGAAAAGTCAGACGCTTAACTCACCGAGATTCCAGGTGCCCCAGGATCTTGTATCATCATGGCCATTCATCTGAAAGCATTTCAAAAATTTTTGTCATGTCTTTTCCACATTGCTTACATAGAAGTGCACTAGTTTCTGCATATTTATTAATTTCCCTAAAATCCTTCTGATACTGATTTCTAATTTCATTCCATTGTCAGAAGCCTACTTTTCATTTTTCAATCTTTTTAAATGTATTGAAATTCACTTTATGGTCTATCAGATGGTCTATCCTTGAGAACAATTTATATTCATTTGAAAAGAATTATGTTCTGCTATTAAATGGAGTGTTCTAGAGATGTCTCAGGTCTACTGGGTTTTAATGTTCTTCATGTCTTTTATTTCATCATTTTCTTCCTTCCTTGTCTTCTAACTAGTTGGATTATTGATTATTGAAAGTGGGGTATCTAAGTCTCCAACTGTTGTTGAATTGTCTATTTCTTCTTACAATCTGACATAGGTACCTTTTTCTTGAATTATTGGCTTTTATCATTTAAAATGTCCTTTTTTCTGTCTAGTAACAGTTTTGTTTTAAAATCTATTATATTGATGAGCATAGTTACTTTACCTTTCTTATGGGTGCCATTTTGTGATATCTCTTTTTCCATCCTTTTACTTGCAACCTATTTTTATATTTTAGTGTAAAAAATCTCCTATAGACAATGTATACTTGGATTTAGGTTTTTTAAAATGTAAATAGGCAAACTGTACTTTTTATTTGGATTATTTTATCCAATCATAATTTGATGTGATTATTGGTATACTTAGATTTATGTCTGAAATTTTACTTTTTTTGTTTACCAAATATCTTTTGATTACTCTATTTCTCCTTTACTCCTTTCTTTTAACTCAAGTGAATATTTTCATATTAATGTTTTAATTATTTAAATAAATTTTCTCTTTTTTGAATTATTTCTTGGTAATTAATTTAGGACTTTCAAAATGCATTTTATTACAACCTACATCACCTTTATATTAATTTTATTAGCTGCAAACATTTTATTTTTTAAATTTTTTTTCTTTCAAGTTTTTATTTAAATTCAAGTTAGTTAATATATAGTTTAGCATTAGTTTTAGGTGAAGCAAATAAGCATTACTTGTATAGAACTCTATTTTCTTCCCCTTTTCTGTGCTATATTTGATATGCATGTTGGTGTCTATATATGTTATAAACCCCAAAATAGATTATTTTAGTTATTACTTTATGTAATTTTACATATTTTAAAGGAGAGGAGAGAAGAAAGGAGAGCAAATAAAGATACAGAGTATTTGTTACATTAAGTTCATTATTTATTATTTCTATTATTCTTTTTTTTGCTGTAAATTTGAGTCACCACCTAGTGTTCCTTCCTTCCTCTAATACAACTTTGCTCCCACTCATCTTCACTGTGATGTTATTCATAAATATAATCTATTACTATCTGTTCAATAATACCTAGATAGATAGATAGATAGATAGATAGATAGATAAAGTGATAGATAATAGATTTTATGCAATTGCTTTTTTAATTAAGAGAACACAGAAGACATATAGGTTTATTTTTTTATGGTTATATAATTCTCCTTACTGCTTCCCTTTTTATTAATGTAACTGTATTTGAGTAATTGTGTGGGATTATTTGCCTTCATTTGAAGAACTTATTTATTTCTTTTTGTATTTCTTAGAAGGTGCATCCTCTACCTCTGAATTCTCTTGTTTTTTGTTTATGCTTGAACATTGTCATTTCATGTTCACTCTTGAAAAATCGTTTTGTGAGATATAGGAATCTGGATTGATAGATTTCTTTTATATATTAGTTATTATCAGCGATTTTTATTTCAGCACTTTAAATTTCATCCCACTAATCTATGGCCTCAGTCGTTTCTGATGAGAAGTCAGCTGTTAATATTTGATTTCTCTTGTATGCAACAAGCTAATTTCTCTTGCTGGTCTCAATATTTTCTCATTGTCTTTAGATATTTTCACTCCGATGCGTCTGTGTTTTGAGCTACTTGAAATATATTAATTAATGTTTTTCTTTACATTTGGGGCAACATTAATCATTCTTTCCTTGAATATAAACATATATATTTTTCCTTTCTCCCCTCACCTGTGGTACTCCCATTATGCACGTGTTGGTGTACCTAATGGCGTCCCACATTTCTGAGTCTTTGCATTTTTCTACATTCTTTTTTCTCATTGTTTTTTGAATTGCATGATCTCTATTAATCTATCTTCAAGTTTACAAATTCTTTCTCCTGCCTGCTCACCTCTCCTCTTGAGCCCCTCTAGTAAATTTTTTATTTCTTGTGCTATTCAAATATAGAATTTCATTTTTTAATGTTTATTTATTTTGAGAGAGAGGGAGAAAGAGAACATGAGTGGGAGAGGGGCAGAGACAGAGAGGAATAGAGAGAGAATCCCAAGCCGGCTCTGTACTGTCCACAGAAGTCAGATGCAAGGCTAGAGTCCATAAACCATGAGATTATGACCTGAGCTGAAATCAAAAATGGGATGTTTAACTGAATAAGCCACCCAGACACCCGGAGAATTTCATTTTTTAAGTAAATTTTGTCTCTATTGATGCTTCTCTTTATGAGTAAGTGTAAATTACTTTTTACTTTTAACCATGGTTTCCATTAGTTATTGAATATATTTATAATGTCTTCTATGAAGTCTTTGTTTCTTCTTTATCTGGACCCTGTCACAGACAGTTTCCTCCTCCTCCTCCTTCTTCTTCTTCATCTTCGTCTTCATCTTCTTTTTCTGTTTATGTCAGACTTTCCTATTTCTTTGCATGCTTCATAATTATTTGTTGGAACCTGGACTTTATAGATAATATATTGTATCAGTTCTAATTTCTTGTCTGCCTATTTCTGCCTTCTTATTTTTGTTTACTTTTTATTTGTTTAGTGATTGGCCAAACAGTTTTAATGATGTCTATTTTACCTTCAGGTGGATGCTATAATGTTATTCCTCCAAGTATACAGACTGGGATTGTAAGGGTGCAGATTTGATTCCGGTTTCCCCTCTGACCTTGAAGGCCAGCTAACACCATTAACATTTCTGGGGGCGGGCCTAAAGATGGAGGTTAAGACTAGTCACACCTTACATGAAGGTCCTAGTCACGCCCTACGTGAGGGTCCTGGGCCCACTCTGTGATTGGTCAATACTCTAAATGTTGTGATTGGGTCCCGCCAAAAGTAACAAGTACTCTGGGCAATGTGAATGGTTAAACCTGCTGTCAATAATATTGTATAATAATAATTGAATCACTGTACCTACGTCGTAATTTCCTGTAACTCCCCCTTCCCAAACTCATAAAAGTCCTACCCCACCTTTGTTCGGGGCTCTCTGGCTCTCTCCATTCCACCAGCTTGGAGTGAGCAGAGGCCCAGGTTCGAACCTGCAATAAATGACCCTTGCTTTTTGGCTTTGACTCTGGACTCTGGTGGTTCATTTCTGGGGGACTCCCGAATTCTGGGCATTACAGGATATTTGCAAATTCACCTCCAGAAGCAGATGGTTTTAATAGGTTCTTCTCTCCTTTTTCTGGCTACATTCAGCTATTAAATTCCACTAATTGCCAGCTGATTGCTCTATTGTTTTCAACAATACCCTGGGGTATAATTTGTTTCATAGATTGCCTGGTATCCTTTGCAGAGCTAGTTTGTGAGATCAGTCTTTGTGCTTTGTTCCTGTCCCTGGAGGACCCTTCTTAGCTCTCTTTCCCTTGTTCTCTATGGTAAACTAGCTATCTTATCATTTAGCTTGCTTACTATCAAAGTACTCTTGTGGTTTTTCTTTTTTCTTTTTCTTTTTCTTTTTTTAGGATTCCCATAGGCCTGAATTTCCCCTTATACTGTTTTAAATAAGTTCAGCTTTTTAATTGAGGACTACAAAACTCTGTTTTATCAGCTGCCTCTACACTTGATCAAAATATCTGAGCCACAGCTCTGGAACTTCTGTCAGAGACAATGGAACACTTCCTTCTGATTGACACCCTAGCCTTAGGGGCAGGTTAGGCTGAGGCAGTAACTCTTTTTCTTGTTGATGTTTCTCCATTTCCTAAATCTCAGCCATACTGATCTTAAAGTTGTAGAAAAAAGAATTGGGGGAGGTGCCCCTCTGGAAACATACCATAGCTTTTGACTTGGAGCTGGGGTAGAAAGAGTGCTGTGTTTTTGGCTGCACCCACCTGGTTTAGAGTTTCTGTAATGTTGATCTGAGAGGAGGAAAAAGAGGGAGTGGATCATGGTCCATATGCAACAGACTCTTGCTATTTTATTGAGCTTTAGTAGATTTTTTAAATAAATGTTTCTTGATTTTCTGTATGCTGTTAGAATAATTTCTAGAGACTTTCAGTGGATGTTTTTAAAATAATTTTTACCAGTTATGCTCATTTCACTGGAAAGTGTCTTTGTAGAGGTTTGGAACTCTAGAAATTTCCAAAGTGAAGATAATGTTCTAGCTTAATTGGCTTGGTAATCATAAAGTTGTATGCCTTTTATCAAATGAATAAATTATAAAAAGGATTTCAGCATTTCTCTACATGTAACATATCTCAATTAAAAAATATCAAGAGTCAGGGCCACCTGGATACCTCAGCCAGTTAGCATCTGACTTGGGCTCAGGTCATAATTGCACCGTTCTGAGTTCGAGCCCTAGGCTAGGCTCTGTGCTGATAGCTCAGAGCTTGGAACCTGTTTCAGACTTTTTTCTTCCTTTCTCTCTGCCCCTCTCTAACTCACACTCTGTCTCTCTCAAAAATAAATAACATTTAGAATTTTTTTTAAAAATGCAGCATCTATACGAAGACTAATAAAATTCCAACATAAATATTTTTAAAAATCATGGATGTACAAATAAGCACTACGATCTTGTTTGGTTTACCAGGCTCAGTCTCCAAAGAGGAAAAGAGTGCACACAGCAGCATAATAAACAAAGGGATTAATTCAAGGTGTTTTCTGGTAGTCGTTGTTTTGCTGGAGTATCATACATTCTGAGAAACTAAATAGGAAGCAATAAGACAAATAAAATCAAAATCTCTTCAATCTCTAGATTGGAGAGAGATGATCCCTAAAAGGAAGCTGAGAATACAGTGGACTTTTGACAGTGGAGTCAAAGCCAAAGAAGCGATATAATCTTTGCCAGATATAGAATTTAAAGCAGAAAGAAGTGAAATGCCCAACCATAAACCAGCAGAGTCCAGAGTCAAAGCCAAGCGGCAAGGGTCGTTTATTGCAGGTTCGAACCCGGGATCTCCGCACTCTCCACGCCGCCGATAGAGCGGGGAGAGAGAGAGAGCCCCGAGCAGGTGATTTACACTTTTTTTATAGGCACATACAAACAAGTTTGGGGTGTTCCCCAGCCACAGCACAAGCATTGGTCAAAGTTAAGGTTTAAACACTCAGCATCTTTTGATTGGGTCCCGCCATAACTTGGACACTAATATTCCCTGCCCTGTTATCGGGCTTTCCAGCTGAGCTTCCCTGACCATCTGGCCGTTCCCACCCAGCCATCTGGTTGTTCCCACCCAGGGTGTTGCCCCCCAAGCATCAGTACAGAAGCAGAACAAGCAGGGCGGGTCCAGTTTTAATTTTCTCAGAAATAGTACAGACCAGCTAAGTCTTGGTCTGTCTAGCTCTAATTTTAAGGTTTTGGGCTTCTCAGAAGTAAAAGAAATACCTCGACTCATCTCTTCCTCTCACTGCCCAGTCTTACACAGGAGGATCCCCAAAAGAGATCAACTGAAATAGAAGCTTGGGACACACAGCCTGTGAGGATTAGTTCTACAGAAAACCACAAAGATATTGGTTATGTATCCAAAATATATAAAGAAATTTCACAACTTAACAACAAAAAAAGGAGAAAACCCTACTAAAAAATGGGCAGAAGTCTTGAATAGACACTTCTTCAAGATGATATGACCAATAAACATATGAAAAGACACATAGCATCACTAATTATCAGAAAAATGTGAATCAAAACTATAATGAGATATCACCTCACAACATTAGGTGGATTACTCTAAAAAGAGAGAGAGAAAGAGAAACAGAAAATAACAAGTGTTAATGAAAATGTGGAGACATTGTAGCCCAGTGCACGGTTTGTAGAATTGTAAAATTGTATAACTGCTATAGAAAACAGTGGATGTTCCTCAAAAAATTTAAATTAAAACTACCATAAGATTTAATTTCTTAAGTCCACTCCAGAGCCTTTCTGGAACTGTTTTTGTTCATGGAGAGCCAACTAATGTTAATCTTTGCAAGAGGATGGAGGTTGGGGTATACCACGCCACCATCATGGTGATGTCATCCCAATTTGGCATATTAAATGAGATAATGTTTGTCAATATTTAATAATGGCTGGCAAATGGAAAGGTCTCAGAAAGGTTAACTGCTATTTGCATTTATATTACTAGTGCTTTATCTCTTGATTTGGCAAAACATATATGAACTACCTTAAGGAATGTTCTCCCCAGCTCCCATTGGAACCTAAGTTATTTCTCTCTCTGTGTTGTCTCTACAGGTGAACTACATGCCCTCCATCAAATCTGGGCAGTCTGACCCTGATTTGTATATAACTTCTAGAAAGGCAAGATAAAATATACTAATATTTTGACATAAGAAAATACCAAAGTATTCTTCTGCATGTATGAATTCCAAAACACTAGCAAACTGAGTTAAAAACATGGGCTAATAAGTAGCATTTACTTTTTGAGAGTGAGAACCATAACAATGTCTAAATTAACCTAGAGGATGGATAATATAATCCTACATACAGGAATAGTATCACATTTGTTCTCTGTATTATAGTGAAGAGAAATTGTGGTAAAACTTATTAATTAAAGAAAAAAATTGATAATATTTCCCAAAAGTGAAGAATCATGAGGTACGTATAAATTTTCATAATGAAAATTTGTGATTTCTTAAAGAGTAATGGAAAGTATTGAATGAAAAACATTGGAAGTTTTGGTTTTTAATTTTTTAAAGTTTATTTATTTTGAGAGAGAAAGATAATGTGAGCAGGAGAGGGGCAAAGAGAGAGGGAGAGAGAGAATCCCAAGCAGGCTCCGCACTGTCAGTGCAGAGCCAAGTGGATACAGGGCTCCATCTCATGAACCATGAGGTCTCAACCTGAGCTAAAATCAAGAATTGGACACTTAACTGACTGAGCCACCCAGGCGCCCTGATAATAACATTTTGAATGGAAAACATTGCCGTAGTCTGGAAAATTTATTTATGAGAAAGTTTATTTCTCCATAATGCAAAATAAAGAACTGTTAGTATATCAAGCATTTTTCTTCAAAAGGTGAAACAAAAACTTTTTAAGAAAAGCATCTTTCTTACTTGAACAACAAATAACTCTTGCTTTGCATGTACCAAAAAAATAATCTTTGGCTCTTTTCAGCATATCTTTTGCTTCTTTTGAATTCACAAATTGTTGAAGCAACCTAAATTCTCCAGCAACAGGCTCTTGGCCAGCTTCCCTCCTCCTGCACGTGTGTCCCCTGTTCAAGGTAGGTGCATTGCTTTCCTTTCATCATGATGTACATGGTTTTCATATGCAACGTCTGCTCACTTAACTTTATATCCTCTGCTCTTCTTTTACTTTCTCCTTTCTGTTCATGACCATCTATGCATTTGCTTAGAAGTGTCAGAGCCACTTCGCATACTCTTCAGCTGACAGGCTCACTTAGATATAAGCAATTAAAACCAGCTTGGCAGACCTCCCATTTGGGGAGCTTCCTCCCATATCACTTAAATCAGCTTCCCTTGTTGGCCTTCTCTCGCACTCACCTGTCCTTTGGACCTACTCCATCTGGAATCCATCAGCTGCCCAGACTCTGCATATTTTAATAGTGTTCAATGAATCTCTCATCTATTATTCATGAGCTTTCTTTTCATCCGCATTTGTTTATCATGTCTATGGTGCACTAACACTGCTTTGTAGAATTCATGTTTGATCTCCTCCCTCAGTACCTGTCGATCAAATGCGCTGTCTGTCACTGCCCATTTAGGCCATTGTGTTTATGCTAAACAACTTTCATTTAGAACATAAAAGTGAGCAGGAAGCCTGTTCAGGACAAGTTTATTTTAAGTAAACCGAGTTTGCTTTTATTAATAGTTAAAAGAAGGTGCATGACCCTACAGACATTTTGTCACTAACAACAGAAACTCTGCAGTAGACAAGTTTTATTTTATCCTCTTTGAAGAAAGGGCATGTTATATAGGCAAAGTCTTCCAGTTATAAATAAAATTCTTCCTCAACTCACTACTAGAACACATATTATATTCAGTCTGCTCTTGCTGTTCTACAAAGTCTATGCTTTTCTCCAGTGCATGAGAATTTTAGATCATTGAAATCAACTATAGGTCCACTTTTCAAAACCTTCTGTAATAGTAAGTATGCTGCATCTGAATACAAGAAATCCAAGACCTCTGAATGCAGAGGGAACAGAAAACACTCCTGGTCTCCACATTCACCTTTATTTTGTACTACTTGAGTCAGCCAAAGAGAAAAAGATATACCAAATCTTGAAAGAATTGTCCCTGTGTGGATCCTGAGGTATCAACTGGTTTAGGAGGACTTCCTGGAGAAATGGAATAAAGAAATCAAACAAACAAAGACCACATTGATTTGTTTACTGCCCGACAAGCATCCAATCCCATGAGTGAGTATTTTACATTTTACAGTGGGCCTTGGACCAGGTCTCTGACTATAAAATAGAGAGTACCAGAGCTCATGGGCGGCATTTTGTGTGAAAGCAGTGTGCTTAGCATTTTACATAGATTGGCACCTCAGTAATTTATTTCAAAAATGTATTTTTGTGTTTCAAGTGACCCTGAGTGGCCTGAAATATCCTTTTAGAATTTTGGACTATTCTGACACATTATTTCAACAGTCTAACACCTAGCCCCACAGCACAGCTCCAATTTCCCATCAATTACTATTTAGTGCTCTATAATTTGCAAAGCCTACACACAGACCTATTATCTGACCCTCAAAATAATCTTGTGAGTTAAGCAAGTCTATATTCAACAACAAAATAACCTGAGGCACAGCTAAATAACATGGCATGGCCAAGAGGACACAGTAAGTCCAAAGCTGTGGCCAGAACCTGATCCTGAAACTTCCAGCCTAGGGGCGTCCACCTTTCCCTCTGGTGCTTCCTTCACATCACCCATTACCATATCCATGTCCCCATTCCTCTAGGAAACCTGCCGCATTCCTTCTGCCATTCTATTTATTCTGTGCATACAAATCCTATCAGCTTGTCTAGACTCTAAGCTGATATTTCTTTCCTTTCTGCCTGGCACAGAACAGAACAAAGTGGACAGACTTATAAGCAGAATTTCTCAACCTTTTGAGTGAAATTAAACCAAGCAAGTCTTCTTGTAGGTGGCTTCATTTGCCCACCTCTGCTGCCTGCATTTGCTACATTTCCCCCTTTTTCTGTCTGCTGAGTTAGAAGAGTGAAGTTCCAATGCAGAGACAAAAAAATATATTCAAATATAAGAAACTATTTTTGGAGAAATCTCCCAAATCAAATAAAATCTGAGACTCAAAGGTCTACCTTGGGTGCCTAGGGATTCCAAATATCATGGCCCATTGAACCAGGTCAGATGAAATCATTCTTGTATAATAGTGAAACTTGCCAATGTTTCCATCATGATCTTTTTTACAATTAAAAAATTTGCTTATTGCTTATTTATTTTTGAGAGAGAGAGAGAGAGAGAGAG